>NC_133964.1:2226054-2544062 GCF_031877795.1 Strix aluco
TTCTGAACAAGTGTTACTGTTTTCTGCACAAAAGCGATTCTGCGAAGCAATGTGAACAGGCACAGAGAAGGTGCTATCAGGGAATTCTCTGCCTGCCTTTCCCCAGTGCTCTGCAAGCTCTCCAGGACAACATAAAATCTGGGGCTCTGTGCTTTCTTTCCTTCTGAACAAGTGTTACTGTTTTCTGCACAAAAGCGATTCTGCGAAACAATGTGAACACTTCTGCTTCCTAGGCACAGAGAAGGTGCTAGCAAGGAATTCTCTGCCTGCCTTTCCCCAGTGCTCTGCAAGTTCTCGAGGACAACATAAAATCTGGGGCTCTGTGCTTTCTTTCGTTCTGAACAAGTGTTAGTGTTTTCTGCACAAAAGCGATTCTGCGAAGCAATGTGAACAGGCACAGAGAAGGTGCTATCAGGGAATTCTCTGCCTGCCTTTCCCCAGTGCTCTGCAAGCTCTCCAGGACAACATAAAATCTGGGGCTCTGTGCTTTCTTTCGTTCTGAACAAGTGTTACTGTTTTCTGCACAAAAGCGATTCTGCGAAGCAATGTGAACAGGCACAGAGAAGGTGCTATCAGGGAATTCTCTGCCTGCCTTTCCCCAGTGCTCTGCAAGCTCTCCAGGACAACATAAAATCTGGGGCTCTGTGCTTTCTTTTGTTCTGAACAAGTGTTAGTGTTTTCTGCACAAAAGCGATTCCTGCGAAGCAATGTGAACACTTCTGTTTCCCAGGCACAGAGAAGGTGCTAGCAAGGAATTCTCTGCCTGCCTTTCCCCAGTGCTCTGCAAGCTCTCGAGGACAACATAGAATCTGGGGCTCTGTGCTTTCTTTCATTCTGAACAAGTGTTAGTGTTTTCTGCACAAAAGCGATTCTTGTGAAGCAATGTGAACACTTCTGCTTCCCAGGCACAGAGAAGGTGCTAGCAGGGAATTCTCTGCCTGCCTTTCCCCAGTGCTCTGCAAGCTCTCCAGGACAACATAAAATATGGGGCTCTGTGCTTTCTTTCCTTCTGAACAAGTGTTACTGTTTTCTGCACAAAAGCGATTCTGCGAAGCAATGTGAACAGGCACAGAGAAGGTGCTATCAGGGAATTCTCTGCCTGCTTTTCCCCAGTGGTCTGCAAGCTCTCCAGGACAACATAAAATCTGGGGCTCTATGCTTTCTTTCCTTCTGAACAAGTGTTACTGTTTTCTGCACAAAAGCGATTCTGCGAAGCAATGTGAACACTTCTGCTTCCCAGGCACAGAGAAGGTGCTAGCAGGGAATTCTCTGCCTGCCTTTCCCCAGTGCTCTGCAAGCTCTCCAGGACAACATAGAATCTGGGGCTCTGTGCTTTCTTTCCTTCTGAACAAGTGTTACTGTTTTCTGCACAAAAGCGATTCTGCGAAGCAATGTGAACAGGCACAGAGAAGGTGCTAGCAGGGAATTCTCTGCCTGCCTTTCCCCAGTGCTCTGCAAGCTCTCCAGGACAACATAAAATCTGGGGCTCTGTGCTTTCTTTCCTTCTGAACAAGTGTTACTGTTTTCTGCACAAAAGCGATTCTGCGAAGCAATGTGAACACTTCTGCTTCCCAGGCACAGAGAAGGTGCTAGCAAGGAATTCTCTGCCTGCCTTTCCCCAGTGCTCTGCAAGCTCTCCAGGACAACATAAAATCTGGGGCTCTGTGCTTTCTTTCGTTCTGAACAAGTGTTACTGTTTTCTGCACAAAAGCGATTCTGCGAAGCAATGTGAACAGGAACAGAGAAGGTGCTATCAGGGAATTCTCTGCCTGCCTTTCCCCAGTGCTCTGCAAGCTCTCCAGGACAACATAAAATCTGGGGCTCTGTGCTTTCTTTCCTTCTGAACAAGTGTTACTGTTTTCTGCACAAAAGCGATTCTTGCGAAGCAATGTGAACACATCTGCTTCCCAGGCACAGAGAAGGTGCTAGCAGGGAATTCTCTGCCTGCCTTTCCCCAGTGCTCTGCAAGCTCTCCAGGACAACATCAAATCTGGGGCTCTGTGCTTTCTTTCGTTCTGAACAAGTGTTACTGTTTTCTGCACAAAAGCGATTCTGCGAAGCAATGTGAACAGGCACAGAGAAGGTGCTATCAGGGAATTCTCTGCCTGCTTTTCCCCAGTGCTCTGCAAGCTCTCGAGGACAACATAAAATATGGGGCTCTGTGCTTTCTTTCCTTCTGAACAAGTGTTACTGTTTTCTGCACAAAAGCGATTCTGCGAAGCAATGTGAACACTTCTGCTTCCCAGGCACAGAGAAGGTGCTAGCAGGGAATTCTCTGCCTGCCTTTCCCCAGTGCTCTGCAAGCTCTCGAGGACAACATAGAATCTGGGGCTCTGTGCTTTCTTTCGTTCTGAACAAGTGTTAGTGTTTTCTGCACAAAAGCGATTCTTGCGAAGCAATGTGAACACTTCTGCTTCCCAGGCACAGAGAAGGTGCTAGCAAGGAATTCTCTGCCTGCCTTTCCCCAGTGCTCTGCAAGCTCTCGAGGACAACATAAAATCTGGGGCTCTGTGCTTTCTTTCGTTCTGAACAAGTGTTACTGTTTTCTGCACAAAAGCGATTCTGCGAAGCAATGTGAACAGGCACAGAGAAGGTGCTATCAGGGAATTCTCTGCCTGCCTTTCCCCAGTGCTCTGCAAGCTCTCCAGGACAACATAAAATCTGGGGCTCTGTGCTTTCTTTCCTTCTGAACAAGTGTTAGTGTTTTCTGCACAAAAGCGATTCTGCGAAGCAATGTGAACAGGCACAGAGAAGGTGCTATCAGGGAATTCTCTGCCTGCTTTTCACCAGTGGTCTGCAAGCTCTCCAGGACAACATAAAATCTGGGGCTCTGTGCTTTCTTTCCTTCTGAACAAGTGTTACTGTTTTCTGCACAAAAGCGATTCTGCGAAGCAATGTGAACACTTCTGCTTCCCAGGCACAGAGAAGGTGCTAGCAGGGAATTCTCTGCCTGCCTTTCCCCAGTGCTCTGCAAGCTCTCGAGGACAACAGAGAATCTGGGGCTCTGTGCTTTCTTTCCTTCTGAACAAGTGTTACTGTTTTCTGCACAAAAGCGATTCTGCGAAGCAATGTGAACACTTCTGCTTCCCAGGCACAGAGAAGGTGCTAGCAAGGAATTCTCTGCCTGCCTTTCCCCAGTGCTCTGCAAGCTCTCCAGGACAACATAAAATCTGGGGCTCTGTGCTTTCTTTCGTTCTGAACAAGTGTTAGTGTTTTCTGCACAAAAGCGATTCTTGCGAAGCAATGTGAACACTTCTGCTTCCCAGGCACAGAGAAGGTGCTAGCAGGGAATTCTCTGCCTGCCTTTCCCCAGTGCTCTGCAAGCTCTCCAGGACAACATAAAATCTGGGGCTCTGTGCTTTCTTTCGTTCTGAACAAGTGTTACTGTTTTCTGCACAAAAGCGATTCTGCGAAGCAATGTGAGCAGGCACAGAGAAGGTGCTATCAGGGAATTCTCTGCCTGCCTTTCCCCAGTGCTCTGCAAGCTCTCCAGGACAACATAAAATCTGGGGATCTGTGCTTTCTTTCGTTCTGAACAAGTGTTACTGTTTTCTGCACAAAAGCGATTCTTGCGAAGCAATGTGAACACTTCTGCTTCCCAGGCACAGAGAAGGTGCTAGCAAGGAATTCTCTGCCTGCCTTTCCCCAGTGCTCTGCAAGCTCTCGAGGACAACATAAAATCTGGGGCTCTGTGCTTTCTTTCGTTCTGAACAAGTGTTACTGTTTTCTGCACAAAAGCGATTCTGCGAAGCAATGTGAACAGGCACAGAGAAGGTGCTATCAGGGAATTCTCTGCCTGCCTTTCCCCAGTGCTCTGCAAGCTCTCCAGTACAACATAAAATCTGGGGCTCTGTGCTTTCTTTCGTTCTGAACAAGTGTTACTGTTTTCTGAACAAAAGCGATTCTGCGAAACAATGTGAACAGGCACAGAGAAGGTGCTATCAGGGAATTCTCTGCCTGCCTTTCCCCAGTGCTCTGCAAGCTCTCCAGGACAACATAAAATCTGGGGCTCTGTGCTTTCTTTCCTTCTGAACAAGTGTTACTGTTTTCTGCACAAAAGCGATTCTGCGAAGCAATGTGAACACTTCTGCTTCCCAGGCACAGAGAAGGTGCTAGCAGGGAATTCTCTGCCTGCCTTTCCCCAGTGCTCTGCAAGCTCTCCAGGACAACATAAAATCTGGGGTTCTGTGCTTTCTTTCCTTCTGAACAAGTGTTAGTGTTTTCTGCACAAAAGCGATTCTGCGAAGCAATGTGAACAGGCACAGAGAAGGTGCTATCAGGGAATTCTCTGCCTGCTTTTCCCCAGTGCTCTGCAAGCTCTCCAGGACAACATAAAATATGGGGCTCTGTGCTTTCTTTCCTTCTGAACAAGTGTTACTGTTTTCTGCACAAAAGCGATTCTGCGAAGCAATGTGAACACTTCTGCTTCCCAGGCACAGAGAAGGTGCTAGCAGGGAATTCTCTGCCTGCCTTTCCCCAGTGCTCTGCAAGCTCTCGAGGACAACAGAGAATCTGGGGCTCTGTGCTTTCTTTCGTTCTGAACAAGTGTTACTGTTTTCTGCACAAAAGCGATTCTGCGAAGCAATGTGAACACTTCTGCTTCCCAGGCACAGAGAAGGTGCTAGCAAGGAATTCTCTGCCTGCCTTTCCCCAGTGCTCTGCAAGCTCTCCAGGACAACATAAAATCTGGGGCTCTGTGCTTTCTTTCGTTCTGAACAAGTGTTACTGTTTTCTGCACAAAAGCGATTCTTGCGAAGCAATGTGAACACTTCTGCTTCCCAGGCACAGAGAAGGTGCTAGCAGGGAATTCTCTGCCTGCCTTTCCCCAGTGCTCTGCAAGCTCTCCAGGACAACATAAAATCTGGGGCTCTGTGCTTTCTTTCCTTCTGAACAAGTGTTACTGTTTTCTGCACAAAAGCGATTCTGCGAAGCAATGTGAACACTTCTGCTTCCCAGGCACAGAGAAGGTGCTAGCAGGGAATTCTCTGCCTGCCTTTCCCCAGTGCTCTGCAAGCTCTCCAGGACAACATAAAATCTGGGGTTCTGTGCTTTCTTTCCTTCTGAACAAGTGTTATTGTTTTCTGCACAAAAGCGATTCTGCGAAGCAATGTGAACAGGCACAGAGAAGGTGCTATCAGGGAATTCTCTGCCTGCTTTTCCCCAGTGCTCTGCAAGCTCTCCAGGACAACATAAAATATGGGGCTCTGTGCTTTCTTTCCTTCTGAACAAGTGTTACTGTTTTCTGCACAAAAGCGATTCTGCGAAGCAATGTGAACACTTCTGCTTCCCAGGCACAGAGAAGGTGCTAGCAGGGAATTCTCTGCCTGCCTTTCCCCAGTGCTCTGCAAGCTCTCGAGGACAACATAGAATCTGGGGCTCTGTGCTTTCTTTCGTTCTGAACAAGTGTTAGTGTTTTCTGCACAAAAGCGATTCTGCGAAACAATGTGAACACTTCTGCTTCCCAGGCACAGAGAAGGTGCTAGCAGGGAATTCTCTGCCTGCCTTTCCCCAGTGCTCTGCAAGCTCTCCAGGACAACATAAAATCTGGGGCTCTGTGCTTTCTTTCGTTCTGAACAAGTGTTACTGTTTTCTGCACAAAAGCGATTCTTGCGAAGCAATGTGAACACTTCTGCTTCCCAGGCACAGAGAAGGTGCTAGCAAGGAATTCTCTGCCTGCCTTTCCCCAGTGCTCTGCAAGCTCTCGAGGACAACATAAAATCTGGGGCTCTGTGCTTTCTTTCGTTCTGAACAAGTGTTACTGTTTTCTGCACAAAAGCGATTCTGCGAAGCAATGTGAACAGGCACAGAGAAGGTGCTATCAGGGAATTCTCTGCCTGCCTTTCCCCAGTGCTCTGCAAGCTCTCCAGGACAACATAAAATCTGGGGCTCTGTGCTTTCTTTCCTTCTGAACAAGTGTTAGTGTTTTCTGCACAAAAGCGATTCTGCGAAGCAATGTGAACAGGCACAGAGAAGGTGCTATCAGGGAATTCTCTGCCTGCTTTTCACCAGTGGTCTGCAAGCTCTCCAGGACAACATAAAATCTGGGGCTCTGTGCTTTCTTTCCTTCTGAACAAGTGTTACTGTTTTCTGCACAAAAGCGATTCTGCGAAGCAATGTGAACACTTCTGCTTCCCAGGCACAGAGAAGGTGCTAGCAGGGAATTCTCTGCCTGCCTTTCCCCAGTGCTCTGCAAGCTCTCGAGGACAACAGAGAATCTGGGGCTCTGTGCTTTCTTTCGTTCTGAACAAGTGTTACTGTTTTCTGCACAAAAGCGATTCTTGCGAAGCAATGTGAACACTTCTGCTTCCCAGGCACAGAGAAGGTGCTAGCAGGGAATTCTCTGCCTGCCTTTCCCCAGTGCTCTGCAAGCTCTCCAGGACAACATAAAATCTGGGGCTCTGTGCTTTCTTTCGTTCTGAACAAGTGTTACTGTTTTCTGCACAAAAGCGATTCTGCGAAGCAATGTGAGCAGGCACAGAGAAGGTGCTATCAGGGAATTCTCTGCCTGCCTTTCCCCAGTGCTCTGCAAGCTCTCCAGGACAACATAAAATCTGGGGATCTGTGCTTTCTTTCGTTCTGAACAAGTGTTACTGTTTTCTGCACAAAAGCGATTCTTGCGAAGCAATGTGAACACTTCTGCTTCCCAGGCACAGAGAAGGTGCTAGCAAGGAATTCTCTGCCTGCCTTTCCCCAGTGCTCTGCAAGCTCTCGAGGACAACATAAAATCTGGGGCTCTGTGCTTTCTTTCGTTCTGAACAAGTGTTACTGTTTTCTGCACAAAAGCGATTCTGCGAAGCAATGTGAACAGGCACAGAGAAGGTGCTATCAGGGAATTCTCTGCCTGCCTTTCCCCAGTGCTCTGCAAGCTCTCCAGGACAACATAAAATCTGGGGCTCTGTGCTTTCTTTCCTTCTGAACAAGTGTTACTGTTTTCTGCACAAAAGCGATTCTGCGAAGCAATGTGAACAGGCACAGAGAAGGTGCTATCAGGGAATTCTCTGCCTGCTTTTCCCCAGTGCTCTGCAAGCTCTCCAGGACAACATAAAATCTGGGGCTCTGTGCTTTCTTTCCTTCTGAACAAGTGTTACTGTTTTCTGCACAAAAGCGATTCTGCGAAGCAATGTGAACACTTCTGCTTCCCAGGCACAGAGAAGGTGCTAGCAGGGAATTCTCTGCCTGCCTTTCCCCAGTGCTCTGCAAGCTCTCCAGGACAACATAGAATCTGGGGCTCTGTGCTTTCTTTCCTTCTGAACAAGTGTTAATGTTTTCGGCACAAAAGCGATTCTGCGAAGCAATGTAAACAGGCACAGAGAAGGTGCTATCAGGGAATTCTCTGCCTGCCTTTCCCCAGTGCTCTGCAAGCTCTCCAGGACAACATAAAATCTGGGGCTCTGTGCTTTCTTTCCTTCTGAACAAGTGTTAGTGTTTTCTGCACAAAAGCGATTCTGCGAAGCAATGTGAACTCTTCTGCTTCCCAGGCACAGAGAAGGTGCTAGCAGGGAATTCTCTGCCTGCCTTTCCCCAGTGCTCTGCAAGCTCTCCAGGACAACATAAAATCTGGGGCTCTGTGATTTCTTTCCTTCTGAACAAGTGTTACTGTTTTCTGCACAAAAGCGATTCTGCGAAGCAATGTGAACAGGCACAGAGAAGGTGCTAGCAGGGAATTCTCTGCCTGCCTTTCCCCAGTGCTCTGCAAGCTCTCCAGGACAACATAAAATCTGGGGCTCTGTGCTTTCTTTCCTTCTGAACAAGTGTTACTGTTTTCTGCACAAAAGCGATTCTGCGAAACAATGTGAACACTTCTGCTTCCCAGGCACAGAGAAGGTGCTAGCAAGGAATTCTCTGCCTGCCTTTCCCCAGTGCTCTGCAAGCTCTCCAGGACAACATAAAATCTGGGGCTCTGTGCTTTCTTTCGTTCTGAACAAGTGTTACTGTTTTCTGCACAAAAGCGATTCTTGCGAAGCAATGTGAACACTTCTGCTTCCCAGGCACAGAGAAGGTGCTAGCAGGGAATTCTCTGCCTGCCTTTCCCCAGTGCTCTGCAAGCTCTCCAGGACAACATAAAATCTGGGGCTCTGTGCTTTCTTTCGTTCTGAACAAGTGTTACTGTTTTCTGCACAAAAGCGATTCTGCGAAGCAATGTGAGCAGGCACAGAGAAGGTGCTATCAGGGAATTCTCTGCCTGCCTTTCCCCAGTGCTCTGCAAGCTCTCCAGGACAACATAAAATCTGGGGATCTGTGCTTTCTTTCGTTCTGAACAAGTGTTACTGTTTTCTGCACAAAAGCGATTCTTGCGAAGCAATGTGAACACTTCTGCTTCCCAGGCACAGAGAAGGTGCTAGCAAGGAATTCTCTGCCTGCCTTTCCCCAGTGCTCTGCAAGCTCTCGAGGACAACATAAAATCTGGGGCTCTGTGCTTTCTTTCGTTCTGAACAAGTGTTACTGTTTTCTGCACAAAAGCGATTCTGCGAAGCAATGTGAACAGGCACAGAGAAGGTGCTATCAGGGAATTCTCTGCCTGCCTTTCCCCAGTGCTCTGCAAGCTCTCCAGTACAACATAAAATCTGGGGCTCTGTGCTTTCTTTCGTTCTGAACAAGTGTTACTGTTTTCTGAACAAAAGCGATTCTGCGAAACAATGTGAACAGGCACAGAGAAGGTGCTATCAGGGAATTCTCTGCCTGCCTTTCCCCAGTGCTCTGCAAGCTCTCGAGGACAACATAGAATCTGGGGCTCTGTGCTTTCTTTCGTTCTGAACAAGTGTTAGTGTTTTCTGCACAAAAGCGATTCTGCGAAACAATGTGAACACTTCTGCTTCCCAGGCACAGAGAAGGTGCTAGCAGGGAATTCTCTGCCTGCATTTCCCCAGTGCTCTGCAAGCTCTCCAGGACAACATAAAATCTGGGGCTCTGTGCTTTCTTTCGTTCTGAACAAGTGTTACTGTTTTCTGCACAAAAGCGATTCTTGCGAAGCAATGTGAACACTTCTGCTTCCCAGGCACAGAGAAGGTGCTAGCAAGGAATTCTCTGCCTGCCTTTCCCCAGTGCTCTGCAAGCTCTCGAGGACAACATAAAATCTGGGGCTCTGTGCTTTCTTTCCTTCTGAACAAGTGTTAGTGTTTTCTGCACAAAAGCGATTCTGCGAAGCAATGTGAACAGGCACAGAGAAGGTGCTATCAGGGAATTCTCTGCCTGCTTTTCACCAGTGGTCTGCAAGCTCTCCAGGACAACATAAAATCTGGGGCTCTGTGCTTTCTTTCCTTCTGAACAAGTGTTACTGTTTTCTGCACAAAAGCGATTCTGCGAAGCAATGTGAACACTTCTGCTTCCCAGGCACAGAGAAGGTGCTAGCAGGGAATTCTCTGCCTGCCTTTCCCCAGTGCTCTGCAAGCTCTCGAGGACAACAGAGAATCTGGGGCTCTGTGCTTTCTTTCCTTCTGAACAAGTGTTACTGTTTTCTGCACAAAAGCGATTCTGCGAAGCAATGTGAACACTTCTGCTTCCCAGGCACAGAGAAGGTGCTAGCAAGGAATTCTCTGCCTGCCTTTCCCCAGTGCTCTGCAAGCTCTCCAGGACAACATAAAATCTGGGGCTCTGTGCTTTCTTTCGTTCTGAACAAGTGTTACTGTTTTCTGCACAAAAGCGATTCTTGCGAAGCAATGTGAACACTTCTGCTTCCCAGGCACAGAGAAGGTGCTAGCAGGGAATTCTCTGCCTGCCTTTCCCCAGTGCTCTGCAAGCTCTCCAGGACAACATAAAATCTGGGGCTCTGTGCTTTCTTTCGTTCTGAACAAGTGTTACTGTTTTCTGCACAAAAGCGATTCTGCGAAGCAATGTGAGCAGGCACAGAGAAGGTGCTATCAGGGAATTCTCTGCCTGCCTTTCCCCAGTGCTCTGCAAGCTCTCCAGGACAACATAAAATCTGGGGATCTGTGCTTTCTTTCGTTCTGAACAAGTGTTACTGTTTTCTGCACAAAAGCGATTCTTGCGAAGCAATGTGAACACTTCTGCTTCCCAGGCACAGAGAAGGTGCTAGCAAGGAATTCTCTGCCTGCCTTTCCCCAGTGCTCTGCAAGCTCTCGAGGACAACATAAAATCTGGGGCTCTGTGCTTTCTTTCGTTCTGAACAAGTGTTACTGTTTTCTGCACAAAAGCGATTCTGCGAAGCAATGTGAACAGGCACAGAGAAGGTGCTATCAGGGAATTCTCTGCCTGCCTTTCCCCAGTGCTCTGCAAGCTCTCCAGTACAACATAAAATCTGGGGCTCTGTGCTTTCTTTCGTTCTGAACAAGTGTTACTGTTTTCTGAACAAAAGCGATTCTGCGAAACAATGTGAACAGGCACAGAGAAGGTGCTATCAGGGAATTCTCTGCCTGCCTTTCCCCAGTGCTCTGCAAGCTCTCCAGGACAACATAAAATCTGGGGCTCTGTGCTTTCTTTCCTTCTGAACAAGTGTTACTGTTTTCTGCACAAAAGCGATTCTGCGAAGCAATGTGAACACTTCTGCTTCCCAGGCACAGAGAAGGTGCTAGCAGGGAATTCTCTGCCTGCCTTTCCCCAGTGCTCTGCAAGCTCTCCAGGACAACATAAAATCTGGGGTTCTGTGCTTTCTTTCCTTCTGAACAAGTGTTATTGTTTTCTGCACAAAAGCGATTCTGCGAAGCAATGTGAACAGGCACAGAGAAGGTGCTATCAGGGAATTCTCTGCCTGCTTTTCCCCAGTGCTCTGCAAGCTCTCCAGGACAACATAAAATATGGGGCTCTGTGCTTTCTTTCCTTCTGAACAAGTGTTACTGTTTTCTGCACAAAAGCGATTCTGCGAAGCAATGTGAACACTTCTGCTTCCCAGGCACAGAGAAGGTGCTAGCAGGGAATTCTCTGCCTGCCTTTCCCCAGTGCTCTGCAAGCTCTCGAGGACAACAGAGAATCTGGGGCTCTGTGCTTTCTTTCGTTCTGAACAAGTGTTACTGTTTTCTGCACAAAAGCGATTCTGCGAAACAATGTGAACACTTCTGCTTCCCAGGCACAGAGAAGGTGCTAGCAGGGAATTCTCTGCCTGCCTTTCCCCAGTGCTCTGCAAGCTCTCCAGGACAACATAAAATCTGGGGCTCTGTGCTTTCTTTCGTTCTGAACAAGTGTTACTGTTTTCTGCACAAAAGCGATTCTTGCGAAGCAATGTGAACACTTCTGCTTCCCAGGCACAGAGAAGGTGCTAGCAAGGAATTCTCTGCCTGCCTTTCCCCAGTGCTCTGCAAGCTCTCGAGGACAACATAAAATCTGGGGCTCTGTGCTTTCTTTCGTTCTGAACAAGTGTTACTGTTTTCTGCACAAAAGCGATTCTGCGAAGCAATGTGAACAGGCACAGAGAAGGTGCTATCAGGGAATTCTCTGCCTGCCTTTCCCCAGTGCTCTGCAAGCTCTCCAGGACAACATAAAATCTGGGGCTCTGTGCTTTCTTTCCTTCTGAACAAGTGTTAGTGTTTTCTGCACAAAAGCGATTCTGCGAAGCAATGTGAACAGGCACAGAGAAGGTGCTATCAGGGAATTCTCTGCCTGCTTTTCACCAGTGGTCTGCAAGCTCTCCAGGACAACATAAAATCTGGGGCTCTGTGCTTTCTTTCCTTCTGAACAAGTGTTACTGTTTTCTGCACAAAAGCGATTCTGCGAAGCAATGTGAACACTTCTGCTTCCCAGGCACAGAGAAGGTGCTAGCAGGGAATTCTCTGCCTGCCTTTCCCCAGTGCTCTGCAAGCTCTCGAGGACAACAGAGAATCTGGGGCTCTGTGCTTTCTTTCGTTCTGAACAAGTGTTACTGTTTTCTGCACAAAAGCGATTCTTGCGAAGCAATGTGAACACTTCTGCTTCCCAGGCACAGAGAAGGTGCTAGCAGGGAATTCTCTGCCTGCCTTTCCCCAGTGCTCTGCAAGCTCTCCAGGACAACATAAAATCTGGGGCTCTGTGCTTTCTTTCGTTCTGAACAAGTGTTACTGTTTTCTGCACAAAAGCGATTCTGCGAAGCAATGTGAGCAGGCACAGAGAAGGTGCTATCAGGGAATTCTCTGCCTGCCTTTCCCCAGTGCTCTGCAAGCTCTCCAGGACAACATAAAATCTGGGGATCTGTGCTTTCTTTCGTTCTGAACAAGTGTTACTGTTTTCTGCACAAAAGCGATTCTTGCGAAGCAATGTGAACACTTCTGCTTCCCAGGCACAGAGAAGGTGCTAGCAAGGAATTCTCTGCCTGCCTTTCCCCAGTGCTCTGCAAGCTCTCGAGGACAACATAAAATCTGGGGCTCTGTGCTTTCTTTCGTTCTGAACAAGTGTTACTGTTTTCTGCACAAAAGCGATTCTGCGAAGCAATGTGAACAGGCACAGAGAAGGTGCTATCAGGGAATTCTCTGCCTGCCTTTCCCCAGTGCTCTGCAAGCTCTCCAGGACAACATAAAATCTGGGGCTCTGTGCTTTCTTTCCTTCTGAACAAGTGTTACTGTTTTCTGCACAAAAGCGATTCTGCGAAGCAATGTGAACAGGCACAGAGAAGGTGCTATCAGGGAATTCTCTGCCTGCTTTTCCCCAGTGCTCTGCAAGCTCTCCAGGACAACATAAAATCTGGGGCTCTGTGCTTTCTTTCCTTCTGAACAAGTGTTACTGTTTTCTGCACAAAAGCGATTCTGCGAAGCAATGTGAACACTTCTGCTTCCCAGGCACAGAGAAGGTGCTAGCAGGGAATTCTCTGCCTGCCTTTCCCCAGTGCTCTGCAAGCTCTCCAGGACAACATAGAATCTGGGGCTCTGTGCTTTCTTTCCTTCTGAACAAGTGTTAATGTTTTCGGCACAAAAGCGATTCTGCGAAGCAATGTAAACAGGCACAGAGAAGGTGCTATCAGGGAATTCTCTGCCTGCCTTTCCCCAGTGCTCTGCAAGCTCTCCAGGACAACATAAAATCTGGGGCTCTGTGCTTTCTTTCCTTCTGAACAAGTGTTAGTGTTTTCTGCACAAAAGCGATTCTGCGAAGCAATGTGAACTCTTCTGCTTCCCAGGCACAGAGAAGGTGCTAGCAGGGAATTCTCTGCCTGCCTTTCCCCAGTGCTCTGCAAGCTCTCCAGGACAACATAAAATCTGGGGCTCTGTGCTTTCTTTCCTTCTGAACAAGTGTTACTGTTTTCTGCACAAAAGCGATTCTGCGAAACAATGTGAACACTTCTGCTTCCCAGGCACAGAGAAGGTGCTAGCAAGGAATTCTCTGCCTGCCTTTCCCCAGTGCTCTGCAAGCTCTCCAGGACAACATAAAATCTGGGGCTCTGTGCTTTCTTTCGTTCTGAACAAGTGTTACTGTTTTCTGCACAAAAGCGATTCTTGCGAAGCAATGTGAACACTTCTGCTTCCCAGGCACAGAGAAGGTGCTAGCAGGGAATTCTCTGCCTGCCTTTCCCCAGTGCTCTGCAAGCTCTCCAGGACAACATAAAATCTGGGGCTCTGTGCTTTCTTTCGTTCTGAACAAGTGTTACTGTTTTCTGCACAAAAGCGATTCTGCGAAGCAATGTGAGCAGGCACAGAGAAGGTGCTATCAGGGAATTCTCTGCCTGCCTTTCCCCAGTGCTCTGCAAGCTCTCCAGGACAACATAAAATCTGGGGATCTGTGCTTTCTTTCGTTCTGAACAAGTGTTACTGTTTTCTGCACAAAAGCGATTCTTGCGAAGCAATGTGAACACTTCTGCTTCCCAGGCACAGAGAAGGTGCTAGCAAGGAATTCTCTGCCTGCCTTTCCCCAGTGCTCTGCAAGCTCTCGAGGACAACATAAAATCTGGGGCTCTGTGCTTTCTTTCGTTCTGAACAAGTGTTACTGTTTTCTGCACAAAAGCGATTCTGCGAAGCAATGTGAACAGGCACAGAGAAGGTGCTATCAGGGAATTCTCTGCCTGCCTTTCCCCAGTGCTCTGCAAGCTCTCCAGTACAACATAAAATCTGGGGCTCTGTGCTTTCTTTCGTTCTGAACAAGTGTTACTGTTTTCTGAACAAAAGCGATTCTGCGAAACAATGTGAACAGGCACAGAGAAGGTGCTATCAGGGAATTCTCTGCCTGCCTTTCCCCAGTGCTCTGCAAGCTCTCCAGGACAACATAAAATCTGGGGCTCTGTGCTTTCTTTCCTTCTGAACAAGTGTTACTGTTTTCTGCACAAAAGCGATTCTGCGAAGCAATGTGAACACTTCTGCTTCCCAGGCACAGAGAAGGTGCTAGCAGGGAATTCTCTGCCTGCCTTTCCCCAGTGCTCTGCAAGCTCTCCAGGACAACATAAAATCTGGGGTTCTGTGCTTTCTTTCCTTCTGAACAAGTGTTAGTGTTTTCTGCACAAAAGCGATTCTGCGAAGCAATGTGAACAGGCACAGAGAAGGTGCTATCAGGGAATTCTCTGCCTGCTTTTCCCCAGTGCTCTGCAAGCTCTCCAGGACAACATAAAATATGGGGCTCTGTGCTTTCTTTCCTTCTGAACAAGTGTTACTGTTTTCTGCACAAAAGCGATTCTGCGAAGCAATGTGAACACTTCTGCTTCCCAGGCACAGAGAAGGTGCTAGCAGGGAATTCTCTGCCTGCCTTTCCCCAGTGCTCTGCAAGCTCTCGAGGACAACAGAGAATCTGGGGCTCTGTGCTTTCTTTCGTTCTGAACAAGTGTTACTGTTTTCTGCACAAAAGCGATTCTGCGAAGCAATGTGAACACTTCTGCTTCCCAGGCACAGAGAAGGTGCTAGCAAGGAATTCTCTGCCTGCCTTTCCCCAGTGCTCTGCAAGCTCTCCAGGACAACATAAAATCTGGGGCTCTGTGCTTTCTTTCGTTCTGAACAAGTGTTACTGTTTTCTGCACAAAAGCGATTCTTGCGAAGCAATGTGAACACTTCTGCTTCCCAGGCACAGAGAAGGTGCTAGCAGGGAATTCTCTGCCTGCCTTTCCCCAGTGCTCTGCAAGCTCTCGAGGACAACAGAGAATCTGGGGCTCTGTGCTTTCTTTCCTTCTGAACAAGTGTTACTGTTTTCTGCACAAAAGCGATTCTGCGAAGCAATGTGAACACTTCTGCTTCCCAGGCACAGAGAAGGTGCTAGCAGGGAATTCTCTGCCTGCCTTTCCCCAGTGCTCTGCAAGCTCTCCAGGACAACATAAAATCTGGGGTTCTGTGCTTTCTTTCCTTCTGAACAAGTGTTATTGTTTTCTGCACAAAAGCGATTCTGCGAAGCAATGTGAACAGGCACAGAGAAGGTGCTATCAGGGAATTCTCTGCCTGCTTTTCCCCAGTGCTCTGCAAGCTCTCCAGGACAACATAAAATATGGGGCTCTGTGCTTTCTTTCCTTCTGAACAAGTGTTACTGTTTTCTGCACAAAAGCGATTCTGCGAAGCAATGTGAACACTTCTGCTTCCCAGGCACAGAGAAGGTGCTAGCAGGGAATTCTCTGCCTGCCTTTCCCCAGTGCTCTGCAAGCTCTCGAGGACAACATAGAATCTGGGGCTCTGTGCTTTCTTTCGTTCTGAACAAGTGTTAGTGTTTTCTGCACAAAAGCGATTCTGCGAAACAATGTGAACACTTCTGCTTCCCAGGCACAGAGAAGGTGCTAGCAGGGAATTCTCTGCCTGCATTTCCCCAGTGCTCTGCAAGCTCTCCAGGACAACATAAAATCTGGGGCTCTGTGCTTTCTTTCGTTCTGAACAAGTGTTACTGTTTTCTGCACAAAAGCGATTCTTGCGAAGCAATGTGAACACTTCTGCTTCCCAGGCACAGAGAAGGTGCTAGCAAGGAATTCTCTGCCTGCCTTTCCCCAGTGCTCTGCAAGCTCTCGAGGACAACATAAAATCTGGGGCTCTGTGCTTTCTTTCGTTCTGAACAAGTGTTACTGTTTTCTGCACAAAAGCGATTCTGCGAAGCAATGTGAACAGGCACAGAGAAGGTGCTATCAGGGAATTCTCTGCCTGCCTTTCCCCAGTGCTCTGCAAGCTCTCCAGGACAACATAAAATCTGGGGCTCTGTGCTTTCTTTCCTTCTGAACAAGTGTTAGTGTTTTCTGCACAAAAGCGATTCTGCGAAGCAATGTGAACAGGCACAGAGAAGGTGCTATCAGGGAATTCTCTGCCTGCTTTTCACCAGTGGTCTGCAAGCTCTCCAGGACAACATAAAATCTGGGGCTCTGTGCTTTCTTTCCTTCTGAACAAGTGTTACTGTTTTCTGCACAAAAGCGATTCTGCGAAGCAATGTGAACACTTCTGCTTCCCAGGCACAGAGAAGGTGCTAGCAGGGAATTCTCTGCCTGCCTTTCCCCAGTGCTCTGCAAGCTCTCGAGGACAACAGAGAATCTGGGGCTCTGTGCTTTCTTTCCTTCTGAACAAGTGTTACTGTTTTCTGCACAAAAGCGATTCTGCGAAGCAATGTGAACACTTCTGCTTCCCAGGCACAGAGAAGGTGCTAGCAAGGAATTCTCTGCCTGCCTTTCCCCAGTGCTCTGCAAGCTCTCCAGGACAACATAAAATCTGGGGCTCTGTGCTTTCTTTCGTTCTGAACAAGTGTTACTGTTTTCTGCACAAAAGCGATTCTTGCGAAGCAATGTGAACACTTCTGCTTCCCAGGCACAGAGAAGGTGCTAGCAGGGAATTCTCTGCCTGCCTTTCCCCAGTGCTCTGCAAGCTCTCCAGGACAACATAAAATCTGGGGCTCTGTGCTTTCTTTCGTTCTGAACAAGTGTTACTGTTTTCTGCACAAAAGCGATTCTGCGAAGCAATGTGAGCAGGCACAGAGAAGGTGCTATCAGGGAATTCTCTGCCTGCCTTTCCCCAGTGCTCTGCAAGCTCTCCAGGACAACATAAAATCTGGGGCTCTGTGCTTTCTTTCGTTCTGAACAAGTGTTACTGTTTTCTGCACAAAAGCGATTCTTGCGAAGCAATGTGAACACTTCTGCTTCCCAGGCACAGAGAAGGTGCTAGCAAGGAATTCTCTGCCTGCCTTTCCCCAGTGCTCTGCAAGCTCTCGAGGACAACATAAAATCTGGGGCTCTGTGCTTTCTTTCGTTCTGAACAAGTGTTACTGTTTTCTGCACAAAAGCGATTCTGCGAAGCAATGTGAACAGGCACAGAGAAGGTGCTATCAGGGAATTCTCTGCCTGCCTTTCCCCAGTGCTCTGCAAGCTCTCCAGTACAACATAAAATCTGGGGCTCTGTGCTTTCTTTCGTTCTGAACAAGTGTTACTGTTTTCTGAACAAAAGCGATTCTGCGAAACAATGTGAACAGGCACAGAGAAGGTGCTATCAGGGAATTCTCTGCCTGCCTTTCCCCAGTGCTCTGCAAGCTCTCCAGGACAACATAAAATCTGGGGCTCTGTGCTTTCTTTCCTTCTGAACAAGTGTTACTGTTTTCTGCACAAAAGCGATTCTGCGAAGCAATGTGAACACTTCTGCTTCCCAGGCACAGAGAAGGTGCTAGCAGGGAATTCTCTGCCTGCCTTTCCCCAGTGCTCTGCAAGCTCTCCAGGACAACATAAAATCTGGGGTTCTGTGCTTTCTTTCCTTCTGAACAAGTGTTAGTGTTTTCTGCACAAAAGCGATTCTGCGAAGCAATGTGAACAGGCACAGAGAAGGTGCTATCAGGGAATTCTCTGCCTGCTTTTCCCCAGTGCTCTGCAAGCTCTCCAGGACAACATAAAATATGGGGCTCTGTGCTTTCTTTCCTTCTGAACAAGTGTTACTGTTTTCTGCACAAAAGCGATTCTGCGAAGCAATGTGAACACTTCTGCTTCCCAGGCACAGAGAAGGTGCTAGCAGGGAATTCTCTGCCTGCCTTTCCCCAGTGCTCTGCAAGCTCTCGAGGACAACAGAGAATCTGGGGCTCTGTGCTTTCTTTCGTTCTGAACAAGTGTTACTGTTTTCTGCACAAAAGCGATTCTGCGAAGCAATGTGAACACTTCTGCTTCCCAGGCACAGAGAAGGTGCTAGCAAGGAATTCTCTGCCTGCCTTTCCCCAGTGCTCTGCAAGCTCTCCAGGACAACATAAAATCTGGGGCTCTGTGCTTTCTTTCGTTCTGAACAAGTGTTACTGTTTTCTGCACAAAAGCGATTCTTGCGAAGCAATGTGAACACTTCTGCTTCCCAGGCACAGAGAAGGTGCTAGCAGGGA
This sequence comes from Strix aluco, assembly GCF_031877795.1. Lineage (NCBI taxonomy): Eukaryota > Metazoa > Chordata > Aves > Strigiformes > Strigidae > Strix > Strix aluco. The sequence goes on from NC_133964.1 coordinate 2,244,196, forward strand.
ATTCTCTGCCTGCCTTTCCCCAGTGCTCTGCAAGCTCTCCAGGACAACATAAAATCTGGGGCTCTGTGCTTTCTTTCCTTCTGAACAAGTGTTACTGTTTTCTGCACAAAAGCGATTCTGCGAAGCAATGTGAACACTTCTGCTTCCCAGGCACAGAGAAGGTGCTAGCAGGGAATTCTCTGCCTGCCTTTCCCCAGTGCTCTGCAAGCTCTCCAGGACAACATAAAATCTGGGGTTCTGTGCTTTCTTTCCTTCTGAACAAGTGTTATTGTTTTCTGCACAAAAGCGATTCTGCGAAGCAATGTGAACAGGCACAGAGAAGGTGCTATCAGGGAATTCTCTGCCTGCTTTTCCCCAGTGCTCTGCAAGCTCTCCAGGACAACATAAAATATGGGGCTCTGTGCTTTCTTTCCTTCTGAACAAGTGTTACTGTTTTCTGCACAAAAGCGATTCTGCGAAGCAATGTGAACACTTCTGCTTCCCAGGCACAGAGAAGGTGCTAGCAGGGAATTCTCTGCCTGCCTTTCCCCAGTGCTCTGCAAGCTCTCGAGGACAACATAGAATCTGGGGCTCTGTGCTTTCTTTCGTTCTGGACAAGTGTTAGTGTTTTCTGCACAAAAGCGATTCTGCGAAACAATGTGAACACTTCTGCTTCCCAGGCACAGAGAAGGTGCTAGCAGGGAATTCTCTGCCTGCCTTTCCCCAGTGCTCTGCAAGCTCTCCAGGACAACATAAAATCTGGGGCTCTGTGCTTTCTTTCGTTCTGAACAAGTGTTACTGTTTTCTGCACAAAAGCGATTCTTGCGAAGCAATGTGAACACTTCTGCTTCCCAGGCACAGAGAAGGTGCTAGCAAGGAATTCTCTGCCTGCCTTTCCCCAGTGCTCTGCAAGCTCTCGAGGACAACATAAAATCTGGGGCTCTGTGCTTTCTTTCGTTCTGAACAAGTGTTACTGTTTTCTGCACAAAAGCGATTCTGCGAAGCAATGTGAACAGGCACAGAGAAGGTGCTATCAGGGAATTCTCTGCCTGCCTTTCCCCAGTGCTCTGCAAGCTCTCCAGGACAACATAAAATCTGGGGCTCTGTGCTTTCTTTCCTTCTGAACAAGTGTTAGTGTTTTCTGCACAAAAGCGATTCTGCGAAGCAATGTGAACAGGCACAGAGAAGGTGCTATCAGGGAATTCTCTGCCTGCTTTTCACCAGTGGTCTGCAAGCTCTCCAGGACAACATAAAATCTGGGGCTCTGTGCTTTCTTTCCTTCTGAACAAGTGTTACTGTTTTCTGCACAAAAGCGATTCTGCGAAGCAATGTGAACACTTCTGCTTCCCAGGCACAGAGAAGGTGCTAGCAGGGAATTCTCTGCCTGCCTTTCCCCAGTGCTCTGCAAGCTCTCGAGGACAACAGAGAATCTGGGGCTCTGTGCTTTCTTTCGTTCTGAACAAGTGTTACTGTTTTCTGCACAAAAGCGATTCTTGCGAAGCAATGTGAACACTTCTGCTTCCCAGGCACAGAGAAGGTGCTAGCAGGGAATTCTCTGCCTGCCTTTCCCCAGTGCTCTGCAAGCTCTCCAGGACAACATAAAATCTGGGGCTCTGTGCTTTCTTTCGTTCTGAACAAGTGTTACTGTTTTCTGCACAAAAGCGATTCTGCGAAGCAATGTGAGCAGGCACAGAGAAGGTGCTATCAGGGAATTCTCTGCCTGCCTTTCCCCAGTGCTCTGCAAGCTCTCCAGGACAACATAAAATCTGGGGATCTGTGCTTTCTTTCGTTCTGAACAAGTGTTACTGTTTTCTGCACAAAAGCGATTCTTGCGAAGCAATGTGAACACTTCTGCTTCCCAGGCACAGAGAAGGTGCTAGCAAGGAATTCTCTGCCTGCCTTTCCCCAGTGCTCTGCAAGCTCTCGAGGACAACATAAAATCTGGGGCTCTGTGCTTTCTTTCGTTCTGAACAAGTGTTACTGTTTTCTGCACAAAAGCGATTCTGCGAAGCAATGTGAACAGGCACAGAGAAGGTGCTATCAGGGAATTCTCTGCCTGCCTTTCCCCAGTGCTCTGCAAGCTCTCCAGGACAACATAAAATCTGGGGCTCTGTGCTTTCTTTCCTTCTGAACAAGTGTTACTGTTTTCTGCACAAAAGCGATTCTGCGAAGCAATGTGAACAGGCACAGAGAAGGTGCTATCAGGGAATTCTCTGCCTGCTTTTCCCCAGTGCTCTGCAAGCTCTCCAGGACAACATAAAATCTGGGGCTCTGTGCTTTCTTTCCTTCTGAACAAGTGTTACTGTTTTCTGCACAAAAGCGATTCTGCGAAGCAATGTGAACACTTCTGCTTCCCAGGCACAGAGAAGGTGCTAGCAGGGAATTCTCTGCCTGCCTTTCCCCAGTGCTCTGCAAGCTCTCCAGGACAACATAGAATCTGGGGCTCTGTGCTTTCTTTCCTTCTGAACAAGTGTTAATGTTTTCGGCACAAAAGCGATTCTGCGAAGCAATGTAAACAGGCACAGAGAAGGTGCTATCAGGGAATTCTCTGCCTGCCTTTCCCCAGTGCTCTGCAAGCTCTCCAGGACAACATAAAATCTGGGGCTCTGTGCTTTCTTTCCTTCTGAACAAGTGTTAGTGTTTTCTGCACAAAAGCGATTCTGCGAAGCAATGTGAACTCTTCTGCTTCCCAGGCACAGAGAAGGTGCTAGCAGGGAATTCTCTGCCTGCCTTTCCCCAGTGCTCTGCAAGCTCTCCAGGACAACATAAAATCTGGGGCTCTGTGCTTTCTTTCCTTCTGAACAAGTGTTACTGTTTTCTGCACAAAAGCGATTCTGCGAAACAATGTGAACACTTCTGCTTCCCAGGCACAGAGAAGGTGCTAGCAAGGAATTCTCTGCCTGCCTTTCCCCAGTGCTCTGCAAGCTCTCCAGGACAACATAAAATCTGGGGCTCTGTGCTTTCTTTCGTTCTGAACAAGTGTTACTGTTTTCTGCACAAAAGCGATTCTTGCGAAGCAATGTGAACACTTCTGCTTCCCAGGCACAGAGAAGGTGCTAGCAGGGAATTCTCTGCCTGCCTTTCCCCAGTGCTCTGCAAGCTCTCCAGGACAACATAAAATCTGGGGCTCTGTGCTTTCTTTCGTTCTGAACAAGTGTTACTGTTTTCTGCACAAAAGCGATTCTGCGAAGCAATGTGAGCAGGCACAGAGAAGGTGCTATCAGGGAATTCTCTGCCTGCCTTTCCCCAGTGCTCTGCAAGCTCTCCAGGACAACATAAAATCTGGGGATCTGTGCTTTCTTTCGTTCTGAACAAGTGTTACTGTTTTCTGCACAAAAGCGATTCTTGCGAAGCAATGTGAACACTTCTGCTTCCCAGGCACAGAGAAGGTGCTAGCAAGGAATTCTCTGCCTGCCTTTCCCCAGTGCTCTGCAAGCTCTCGAGGACAACATAAAATCTGGGGCTCTGTGCTTTCTTTCGTTCTGAACAAGTGTTACTGTTTTCTGCACAAAAGCGATTCTGCGAAGCAATGTGAACAGGCACAGAGAAGGTGCTATCAGGGAATTCTCTGCCTGCCTTTCCCCAGTGCTCTGCAAGCTCTCCAGTACAACATAAAATCTGGGGCTCTGTGCTTTCTTTCGTTCTGAACAAGTGTTACTGTTTTCTGAACAAAAGCGATTCTGCGAAACAATGTGAACAGGCACAGAGAAGGTGCTATCAGGGAATTCTCTGCCTGCCTTTCCCCAGTGCTCTGCAAGCTCTCCAGGACAACATAAAATCTGGGGCTCTGTGCTTTCTTTCCTTCTGAACAAGTGTTACTGTTTTCTGCACAAAAGCGATTCTGCGAAGCAATGTGAACACTTCTGCTTCCCAGGCACAGAGAAGGTGCTAGCAGGGAATTCTCTGCCTGCCTTTCCCCAGTGCTCTGCAAGCTCTCCAGGACAACATAAAATCTGGGGCTCTGTGCTTTCTTTCCTTCTGAACAAGTGTTACTGTTTTCTGCACAAAAGCGATTCTGCGAAGCAATGTGAACAGGCACAGAGAAGGTGCTATCAGGGAATTCTCTGCCTGCTTTTCCCCAGTGCTCTGCAAGCTCTCCAGGACAACATAAAATATGGGGCTCTGTGCTTTCTTTCCTTCTGAACAAGTGTTACTGTTTTCTGCACAAAAGCGATTCTGCGAAGCAATGTGAACACTTCTGCTTCCCAGGCACAGAGAAGGTGCTAGCAGGGAATTCTCTGCCTGCCTTTCCCCAGTGCTCTGCAAGCTCTCGAGGACAACAGAGAATCTGGGGCTCTGTGCTTTCTTTCGTTCTGAACAAGTGTTACTGTTTTCTGCACAAAAGCGATTCTGCGAAGCAATGTGAACACTTCTGCTTCCCAGGCACAGAGAAGGTGCTAGCAAGGAATTCTCTGCCTGCCTTTCCCCAGTGCTCTGCAAGCTCTCCAGGACAACATAAAATCTGGGGCTCTGTGCTTTCTTTCGTTCTGAACAAGTGTTACTGTTTTCTGCACAAAAGCGATTCTTGCGAAGCAATGTGAACACTTCTGCTTCCCAGGCACAGAGAAGGTGCTAGCAGGGAATTCTCTGCCTGCCTTTCCCCAGTGCTCTGCAAGCTCTCCAGGACAACATAAAATCTGGGGCTCTGTGCTTTCTTTCCTTCTGAACAAGTGTTACTGTTTTCTGCACAAAAGCGATTCTGCGAAGCAATGTGAACACTTCTGCTTCCCAGGCACAGAGAAGGTGCTAGCAGGGAATTCTCTGCCTGCCTTTCCCCAGTGCTCTGCAAGCTCTCCAGGACAACATAAAATCTGGGGTTCTGTGCTTTCTTTCCTTCTGAACAAGTGTTATTGTTTTCTGCACAAAAGCGATTCTGCGAAGCAATGTGAACAGGCACAGAGAAGGTGCTATCAGGGAATTCTCTGCCTGCTTTTCCCCAGTGCTCTGCAAGCTCTCCAGGACAACAGCAAATCTGGGGCTCTGTGCTTTCTTTCGTTCTGAACAAGTGTTACTGTTTTCTGCACAAAAGCGATTCTGCGAAGCAATGTGAACACTTCTGCTTCCCAGGCACAGAGAAGGTGCTAGCAGGGAATTCTCTGCCTGCCTTTCCCCAGTGCTCTGCAAGCTCTCGAGGACAACATAGAATCTGGGGCTCTGTGCTTTCTTTCGTTCTGAACAAGTGTTAGTGTTTTCTGCACAAAAGCGATTCTGCGAAACAATGTGAACACTTCTGCTTCCCAGGCACAGAGAAGGTGCTAGCAGGGAATTCTCTGCCTGCCTTTCCCCAGTGCTCTGCAAGCTCTCCAGGACAACATAAAATCTGGGGCTCTGTGCTTTCTTTCGTTCTGAACAAGTGTTACTGTTTTCTGCACAAAAGCGATTCTTGCGAAGCAATGTGAACACTTCTGCTTCCCAGGCACAGAGAAGGTGCTAGCAAGGAATTCTCTGCCTGCCTTTCCCCAGTGCTCTGCAAGCTCTCGAGGACAACATAAAATCTGGGGCTCTGTGCTTTCTTTCGTTCTGAACAAGTGTTACTGTTTTCTGCACAAAAGCGATTCTGCGAAGCAATGTGAACAGGCACAGAGAAGGTGCTATCAGGGAATTCTCTGCCTGCCTTTCCCCAGTGCTCTGCAAGCTCTCCAGGACAACATAAAATCTGGGGCTCTGTGCTTTCTTTCCTTCTGAACAAGTGTTAGTGTTTTCTGCACAAAAGCGATTCTGCGAAGCAATGTGAACAGGCACAGAGAAGGTGCTATCAGGGAATTCTCTGCCTGCTTTTCACCAGTGGTCTGCAAGCTCTCCAGGACAACATAAAATCTGGGGCTCTGTGCTTTCTTTCCTTCTGAACAAGTGTTACTGTTTTCTGCACAAAAGCGATTCTGCGAAGCAATGTGAACACTTCTGCTTCCCAGGCACAGAGAAGGTGCTAGCAGGGAATTCTCTGCCTGCCTTTCCCCAGTGCTCTGCAAGCTCTCGAGGACAACAGAGAATCTGGGGCTCTGTGCTTTCTTTCGTTCTGAACAAGTGTTACTGTTTTCTGCACAAAAGCGATTCTTGCGAAGCAATGTGAACACTTCTGCTTCCCAGGCACAGAGAAGGTGCTAGCAGGGAATTCTCTGCCTGCCTTTCCCCAGTGCTCTGCAAGCTCTCCAGGACAACATAAAATCTGGGGCTCTGTGCTTTCTTTCGTTCTGAACAAGTGTTACTGTTTTCTGCACAAAAGCGATTCTGCGAAGCAATGTGAGCAGGCACAGAGAAGGTGCTATCAGGGAATTCTCTGCCTGCCTTTCCCCAGTGCTCTGCAAGCTCTCCAGGACAACATAAAATCTGGGGATCTGTGCTTTCTTTCGTTCTGAACAAGTGTTACTGTTTTCTGCACAAAAGCGATTCTTGCGAAGCAATGTGAACACTTCTGCTTCCCAGGCACAGAGAAGGTGCTAGCAAGGAATTCTCTGCCTGCCTTTCCCCAGTGCTCTGCAAGCTCTCGAGGACAACATAAAATCTGGGGCTCTGTGCTTTCTTTCGTTCTGAACAAGTGTTACTGTTTTCTGCACAAAAGCGATTCTGCGAAGCAATGTGAACAGGCACAGAGAAGGTGCTATCAGGGAATTCTCTGCCTGCCTTTCCCCAGTGCTCTGCAAGCTCTCCAGGACAACATAAAATCTGGGGCTCTGTGCTTTCTTTCCTTCTGAACAAGTGTTACTGTTTTCTGCACAAAAGCGATTCTGCGAAGCAATGTGAACAGGCACAGAGAAGGTGCTATCAGGGAATTCTCTGCCTGCCTTTCCCCAGTGCTCTGCAAGCTCTCCAGGACAACATAAAATCTGGGGCTCTGTGCTTTCTTTCCTTCTGAACAAGTGTTACTGTTTTCTGCACAAAAGCGATTCTGCGAAACAATGTGAACACTTCTGCTTCCCAGGCACAGAGAAGGTGCTAGCAAGGAATTCTCTGCCTGCCTTTCCCCAGTGCTCTGCAAGCTCTCCAGGACAACATAAAATCTGGGGCTCTGTGCTTTCTTTCGTTCTGAACAAGTGTTAGTGTTTTCTGCACAAAAGCGATTCTGCGAAGCAATGTGAACAGGCACAGAGAAGGTGCTATCAGGGAATTCTCTGCCTGCCTTTCCCCAGTGCTCTGCAAGCTCTCCAGGACAACATAAAATCTGGGGCTCTGTGCTTTCTTTCGTTCTGAACAAGTGTTACTGTTTTCTGCACAAAAGCGATTCTGCGAAGCAATGTGAACAGGCACAGAGAAGGTGCTAGCAGGGAATTCTCTGCCTGCCTTTCCCCAGTGCTCTGCAAGCTCTCCAGGACAACATAAAATCTGGGGCTCTGTGCTTTCTTTCCTTCTGAACAAGTGTTAGTGTTTTCTGCACAAAAGCGATTCTTGCGAAGCAATGTGAACACTTCTGCTTCCCAGGCACAGAGAAGGTGCTAGCAAGGAATTCTCTGCCTGCCTTTCCCCAGTGCTCTGCAAGCTCTCCAGGACAACATAAAATCTGGGGCTCTGTGCTTTCTTTCCTTCTGAACAAGTGTTACTGTTTTCTGCACAAAAGCGATTCTGCGAAGCAATGTGAACACTTCTGCTTCCCAGGCACAGAGAAGGTGCTAGCAGGGAATTCTCTGCCTGCCTTTCCCCAGTGCTCTGCAAGCTCTCGAGGACAACATAGAATCTGGGGCTCTGTGCTTTCTTTCGTTCTGAACAAGTGTTAGTGTTTTCTGCACAAAAGCGATTCTGCGAAACAATGTGAACACTTCTGCTTCCCAGGCACAGAGAAGGTGCTAGCAGGGAATTCTCTGCCTGCCTTTCCCCAGTGCTCTGCAAGCTCTCCAGGACAACATAAAATCTGGGGCTCTGTGCTTTCTTTCCTTCTGAACAAGTGTTAGTGTTTTCTGCACAAAAGCGATTCTGCGAAGCAATGTGAACACTTCTGCTTCCCAGGCACAGAGAAGGTGCTAGCAGGGAATTCTCTGCCTGCCTTTCCCCAGTGCTCTGCAAGCTCTCCAGGACAACATAGAATCTGGGGCTCTGTGCTTTCTTTCCTTCTGAACAAGTGTTACTGTTTTCTGCACAAAAGCGATTCTGCGAAGCAATGTGAACAGGCACAGAGAAGGTGCTAGCAGGGAATTTTCTGCCTGCCTTTCCCCAGTGCTCTGCAAGCTCTCCAGGACAACATAAAATCTGGGGCTCTGTGCTGTCTTTCGTTCTGAACAAGTGTTAGTGTTTTCTGCACAAAAGCGATTCTTGCGAAGCAATGTGAACACTTCTGCTTCCCAGGCACAGAGAAGGTGCTAGCAAGGAATTCTCTGCCTGCCTTTCCCCAGTGCTCTGCAAGTTCTCCAGGACAACATAAAATCTGGGGCTCTGTGCTTTCTTTCCTTCTGAACAAGTGTTACTGTTTTCTGCACAAAAGCGATTCTGCGAAGCAATGTGAACAGGCACAGAGAAGGTGCTATCAGGGAATTCTCTGCCTGCCTTTCCCCAGTGCTCTGCAAGCTCTCCAGGACAACATAAAATCTGGGGCTCTGTGCTTTCTTTCCTTCTGAACAAGTGTTACTGTTTTCTGCACAAAAGCGATTCTGCGAAGCAATGTGAACAGGCACAGAGAAGGTGCTATCAGGGAATTCTCTGCCTGCTTTTCCCCAGTGCTCTGCAAGCTCTCCAGGACAACATAAAATCTGGGGCTCTGTGCTTTCTTTCCTTCTGAACAAGTGTTAGTGTTTTCTGCACAAAAGCGATTCTTGCGAAGCAATGTGAACACTTCTGCTTCCCAGGCACAGAGAAGGTGCTAGCAAGGAATTCTCTGCCTGCCTTTCCCCAGTGCTCTGCAAGCTCTCCAGGACAACATAAAATCTGGGGCTCTGTGCTTTCTTTCCTTCTGAACAAGTGTTAGTGTTTTCTGCACAAAAGCGATTCTGCGAAGCAATGTGAACACTTCTGCTTCCCAGGCACAGAGAAGGTGCTAGCAGGGAATTCTCTGCCTGCCTTTCCCCAGTGCTCTGCAAGCTCTCGAGGACAACATAGAATCTGGGGCTCTGTGCTTTCTTTCGTTCTGAACAAGTGTTAGTGTTTTCTGCACAAAAGCGATTCTGCGAAACAATGTGAACACTTCTGCTTCCCAGGCACAGAGAAGGTGCTAGCAGGGAATTCTCTGCCTGCCTTTCCCCAGTGCTCTGCAAGCTCTCCAGGACAACATAAAATATGGGGCTCTGTGCTTTCTTTCGTTCTGAACAAGTGTTACTGTTTTCTGCACAAAAGAGATTCTTGCGAAGCAATGTGAACACTTCTGCTTCCCAGGCACAGAGAAGGTGCTAGCAAGGAATTCTCTGCCTGCCTTTCCCCAGTGCTCTGCAAGCTCTCGAGGACAACATAGAATCTGGGGCTCTGTGCTTTCTTTCCTTCTGAACAAGTGTTACTGTTTTCTGCACAAAAGCGATTCTGCGAAGCAATGTGAACAGGCACAGAGAAGGTGCTAGCAGGGAATTCTCTGCCTGCCTTTCCCCAGTGCTCTGCAAGCTCTCCAGGACAACATCAAATCTGGGGCTCTGTGCTTTCTTTCCTTCTGAACAAGTGTTACTGTTTTCTGCACAAAAGCGATTCTGCGAAGCAATGTGAACACTTCTGCTTCCCAGGCACAGAGAAGGTGCTAGCAAGGAATTCTCTGCCTGCCTTTCCCCAGTGCTCTGCAAGCTCTCCAGTACAACATAAAATCTGGGGCTCTGTGCTTTCTTTCGTTCTGAACAAGTGTTACTGTTTTCTGCACAAAAGCGTTTCTTGCGAAGCAATGTGAACACTTCTGCTTCCCAGGCACAGAGAAGGTGCTAGCAGGGAATTCTCTGCCTGCCTTTCCCCAGTGCTCTGCAAGCTCTCCAGGACAACATAAAATCTGGGGCTCTGTGCTTTCTTTCCTTCTGAACAAGTGTTACTGTTTTCTGCACAAAAGCGATTCTGCGAAGCAATGTGAACAGGCACAGAGAAGGTGCTATCAGGGAATTCTCTGCCTGCCTTTCCCCAGTGCTCTGCAAGCTCTCCAGGACAACATAAAATCTGGGGCTCTGTGCTTTCTTTCCTTCTGAACAAGTGTTACTGTTTTCTGCACAAAAGCGATTCTGCGAAGCAATGTGAACAGGCACAGAGAAGGTGCTAGCAAGGAATTCTCTGCCTGCCTTTCCCCAGTGCTCTGCAAGCTCTCGAGGACAACATAGAATCTGGGGCTCTGTGCTTTCTTTCCTTCTGAACAAGTGTTACTGTTTTCTGCACAGAAGCGATTCTGCGAAACAATGTGAACACTTCTGCTTCCCAGGCACAGAGAAGGTGCTAGCAGGGAATTCTCTGCCTGCCTTTCCCCAGTGCTCTGCAAGCTCTCCAGGACAACATAAAATCTGGGGCTCTGTGCTTTCTTTCCTTCTGAACAAGTGTTACTGTTTTCTGCACAAAAGCGATTCTGCGAAGCAATGTGAGCAGGCACAGAGAAGGTGCTATCAGGGAATTCTCTGCCTGCCTTTCCCCAGTGCTCTGCAAGCTCTCCAGGACAACATAAAATCTGGGGATCTGTGCTTTCTTTCGTTCTGAACAATTGTTAGTGTTTTCTGCACAAAAGCGATTCTTGCGAAGCAATGTGAACACTTCTGCTTCCCAGGCACAGAGAAGGTGCTAGCAAGGAATTCTCTGCCTGCCTTTCCCCAGTGCTCTGCAAGCTCTCCAGGACAACATAAAATCTGGGGCTCTGTGCTTTCTTTCCTTCTGAACAAGTGTTACTGTTTTCTGCACAAAAGCGATTCTGCGAAGCAATGTGAACACTTCTGCTTCCCAGGCACAGAGAAGGTGCTAGGAAGGAATTCTCTGCCTGCCTTTCCCCAGTGCTCTGCAAGCTCTCCAGGACAACATAAAATCTGGGGCTCTGTGCTTTCTTTCCTTCTGAACAAGTGTAACTGTTTTCTGCACAAAAGCGATTCTGCGAAACAATGTGAACAGGCACAGAGAAGGTGCTATCAGGGAATTCTCTGCCTGCCTTTCCCCAGTGCTCTGCAAGCTCTCCAGGACAACATAAAATCTGGGGCTCTGTGCTTTCTTTCCTTCTGAACAAGTGTTACTGTTTTCTGCACAAAAGCGATTCTGCGAAGCAATGTGAACAGGCACAGAGAAGGTGCTATCAGGGAATTCTCTGCCTGCTTTTCCCCAGTGCTCTGCAAGCTCTCCAGGACAACATAAAATCTGGGGCTCTGTGCTTTCTTTCCTTCTGAACAAGTGTTACTGTTTTCTGCACAAAAGCGATTCTGCGAAGCAATGTGAACACTTCTGCTTCCCAGGCACAGAGAAGGTGCTAGCAAGGAATTCTCTGCCTGCCTTTCCCCAGTGCTCTGCAAGTTCTCGAGGACAACATAAAATCTGGGGCTCTGTGCTTTCTTTCGTTCTGAACAAGTGTTACTGTTTTCTGCACAAAAGCGATTCTGCGAAGCAATGTGAACAGGCACAGAGAAGGTGCTATCAGGGAATTCTCTGCCTGCCTTTCCCCAGTGCTCTGCAAGCTCTCCAGTACAACATAAAATCTGGGGCTCTGTGCTTTCTTTCGTTCTGAACAAGTGTTACTGTTTTCTGAACAAAAGCGATTCTGCGAAACAATGTGAACAGGCACAGAGAAGGTGCTATCAGGGAATTCTCTGCCTGCCTTTCCCCAGTGCTCTGCAAGCTCTCGAGGACAACATAGAATCTGGGGCTCTGTGCTTTCTTTCGTTCTGAACAAGTGTTAGTGTTTTCTGCACAAAAGCGATTCTGCGAAGCAATGTGAACACTTCTGCTTCCCAGGCACAGAGAAGGTGCTAGCAGGGAATTCTCTGCCTGCCTTTCCCCAGTGCTCTGCAAGCTCTCCAGGACAACATAAAATCTGGGGTTCTGTGCTTTCTTTCCTTCTGAACAAGTGTTATTGTTTTCTGCACAAAAGCGATTCTGCGAAGCAATGTGAACAGGCACAGAGAAGGTGCTATCAGGGAATTCTCTGCCTGCTTTTCCCCAGTGCTCTGCAAGCTCTCCAGGACAACATAAAATATGGGGCTCTGTGCTTTCTTTCCTTCTGAACAAGTGTTACTGTTTTCTGCACAAAAGCGATTCTGCGAAGCAATGTGAACACTTCTGCTTCCCAGGCACAGAGAAGGTGCTAGCAGGGAATTCTCTGCCTGCCTTTCCCCAGTGCTCTGCAAGCTCTCGAGGACAACATAGAATCTGGGGCTCTGTGCTTTCTTTCGTTCTGAACAAGTGTTAGTGTTTTCTGCACAAAAGCGATTCTGCGAAACAATGTGAACACTTCTGCTTCCCAGGCACAGAGAAGGTGCTAGCAGGGAATTCTCTGCCTGCATTTCCCCAGTGCTCTGCAAGCTCTCCAGGACAACATAAAATCTGGGGCTCTGTGCTTTCTTTCGTTCTGAACAAGTGTTACTGTTTTCTGCACAAAAGCGATTCTTGCGAAGCAATGTGAACACTTCTGCTTCCCAGGCACAGAGAAGGTGCTAGCAAGGAATTCTCTGCCTGCCTTTCCCCAGTGCTCTGCAAGCTCTCGAGGACAACATAAAATCTGGGGCTCTGTGCTTTCTTTCGTTCTGAACAAGTGTTACTGTTTTCTGCACAAAAGCGATTCTTGCGAAGCAATGTGAACAGGCACAGAGAAGGTGCTATCAGGGAATTCTCTGCCTGCCTTTCCCCAGTGCTCTGCAAGCTCTCCAGGACAACATAAAATCTGGGGCTCTGTGCTTTCTTTCCTTCTGAACAAGTGTTAGTGTTTTCTGCACAAAAGCGATTCTGCGAAGCAATGTGAACAGGCACAGAGAAGGTGCTATCAGGGAATTCTCTGCCTGCTTTTCACCAGTGGTCTGCAAGCTCTCCAGGACAACATAAAATCTGGGGCTCTGTGCTTTCTTTCCTTCTGAACAAGTGTTACTGTTTTCTGCACAAAAGCGATTCTGCGAAGCAATGTGAACACTTCTGCTTCCCAGGCACAGAGAAGGTGCTAGCAGGGAATTCTCTGCCTGCCTTTCCCCAGTGCTCTGCAAGCTCTCGAGGACAACAGAGAATCTGGGGCTCTGTGCTTTCTTTCCTTCTGAACAAGTGTTACTGTTTTCTGCACAAAAGCGATTCTGCGAAGCAATGTGAACACTTCTGCTTCCCAGGCACAGAGAAGGTGCTAGCAAGGAATTCTCTGCCTGCCTTTCCCCAGTGCTCTGCAAGCTCTCCAGGACAACATAAAATCTGGGGCTCTGTGCTTTCTTTCGTTCTGAACAAGTGTTACTGTTTTCTGCACAAAAGCGATTCTTGCGAAGCAATGTGAACACTTCTGCTTCCCAGGCACAGAGAAGGTGCTAGCAGGGAATTCTCTGCCTGCCTTTCCCCAGTGCTCTGCAAGCTCTCCAGGACAACATAAAATCTGGGGCTCTGTGCTTTCTTTCGTTCTGAACAAGTGTTACTGTTTTCTGCACAAAAGCGATTCTGCGAAGCAATGTGAGCAGGCACAGAGAAGGTGCTATCAGGGAATTCTCTGCCTGCCTTTCCCCAGTGCTCTGCAAGCTCTCCAGGACAACATAAAATCTGGGGATCTGTGCTTTCTTTCGTTCTGAACAAGTGTTACTGTTTTCTGCACAAAAGCGATTCTTGCGAAGCAATGTGAACACTTCTGCTTCCCAGGCACAGAGAAGGTGCTAGCAAGGAATTCTCTGCCTGCCTTTCCCCAGTGCTCTGCAAGCTCTCGAGGACAACATAAAATCTGGGGCTCTGTGCTTTCTTTCGTTCTGAACAAGTGTTACTGTTTTCTGCACAAAAGCGATTCTGCGAAGCAATGTGAACAGGCACAGAGAAGGTGCTATCAGGGAATTCTCTGCCTGCCTTTCCCCAGTGCTCTGCAAGCTCTCCAGTACAACATAAAATCTGGGGCTCTGTGCTTTCTTTCGTTCTGAACAAGTGTTACTGTTTTCTGAACAAAAGCGATTCTGCGAAACAATGTGAACAGGCACAGAGAAGGTGCTATCAGGGAATTCTCTGCCTGCCTTTCCCCAGTGCTCTGCAAGCTCTCCAGGACAACATAAAATATGGGGCTCTGTGCTTTCTTTCCTTCTGAACAAGTGTTACTGTTTTCTGCACAAAAGCGATTCTGCGAAGCAATGTGAACACTTCTGCTTCCCAGGCACAGAGAAGGTGCTAGCAGGGAATTCTCTGCCTGCCTTTCCCCAGTGCTCTGCAAGCTCTCCAGGACAACATAAAATCTGGGGTTCTGTGCTTTCTTTCCTTCTGAACAAGTGTTATTGTTTTCTGCACAAAAGCGATTCTGCGAAGCAATGTGAACAGGCACAGAGAAGGTGCTATCAGGGAATTCTCTGCCTGCTTTTCCCCAGTGCTCTGCAAGCTCTCCAGGACAACATAAAATATGGGGCTCTGTGCTTTCTTTCCTTCTGAACAAGTGTTACTGTTTTCTGCACAAAAGCGATTCTGCGAAGCAATGTGAACACTTCTGCTTCCCAGGCACAGAGAAGGTGCTAGCAGGGAATTCTCTGCCTGCCTTTCCCCAGTGCTCTGCAAGCTCTCGAGGACAACAGAGAATCTGGGGCTCTGTGCTTTCTTTCGTTCTGAACAAGTGTTACTGTTTTCTGCACAAAAGCGATTCTGCGAAACAATGTGAACACTTCTGCTTCCCAGGCACAGAGAAGGTGCTAGCAGGGAATTCTCTGCCTGCCTTTCCCCAGTGCTCTGCAAGCTCTCCAGGACAACATAAAATCTGGGGCTCTGTGCTTTCTTTCGTTCTGAACAAGTGTTACTGTTTTCTGCACAAAAGCGATTCTTGCGAAGCAATGTGAACACTTCTGCTTCCCAGGCACAGAGAAGGTGCTAGCAAGGAATTCTCTGCCTGCCTTTCCCCAGTGCTCTGCAAGCTCTCGAGGACAACATAAAATCTGGGGCTCTGTGCTTTCTTTCGTTCTGAACAAGTGTTACTGTTTTCTGCACAAAAGCGATTCTGCGAAGCAATGTGAACAGGCACAGAGAAGGTGCTATCAGGGAATTCTCTGCCTGCCTTTCCCCAGTGCTCTGCAAGCTCTCCAGGACAACATAAAATCTGGGGCTCTGTGCTTTCTTTCCTTCTGAACAAGTGTTAGTGTTTTCTGCACAAAAGCGATTCTGCGAAGCAATGTGAACAGGCACAGAGAAGGTGCTATCAGGGAATTCTCTGCCTGCTTTTCACCAGTGGTCTGCAAGCTCTCCAGGACAACATAAAATCTGGGGCTCTGTGCTTTCTTTCCTTCTGAACAAGTGTTACTGTTTTCTGCACAAAAGCGATTCTGCGAAGCAATGTGAACACTTCTGCTTCCCAGGCACAGAGAAGGTGCTAGCAGGGAATTCTCTGCCTGCCTTTCCCCAGTGCTCTGCAAGCTCTCGAGGACAACAGAGAATCTGGGGCTCTGTGCTTTCTTTCGTTCTGAACAAGTGTTACTGTTTTCTGCACAAAAGCGATTCTTGCGAAGCAATGTGAACACTTCTGCTTCCCAGGCACAGAGAAGGTGCTAGCAGGGAATTCTCTGCCTGCCTTTCCCCAGTGCTCTGCAAGCTCTCCAGGACAACATAAAATCTGGGGCTCTGTGCTTTCTTTCGTTCTGAACAAGTGTTACTGTTTTCTGCACAAAAGCGATTCTGCGAAGCAATGTGAGCAGGCACAGAGAAGGTGCTATCAGGGAATTCTCTGCCTGCCTTTCCCCAGTGCTCTGCAAGCTCTCCAGGACAACATAAAATCTGGGGATCTGTGCTTTCTTTCGTTCTGAACAAGTGTTACTGTTTTCTGCACAAAAGCGATTCTTGCGAAGCAATGTGAACACTTCTGCTTCCCAGGCACAGAGAAGGTGCTAGCAAGGAATTCTCTGCCTGCCTTTCCCCAGTGCTCTGCAAGCTCTCGAGGACAACATAAAATCTGGGGCTCTGTGCTTTCTTTCGTTCTGAACAAGTGTTACTGTTTTCTGCACAAAAGCGATTCTGCGAAGCAATGTGAACAGGCACAGAGAAGGTGCTATCAGGGAATTCTCTGCCTGCCTTTCCCCAGTGCTCTGCAAGCTCTCCAGGACAACATAAAATCTGGGGCTCTGTGCTTTCTTTCCTTCTGAACAAGTGTTACTGTTTTCTGCACAAAAGCGATTCTGCGAAGCAATGTGAACAGGCACAGAGAAGGTGCTATCAGGGAATTCTCTGCCTGCTTTTCCCCAGTGCTCTGCAAGCTCTCCAGGACAACATAAAATCTGGGGCTCTGTGCTTTCTTTCCTTCTGAACAAGTGTTACTGTTTTCTGCACAAAAGCGATTCTGCGAAGCAATGTGAACACTTCTGCTTCCCAGGCACAGAGAAGGTGCTAGCAGGGAATTCTCTGCCTGCCTTTCCCCAGTGCTCTGCAAGCTCTCCAGGACAACATAGAATCTGGGGCTCTGTGCTTTCTTTCCTTCTGAACAAGTGTTAATGTTTTCGGCACAAAAGCGATTCTGCGAAGCAATGTAAACAGGCACAGAGAAGGTGCTATCAGGGAATTCTCTGCCTGCCTTTCCCCAGTGCTCTGCAAGCTCTCCAGGACAACATAAAATCTGGGGCTCTGTGCTTTCTTTCCTTCTGAACAAGTGTTAGTGTTTTCTGCACAAAAGCGATTCTGCGAAGCAATGTGAACTCTTCTGCTTCCCAGGCACAGAGAAGGTGCTAGCAGGGAATTCTCTGCCTGCCTTTCCCCAGTGCTCTGCAAGCTCTCCAGGACAACATAAAATCTGGGGCTCTGTGATTTCTTTCCTTCTGAACAAGTGTTACTGTTTTCTGCACAAAAGCGATTCTGCGAAGCAATGTGAACAGGCACAGAGAAGGTGCTAGCAGGGAATTCTCTGCCTGCCTTTCCCCAGTGCTCTGCAAGCTCTCCAGGACAACATAAAATCTGGGGCTCTGTGCTTTCTTTCCTTCTGAACAAGTGTTACTGTTTTCTGCACAAAAGCGATTCTGCGAAACAATGTGAACACTTCTGCTTCCCAGGCACAGAGAAGGTGCTAGCAAGGAATTCTCTGCCTGCCTTTCCCCAGTGCTCTGCAAGCTCTCGAGGACAACATAAAATCTGGGGCTCTGTGCTTTCTTTCGTTCTGAACAAGTGTTACTGTTTTCTGCACAAAAGCGATTCTGCGAAGCAATGTGAACAGGCACAGAGAAGGTGCTATCAGGGAATTCTCTGCCTGCCTTTCCCCAGTGCTCTGCAAGCTCTCCAGTACAACATAAAATCTGGGGCTCTGTGCTTTCTTTCGTTCTGAACAAGTGTTACTGTTTTCTGAACAAAAGCGATTCTGCGAAACAATGTGAACAGGCACAGAGAAGGTGCTATCAGGGAATTCTCTGCCTGCCTTTCCCCAGTGCTCTGCAAGCTCTCCAGGACAACATAAAATCTGGGGCTCTGTGCTTTCTTTCCTTCTGAACAAGTGTTACTGTTTTCTGCACAAAAGCGATTCTGCGAAGCAATGTGAACACTTCTGCTTCCCAGGCACAGAGAAGGTGCTAGCAGGGAATTCTCTGCCTGCCTTTCCCCAGTGCTCTGCAAGCTCTCCAGGACAACATAAAATCTGGGGTTCTGTGCTTTCTTTCCTTCTGAACAAGTGTTAGTGTTTTCTGCACAAAAGCGATTCTGCGAAGCAATGTGAACAGGCACAGAGAAGGTGCTATCAGGGAATTCTCTGCCTGCTTTTCCCCAGTGCTCTGCAAGCTCTCCAGGACAACATAAAATATGGGGCTCTGTGCTTTCTTTCCTTCTGAACAAGTGTTACTGTTTTCTGCACAAAAGCGATTCTGCGAAGCAATGTGAACACTTCTGCTTCCCAGGCACAGAGAAGGTGCTAGCAGGGAATTCTCTGCCTGCCTTTCCCCAGTGCTCTGCAAGCTCTCGAGGACAACAGAGAATCTGGGGCTCTGTGCTTTCTTTCGTTCTGAACAAGTGTTACTGTTTTCTGCACAAAAGCGATTCTGCGAAGCAATGTGAACACTTCTGCTTCCCAGGCACAGAGAAGGTGCTAGCAAGGAATTCTCTGCCTGCCTTTCCCCAGTGCTCTGCAAGCTCTCCAGGACAACATAAAATCTGGGGCTCTGTGCTTTCTTTCGTTCTGAACAAGTGTTACTGTTTTCTGCACAAAAGCGATTCTTGCGAAGCAATGTGAACACTTCTGCTTCCCAGGCACAGAGAAGGTGCTAGCAGGGAATTCTCTGCCTGCCTTTCCCCAGTGCTCTGCAAGCTCTCGAGGACAACAGAGAATCTGGGGCTCTGTGCTTTCTTTCCTTCTGAACAAGTGTTACTGTTTTCTGCACAAAAGCGATTCTGCGAAGCAATGTGAACACTTCTGCTTCCCAGGCACAGAGAAGGTGCTAGCAGGGAATTCTCTGCCTGCCTTTCCCCAGTGCTCTGCAAGCTCTCCAGGACAACATAAAATCTGGGGTTCTGTGCTTTCTTTCCTTCTGAACAAGTGTTATTGTTTTCTGCACAAAAGCGATTCTGCGAAGCAATGTGAACAGGCACAGAGAAGGTGCTATCAGGGAATTCTCTGCCTGCTTTTCCCCAGTGCTCTGCAAGCTCTCCAGGACAACATAAAATATGGGGCTCTGTGCTTTCTTTCCTTCTGAACAAGTGTTACTGTTTTCTGCACAAAAGCGATTCTGCGAAGCAATGTGAACACTTCTGCTTCCCAGGCACAGAGAAGGTGCTAGCAGGGAATTCTCTGCCTGCCTTTCCCCAGTGCTCTGCAAGCTCTCGAGGACAACATAGAATCTGGGGCTCTGTGCTTTCTTTCGTTCTGAACAAGTGTTAGTGTTTTCTGCACAAAAGCGATTCTGCGAAACAATGTGAACACTTCTGCTTCCCAGGCACAGAGAAGGTGCTAGCAGGGAATTCTCTGCCTGCATTTCCCCAGTGCTCTGCAAGCTCTCCAGGACAACATAAAATCTGGGGCTCTGTGCTTTCTTTCGTTCTGAACAAGTGTTACTGTTTTCTGCACAAAAGCGATTCTTGCGAAGCAATGTGAACACTTCTGCTTCCCAGGCACAGAGAAGGTGCTAGCAAGGAATTCTCTGCCTGCCTTTCCCCAGTGCTCTGCAAGCTCTCGAGGACAACATAAAATCTGGGGCTCTGTGCTTTCTTTCGTTCTGAACAAGTGTTACTGTTTTCTGCACAAAAGCGATTCTGCGAAGCAATGTGAACAGGCACAGAGAAGGTGCTATCAGGGAATTCTCTGCCTGCCTTTCCCCAGTGCTCTGCAAGCTCTCCAGGACAACATAAAATCTGGGGCTCTGTGCTTTCTTTCCTTCTGAACAAGTGTTAGTGTTTTCTGCACAAAAGCGATTCTGCGAAGCAATGTGAACAGGCACAGAGAAGGTGCTATCAGGGAATTCTCTGCCTGCTTTTCACCAGTGGTCTGCAAGCTCTCCAGGACAACATAAAATCTGGGGCTCTGTGCTTTCTTTCCTTCTGAACAAGTGTTACTGTTTTCTGCACAAAAGCGATTCTGCGAAGCAATGTGAACACTTCTGCTTCCCAGGCACAGAGAAGGTGCTAGCAGGGAATTCTCTGCCTGCCTTTCCCCAGTGCTCTGCAAGCTCTCGAGGACAACAGAGAATCTGGGGCTCTGTGCTTTCTTTCCTTCTGAACAAGTGTTACTGTTTTCTGCACAAAAGCGATTCTGCGAAGCAATGTGAACACTTCTGCTTCCCAGGCACAGAGAAGGTGCTAGCAAGGAATTCTCTGCCTGCCTTTCCCCAGTGCTCTGCAAGCTCTCCAGGACAACATAAAATCTGGGGCTCTGTGCTTTCTTTCGTTCTGAACAAGTGTTACTGTTTTCTGCACAAAAGCGATTCTTGCGAAGCAATGTGAACACTTCTGCTTCCCAGGCACAGAGAAGGTGCTAGCAGGGAATTCTCTGCCTGCCTTTCCCCAGTGCTCTGCAAGCTCTCCAGGACAACATAAAATCTGGGGCTCTGTGCTTTCTTTCGTTCTGAACAAGTGTTACTGTTTTCTGCACAAAAGCGATTCTGCGAAGCAATGTGAGCAGGCACAGAGAAGGTGCTATCAGGGAATTCTCTGCCTGCCTTTCCCCAGTGCTCTGCAAGCTCTCCAGGACAACATAAAATCTGGGGATCTGTGCTTTCTTTCGTTCTGAACAAGTGTTACTGTTTTCTGCACAAAAGCGATTCTTGCGAAGCAATGTGAACACTTCTGCTTCCCAGGCACAGAGAAGGTGCTAGCAAGGAATTCTCTGCCTGCCTTTCCCCAGTGCTCTGCAAGCTCTCGAGGACAACATAAAATCTGGGGCTCTGTGCTTTCTTTCGTTCTGAACAAGTGTTACTGTTTTCTGCACAAAAGCGATTCTGCGAAGCAATGTGAACAGGCACAGAGAAGGTGCTATCAGGGAATTCTCTGCCTGCCTTTCCCCAGTGCTCTGCAAGCTCTCCAGTACAACATAAAATCTGGGGCTCTGTGCTTTCTTTCGTTCTGAACAAGTGTTACTGTTTTCTGAACAAAAGCGATTCTGCGAAACAATGTGAACAGGCACAGAGAAGGTGCTATCAGGGAATTCTCTGCCTGCCTTTCCCCAGTGCTCTGCAAGCTCTCCAGGACAACATAAAATCTGGGGCTCTGTGCTTTCTTTCCTTCTGAACAAGTGTTACTGTTTTCTGCACAAAAGCGATTCTGCGAAGCAATGTGAACACTTCTGCTTCCCAGGCACAGAGAAGGTGCTAGCAGGGAATTCTCTGCCTGCCTTTCCCCAGTGCTCTGCAAGCTCTCCAGGACAACATAAAATCTGGGGTTCTGTGCTTTCTTTCCTTCTGAACAAGTGTTAGTGTTTTCTGCACAAAAGCGATTCTGCGAAGCAATGTGAACAGGCACAGAGAAGGTGCTATCAGGGAATTCTCTGCCTGCTTTTCCCCAGTGCTCTGCAAGCTCTCCAGGACAACATAAAATATGGGGCTCTGTGCTTTCTTTCCTTCTGAACAAGTGTTACTGTTTTCTGCACAAAAGCGATTCTGCGAAGCAATGTGAACACTTCTGCTTCCCAGGCACAGAGAAGGTGCTAGCAGGGAATTCTCTGCCTGCCTTTCCCCAGTGCTCTGCAAGCTCTCGAGGACAACAGAGAATCTGGGGCTCTGTGCTTTCTTTCGTTCTGAACAAGTGTTACTGTTTTCTGCACAAAAGCGATTCTGCGAAGCAATGTGAACACTTCTGCTTCCCAGGCACAGAGAAGGTGCTAGCAAGGAATTCTCTGCCTGCCTTTCCCCAGTGCTCTGCAAGCTCTCCAGGACAACATAAAATCTGGGGCTCTGTGCTTTCTTTCGTTCTGAACAAGTGTTACTGTTTTCTGCACAAAAGCGATTCTTGCGAAGCAATGTGAACACTTCTGCTTCCCAGGCACAGAGAAGGTGCTAGCAGGGAATTCTCTGCCTGCCTTTCCCCAGTGCTCTGCAAGCTCTCCAGGACAACATAAAATCTGGGGCTCTGTGCTTTCTTTCCTTCTGAACAAGTGTTACTGTTTTCTGCACAAAAGCGATTCTGCGAAGCAATGTGAACACTTCTGCTTCCCAGGCACAGAGAAGGTGCTAGCAGGGAATTCTCTGCCTGCCTTTCCCCAGTGCTCTGCAAGCTCTCCAGGACAACATAAAATCTGGGGTTCTGTGCTTTCTTTCCTTCTGAACAAGTGTTATTGTTTTCTGCACAAAAGCGATTCTGCGAAGCAATGTGAACAGGCACAGAGAAGGTGCTATCAGGGAATTCTCTGCCTGCTTTTCCCCAGTGCTCTGCAAGCTCTCCAGGACAACATAAAATATGGGGCTCTGTGCTTTCTTTCCTTCTGAACAAGTGTTACTGTTTTCTGCACAAAAGCGATTCTGCGAAGCAATGTGAACACTTCTGCTTCCCAGGCACAGAGAAGGTGCTAGCAGGGAATTCTCTGCCTGCCTTTCCCCAGTGCTCTGCAAGCTCTCGAGGACAACATAGAATCTGGGGCTCTGTGCTTTCTTTCGTTCTGGACAAGTGTTAGTGTTTTCTGCACAAAAGCGATTCTGCGAAACAATGTGAACACTTCTGCTTCCCAGGCACAGAGAAGGTGCTAGCAGGGAATTCTCTGCCTGCCTTTCCCCAGTGCTCTGCAAGCTCTCCAGGACAACATAAAATCTGGGGCTCTGTGCTTTCTTTCGTTCTGAACAAGTGTTACTGTTTTCTGCACAAAAGCGATTCTTGCGAAGCAATGTGAACACTTCTGCTTCCCAGGCACAGAGAAGGTGCTAGCAAGGAATTCTCTGCCTGCCTTTCCCCAGTGCTCTGCAAGCTCTCGAGGACAACATAAAATCTGGGGCTCTGTGCTTTCTTTCGTTCTGAACAAGTGTTACTGTTTTCTGCACAAAAGCGATTCTGCGAAGCAATGTGAACAGGCACAGAGAAGGTGCTATCAGGGAATTCTCTGCCTGCCTTTCCCCAGTGCTCTGCAAGCTCTCCAGGACAACATAAAATCTGGGGCTCTGTGCTTTCTTTCCTTCTGAACAAGTGTTAGTGTTTTCTGCACAAAAGCGATTCTGCGAAGCAATGTGAACAGGCACAGAGAAGGTGCTATCAGGGAATTCTCTGCCTGCTTTTCACCAGTGGTCTGCAAGCTCTCCAGGACAACATAAAATCTGGGGCTCTGTGCTTTCTTTCCTTCTGAACAAGTGTTACTGTTTTCTGCACAAAAGCGATTCTGCGAAGCAATGTGAACACTTCTGCTTCCCAGGCACAGAGAAGGTGCTAGCAGGGAATTCTCTGCCTGCCTTTCCCCAGTGCTCTGCAAGCTCTCGAGGACAACAGAGAATCTGGGGCTCTGTGCTTTCTTTCGTTCTGAACAAGTGTTACTGTTTTCTGCACAAAAGCGATTCTTGCGAAGCAATGTGAACACTTCTGCTTCCCAGGCACAGAGAAGGTGCTAGCAGGGAATTCTCTGCCTGCCTTTCCCCAGTGCTCTGCAAGCTCTCCAGGACAACATAAAATCTGGGGCTCTGTGCTTTCTTTCGTTCTGAACAAGTGTTACTGTTTTCTGCACAAAAGCGATTCTGCGAAGCAATGTGAGCAGGCACAGAGAAGGTGCTATCAGGGAATTCTCTGCCTGCCTTTCCCCAGTGCTCTGCAAGCTCTCCAGGACAACATAAAATCTGGGGATCTGTGCTTTCTTTCGTTCTGAACAAGTGTTACTGTTTTCTGCACAAAAGCGATTCTTGCGAAGCAATGTGAACACTTCTGCTTCCCAGGCACAGAGAAGGTGCTAGCAAGGAATTCTCTGCCTGCCTTTCCCCAGTGCTCTGCAAGCTCTCGAGGACAACATAAAATCTGGGGCTCTGTGCTTTCTTTCGTTCTGAACAAGTGTTACTGTTTTCTGCACAAAAGCGATTCTGCGAAGCAATGTGAACAGGCACAGAGAAGGTGCTATCAGGGAATTCTCTGCCTGCCTTTCCCCAGTGCTCTGCAAGCTCTCCAGGACAACATAAAATCTGGGGCTCTGTGCTTTCTTTCCTTCTGAACAAGTGTTACTGTTTTCTGCACAAAAGCGATTCTGCGAAGCAATGTGAACAGGCACAGAGAAGGTGCTATCAGGGAATTCTCTGCCTGCTTTTCCCCAGTGCTCTGCAAGCTCTCCAGGACAACATAAAATCTGGGGCTCTGTGCTTTCTTTCCTTCTGAACAAGTGTTACTGTTTTCTGCACAAAAGCGATTCTGCGAAGCAATGTGAACACTTCTGCTTCCCAGGCACAGAGAAGGTGCTAGCAGGGAATTCTCTGCCTGCCTTTCCCCAGTGCTCTGCAAGCTCTCCAGGACAACATAGAATCTGGGGCTCTGTGCTTTCTTTCCTTCTGAACAAGTGTTAATGTTTTCGGCACAAAAGCGATTCTGCGAAGCAATGTAAACAGGCACAGAGAAGGTGCTATCAGGGAATTCTCTGCCTGCCTTTCCCCAGTGCTCTGCAAGCTCTCCAGGACAACATAAAATCTGGGGCTCTGTGCTTTCTTTCCTTCTGAACAAGTGTTAGTGTTTTCTGCACAAAAGCGATTCTGCGAAGCAATGTGAACTCTTCTGCTTCCCAGGCACAGAGAAGGTGCTAGCAGGGAATTCTCTGCCTGCCTTTCCCCAGTGCTCTGCAAGCTCTCCAGGACAACATAAAATCTGGGGCTCTGTGCTTTCTTTCCTTCTGAACAAGTGTTACTGTTTTCTGCACAAAAGCGATTCTGCGAAACAATGTGAACACTTCTGCTTCCCAGGCACAGAGAAGGTGCTAGCAAGGAATTCTCTGCCTGCCTTTCCCCAGTGCTCTGCAAGCTCTCCAGGACAACATAAAATCTGGGGCTCTGTGCTTTCTTTCGTTCTGAACAAGTGTTACTGTTTTCTGCACAAAAGCGATTCTTGCGAAGCAATGTGAACACTTCTGCTTCCCAGGCACAGAGAAGGTGCTAGCAGGGAATTCTCTGCCTGCCTTTCCCCAGTGCTCTGCAAGCTCTCCAGGACAACATAAAATCTGGGGCTCTGTGCTTTCTTTCGTTCTGAACAAGTGTTACTGTTTTCTGCACAAAAGCGATTCTGCGAAGCAATGTGAGCAGGCACAGAGAAGGTGCTATCAGGGAATTCTCTGCCTGCCTTTCCCCAGTGCTCTGCAAGCTCTCCAGGACAACATAAAATCTGGGGATCTGTGCTTTCTTTCGTTCTGAACAAGTGTTACTGTTTTCTGCACAAAAGCGATTCTTGCGAAGCAATGTGAACACTTCTGCTTCCCAGGCACAGAGAAGGTGCTAGCAAGGAATTCTCTGCCTGCCTTTCCCCAGTGCTCTGCAAGCTCTCGAGGACAACATAAAATCTGGGGCTCTGTGCTTTCTTTCGTTCTGAACAAGTGTTACTGTTTTCTGCACAAAAGCGATTCTGCGAAGCAATGTGAACAGGCACAGAGAAGGTGCTATCAGGGAATTCTCTGCCTGCCTTTCCCCAGTGCTCTGCAAGCTCTCCAGTACAACATAAAATCTGGGGCTCTGTGCTTTCTTTCGTTCTGAACAAGTGTTACTGTTTTCTGAACAAAAGCGATTCTGCGAAACAATGTGAACAGGCACAGAGAAGGTGCTATCAGGGAATTCTCTGCCTGCCTTTCCCCAGTGCTCTGCAAGCTCTCCAGGACAACATAAAATCTGGGGCTCTGTGCTTTCTTTCCTTCTGAACAAGTGTTACTGTTTTCTGCACAAAAGCGATTCTGCGAAGCAATGTGAACACTTCTGCTTCCCAGGCACAGAGAAGGTGCTAGCAGGGAATTCTCTGCCTGCCTTTCCCCAGTGCTCTGCAAGCTCTCCAGGACAACATAAAATCTGGGGTTCTGTGCTTTCTTTCCTTCTGAACAAGTGTTAGTGTTTTCTGCACAAAAGCGATTCTGCGAAGCAATGTGAACAGGCACAGAGAAGGTGCTATCAGGGAATTCTCTGCCTGCTTTTCCCCAGTGCTCTGCAAGCTCTCCAGGACAACATAAAATATGGGGCTCTGTGCTTTCTTTCCTTCTGAACAAGTGTTACTGTTTTCTGCACAAAAGCGATTCTGCGAAGCAATGTGAACACTTCTGCTTCCCAGGCACAGAGAAGGTGCTAGCAGGGAATTCTCTGCCTGCCTTTCCCCAGTGCTCTGCAAGCTCTCGAGGACAACAGAGAATCTGGGGCTCTGTGCTTTCTTTCGTTCTGAACAAGTGTTACTGTTTTCTGCACAAAAGCGATTCTGCGAAGCAATGTGAACACTTCTGCTTCCCAGGCACAGAGAAGGTGCTAGCAAGGAATTCTCTGCCTGCCTTTCCCCAGTGCTCTGCAAGCTCTCCAGGACAACATAAAATCTGGGGCTCTGTGCTTTCTTTCGTTCTGAACAAGTGTTACTGTTTTCTGCACAAAAGCGATTCTTGCGAAGCAATGTGAACACTTCTGCTTCCCAGGCACAGAGAAGGTGCTAGCAGGGAATTCTCTGCCTGCCTTTCCCCAGTGCTCTGCAAGCTCTCCAGGACAACATAAAATCTGGGGCTCTGTGCTTTCTTTCCTTCTGAACAAGTGTTACTGTTTTCTGCACAAAAGCGATTCTGCGAAGCAATGTGAACACTTCTGCTTCCCAGGCACAGAGAAGGTGCTAGCAGGGAATTCTCTGCCTGCCTTTCCCCAGTGCTCTGCAAGCTCTCCAGGACAACATAAAATCTGGGGTTCTGTGCTTTCTTTCCTTCTGAACAAGTGTTATTGTTTTCTGCACAAAAGCGATTCTGCGAAGCAATGTGAACAGGCACAGAGAAGGTGCTATCAGGGAATTCTCTGCCTGCTTTTCCCCAGTGCTCTGCAAGCTCTCCAGGACAACAGCAAATCTGGGGCTCTGTGCTTTCTTTCGTTCTGAACAAGTGTTACTGTTTTCTGCACAAAAGCGATTCTGCGAAGCAATGTGAACACTTCTGCTTCCCAGGCACAGAGAAGGTGCTAGCAGGGAATTCTCTGCCTGCCTTTCCCCAGTGCTCTGCAAGCTCTCGAGGACAACATAGAATCTGGGGCTCTGTGCTTTCTTTCGTTCTGAACAAGTGTTAGTGTTTTCTGCACAAAAGCGATTCTGCGAAACAATGTGAACACTTCTGCTTCCCAGGCACAGAGAAGGTGCTAGCAGGGAATTCTCTGCCTGCCTTTCCCCAGTGCTCTGCAAGCTCTCCAGGACAACATAAAATCTGGGGCTCTGTGCTTTCTTTCGTTCTGAACAAGTGTTACTGTTTTCTGCACAAAAGCGATTCTTGCGAAGCAATGTGAACACTTCTGCTTCCCAGGCACAGAGAAGGTGCTAGCAAGGAATTCTCTGCCTGCCTTTCCCCAGTGCTCTGCAAGCTCTCGAGGACAACATAAAATCTGGGGCTCTGTGCTTTCTTTCGTTCTGAACAAGTGTTACTGTTTTCTGCACAAAAGCGATTCTGCGAAGCAATGTGAACAGGCACAGAGAAGGTGCTATCAGGGAATTCTCTGCCTGCCTTTCCCCAGTGCTCTGCAAGCTCTCCAGGACAACATAAAATCTGGGGCTCTGTGCTTTCTTTCCTTCTGAACAAGTGTTAGTGTTTTCTGCACAAAAGCGATTCTGCGAAGCAATGTGAACAGGCACAGAGAAGGTGCTATCAGGGAATTCTCTGCCTGCTTTTCACCAGTGGTCTGCAAGCTCTCCAGGACAACATAAAATCTGGGGCTCTGTGCTTTCTTTCCTTCTGAACAAGTGTTACTGTTTTCTGCACAAAAGCGATTCTGCGAAGCAATGTGAACACTTCTGCTTCCCAGGCACAGAGAAGGTGCTAGCAGGGAATTCTCTGCCTGCCTTTCCCCAGTGCTCTGCAAGCTCTCGAGGACAACAGAGAATCTGGGGCTCTGTGCTTTCTTTCGTTCTGAACAAGTGTTACTGTTTTCTGCACAAAAGCGATTCTTGCGAAGCAATGTGAACACTTCTGCTTCCCAGGCACAGAGAAGGTGCTAGCAGGGAATTCTCTGCCTGCCTTTCCCCAGTGCTCTGCAAGCTCTCCAGGACAACATAAAATCTGGGGCTCTGTGCTTTCTTTCGTTCTGAACAAGTGTTACTGTTTTCTGCACAAAAGCGATTCTGCGAAGCAATGTGAGCAGGCACAGAGAAGGTGCTATCAGGGAATTCTCTGCCTGCCTTTCCCCAGTGCTCTGCAAGCTCTCCAGGACAACATAAAATCTGGGGATCTGTGCTTTCTTTCGTTCTGAACAAGTGTTACTGTTTTCTGCACAAAAGCGATTCTTGCGAAGCAATGTGAACACTTCTGCTTCCCAGGCACAGAGAAGGTGCTAGCAAGGAATTCTCTGCCTGCCTTTCCCCAGTGCTCTGCAAGCTCTCGAGGACAACATAAAATCTGGGGCTCTGTGCTTTCTTTCGTTCTGAACAAGTGTTACTGTTTTCTGCACAAAAGCGATTCTGCGAAGCAATGTGAACAGGCACAGAGAAGGTGCTATCAGGGAATTCTCTGCCTGCCTTTCCCCAGTGCTCTGCAAGCTCTCCAGGACAACATAAAATCTGGGGCTCTGTGCTTTCTTTCCTTCTGAACAAGTGTTACTGTTTTCTGCACAAAAGCGATTCTGCGAAGCAATGTGAACAGGCACAGAGAAGGTGCTATCAGGGAATTCTCTGCCTGCTTTTCCCCAGTGCTCTGCAAGCTCTCCAGGACAACATAAAATCTGGGGCTCTGTGCTTTCTTTCCTTCTGAACAAGTGTTACTGTTTTCTGCACAAAAGCGATTCTGCGAAGCAATGTGAACACTTCTGCTTCCCAGGCACAGAGAAGGTGCTAGCAGGGAATTCTCTGCCTGCCTTTCCCCAGTGCTCTGCAAGCTCTCCAGGACAACATAGAATCTGGGGCTCTGTGCTTTCTTTCCTTCTGAACAAGTGTTAATGTTTTCGGCACAAAAGCGATTCTGCGAAGCAATGTAAACAGGCACAGAGAAGGTGCTATCAGGGAATTCTCTGCCTGCCTTTCCCCAGTGCTCTGCAAGCTCTCCAGGACAACATAAAATCTGGGGCTCTGTGCTTTCTTTCCTTCTGAACAAGTGTTAGTGTTTTCTGCACAAAAGCGATTCTGCGAAGCAATGTGAACTCTTCTGCTTCCCAGGCACAGAGAAGGTGCTAGCAGGGAATTCTCTGCCTGCCTTTCCCCAGTGCTCTGCAAGCTCTCCAGGACAACATAAAATCTGGGGCTCTGTGATTTCTTTCCTTCTGAACAAGTGTTACTGTTTTCTGCACAAAAGCGATTCTGCGAAGCAATGTGAACAGGCACAGAGAAGGTGCTAGCAGGGAATTCTCTGCCTGCCTTTCCCCAGTGCTCTGCAAGCTCTCCAGGACAACATAAAATCTGGGGCTCTGTGCTTTCTTTCCTTCTGAACAAGTGTTACTGTTTTCTGCACAAAAGCGATTCTGCGAAACAATGTGAACACTTCTGCTTCCCAGGCACAGAGAAGGTGCTAGCAAGGAATTCTCTGCCTGCCTTTCCCCAGTGCTCTGCAAGCTCTCCAGGACAACATAAAATCTGGGGCTCTGTGCTTTCTTTCGTTCTGAACAAGTGTTAGTGTTTTCTGCACAAAAGCGATTCTGCGAAGCAATGTGAACAGGCACAGAGAAGGTGCTATCAGGGAATTCTCTGCCTGCCTTTCCCCAGTGCTCTGCAAGCTCTCCAGGACAACATAAAATCTGGGGCTCTGTGCTTTCTTTCGTTCTGAACAAGTGTTACTGTTTTCTGCACAAAAGCGATTCTGCGAAGCAATGTGAACAGGCACAGAGAAGGTGCTAGCAGGGAATTCTCTGCCTGCCTTTCCCCAGTGCTCTGCAAGCTCTCCAGGACAACATAAAATCTGGGGCTCTGTGCTTTCTTTCCTTCTGAACAAGTGTTAGTGTTTTCTGCACAAAAGCGATTCTTGCGAAGCAATGTGAACACTTCTGCTTCCCAGGCACAGAGAAGGTGCTAGCAAGGAATTCTCTGCCTGCCTTTCCCCAGTGCTCTGCAAGCTCTCCAGGACAACATAAAATCTGGGGCTCTGTGCTTTCTTTCCTTCTGAACAAGTGTTACTGTTTTCTGCACAAAAGCGATTCTGCGAAGCAATGTGAACACTTCTGCTTCCCAGGCACAGAGAAGGTGCTAGCAGGGAATTCTCTGCCTGCCTTTCCCCAGTGCTCTGCAAGCTCTCGAGGACAACATAGAATCTGGGGCTCTGTGCTTTCTTTCGTTCTGAACAAGTGTTAGTGTTTTCTGCACAAAAGCGATTCTGCGAAACAATGTGAACACTTCTGCTTCCCAGGCACAGAGAAGGTGCTAGCAGGGAATTCTCTGCCTGCCTTTCCCCAGTGCTCTGCAAGCTCTCCAGGACAACATAAAATCTGGGGCTCTGTGCTTTCTTTCCTTCTGA
This sequence comes from Strix aluco, assembly GCF_031877795.1. Lineage (NCBI taxonomy): Eukaryota > Metazoa > Chordata > Aves > Strigiformes > Strigidae > Strix > Strix aluco. The sequence goes on from NC_133964.1 coordinate 2,274,140, forward strand.
ACAAGTGTTAGTGTTTTCTGCACAAAAGCGATTCTGCGAAGCAATGTGAACACTTCTGCTTCCCAGGCACAGAGAAGGTGCTAGCAGGGAATTCTCTGCCTGCCTTTCCCCAGTGCTCTGCAAGCTCTCCAGGACAACATAGAATCTGGGGCTCTGTGCTTTCTTTCCTTCTGAACAAGTGTTACTGTTTTCTGCACAAAAGCGATTCTGCGAAGCAATGTGAACAGGCACAGAGAAGGTGCTAGCAGGGAATTTTCTGCCTGCCTTTCCCCAGTGCTCTGCAAGCTCTCCAGGACAACATAAAATCTGGGGCTCTGTGCTGTCTTTCGTTCTGAACAAGTGTTAGTGTTTTCTGCACAAAAGCGATTCTTGCGAAGCAATGTGAACACTTCTGCTTCCCAGGCACAGAGAAGGTGCTAGCAAGGAATTCTCTGCCTGCCTTTCCCCAGTGCTCTGCAAGTTCTCCAGGACAACATAAAATCTGGGGCTCTGTGCTTTCTTTCCTTCTGAACAAGTGTTAGTGTTTTCTGCACAAAAGCGATTCTGCGAAGCAATGTGAACAGGCACAGAGAAGGTGCTATCAGGGAATTCTCTGCCTGCCTTTCCCCAGTGCTCTGCAAGCTCTCCAGGACAACATAAAATCTGGGGCTCTGTGCTTTCTTTCCTTCTGAACAAGTGTTACTGTTTTCTGCACAAAAGCGATTCTGCGAAGCAATGTGAACAGGCACAGAGAAGGTGCTATCAGGGAATTCTCTGCCTGCTTTTCCCCAGTGCTCTGCAAGCTCTCCAGGACAACATAAAATCTGGGGCTCTGTGCTTTCTTTCCTTCTGAACAAGTGTTAGTGTTTTCTGCACAAAAGCGATTCTTGCGAAGCAATGTGAACACTTCTGCTTCCCAGGCACAGAGAAGGTGCTAGCAAGGAATTCTCTGCCTGCCTTTCCCCAGTGCTCTGCAAGCTCTCCAGGACAACATAAAATCTGGGGCTCTGTGCTTTCTTTCCTTCTGAACAAGTGTTAGTGTTTTCTGCACAAAAGCGATTCTGCGAAGCAATGTGAACACTTCTGCTTCCCAGGCACAGAGAAGGTGCTAGCAGGGAATTCTCTGCCTGCCTTTCCCCAGTGCTCTGCAAGCTCTCGAGGACAACATAGAATCTGGGGCTCTGTGCTTTCTTTCGTTCTGAACAAGTGTTAGTGTTTTCTGCACAAAAGCGATTCTGCGAAACAATGTGAACACTTCTGCTTCCCAGGCACAGAGAAGGTGCTAGCAGGGAATTCTCTGCCTGCCTTTCCCCAGTGCTCTGCAAGCTCTCCAGGACAACATAAAATATGGGGCTCTGTGCTTTCTTTCGTTCTGAACAAGTGTTACTGTTTTCTGCACAAAAGAGATTCTTGCGAAGCAATGTGAACACTTCTGCTTCCCAGGCACAGAGAAGGTGCTAGCAAGGAATTCTCTGCCTGCCTTTCCCCAGTGCTCTGCAAGCTCTCGAGGACAACATAGAATCTGGGGCTCTGTGCTTTCTTTCCTTCTGAACAAGTGTTACTGTTTTCTGCACAAAAGCGATTCTGCGAAGCAATGTGAACAGGCACAGAGAAGGTGCTAGCAGGGAATTCTCTGCCTGCCTTTCCCCAGTGCTCTGCAAGCTCTCCAGGACAACATCAAATCTGGGGCTCTGTGCTTTCTTTCCTTCTGAACAAGTGTTACTGTTTTCTGCACAAAAGCGATTCTGCGAAGCAATGTGAACACTTCTGCTTCCCAGGCACAGAGAAGGTGCTAGCAAGGAATTCTCTGCCTGCCTTTCCCCAGTGCTCTGCAAGCTCTCCAGGACAACATAAAATCTGGGGCTCTGTGCTTTCTTTCGTTCTGAACAAGTGTTACTGTTTTCTGCACAAAAGCGTTTCTTGCGAAGCAATGTGAACACTTCTGCTTCCCAGGCACAGAGAAGGTGCTAGCAGGGAATTCTCTGCCTGCCTTTCCCCAGTGCTCTGCAAGCTCTCCAGGACAACATAAAATCTGGGGCTCTGTGCTTTCTTTCCTTCTGAACAAGTGTTACTGTTTTCTGCACAAAAGCGATTCTGCGAAGCAATGTGAACAGGCACAGAGAAGGTGCTATCAGGGAATTCTCTGCCTGCCTTTCCCCAGTGCTCTGCAAGCTCTCCAGGACAACATAAAATCTGGGGCTCTGTGCTTTCTTTCCTTCTGAACAAGTGTTACTGTTTTCTGCACAAAAGCGATTCTGCGAAGCAATGTGAACAGGCACAGAGAAGGTGCTAGCAAGGAATTCTCTGCCTGCCTTTCCCCAGTGCTCTGCAAGCTCTCGAGGACAACATAGAATCTGGGGCTCTGTGCTTTCTTTCCTTCTGAACAAGTGTTACTGTTTTCTGCACAGAAGCGATTCTGCGAAACAATGTGAACACTTCTGCTTCCCAGGCACAGAGAAGGTGCTAGCAGGGAATTCTCTGCCTGCCTTTCCCCAGTGCTCTGCAAGCTCTCCAGGACAACATAAAATCTGGGGCTCTGTGCTTTCTTTCCTTCTGAACAAGTGTTACTGTTTTCTGCACAAAAGCGATTCTGCGAAGCAATGTGAGCAGGCACAGAGAAGGTGCTATCAGGGAATTCTCTGCCTGCCTTTCCCCAGTGCTCTGCAAGCTCTCCAGGACAACATAAAATCTGGGGATCTGTGCTTTCTTTCGTTCTGAACAATTGTTAGTGTTTTCTGCACAAAAGCGATTCTTGCGAAGCAATGTGAACACTTCTGCTTCCCAGGCACAGAGAAGGTGCTAGCAAGGAATTCTCTGCCTGCCTTTCCCCAGTGCTCTGCAAGCTCTCCAGGACAACATAAAATCTGGGGCTCTGTGCTTTCTTTCCTTCTGAACAAGTGTTACTGTTTTCTGCACAAAAGCGATTCTGCGAAGCAATGTGAACACTTCTGCTTCCCAGGCACAGAGAAGGTGCTAGGAAGGAATTCTCTGCCTGCCTTTCCCCAGTGCTCTGCAAGCTCTCCAGGACAACATAAAATCTGGGGCTCTGTGCTTTCTTTCCTTCTGAACAAGTGTAACTGTTTTCTGCACAAAAGCGATTCTGCGAAACAATGTGAACAGGCACAGAGAAGGTGCTATCAGGGAATTCTCTGCCTGCCTTTCCCCAGTGCTCTGCAAGCTCTCCAGGACAACATAAAATCTGGGGCTCTGTGCTTTCTTTCCTTCTGAACAAGTGTTACTGTTTTCTGCACAAAAGCGATTCTGCGAAGCAATGTGAACAGGCACAGAGAAGGTGCTATCAGGGAATTCTCTGCCTGCTTTTCCCCAGTGCTCTGCAAGCTCTCCAGGACAACATAAAATCTGGGGCTCTGTGCTTTCTTTCCTTCTGAACAAGTGTTACTGTTTTCTGCACAAAAGCGATTCTGCGAAGCAATGTGAACACTTCTGCTTCCCAGGCACAGAGAAGGTGCTAGCAAGGAATTCTCTGCCTGCCTTTCCCCAGTGCTCTGCAAGTTCTCGAGGACAACATAAAATCTGGGGCTCTGTGCTTTCTTTCGTTCTGAACAAGTGTTACTGTTTTCTGCACAAAAGCGATTCTGCGAAGCAATGTGAACAGGCACAGAGAAGGTGCTATCAGGGAATTCTCTGCCTGTCTTTCCCCAGTGCTCTGCAAGCTCTCGAGGACAACATAGAATCTGGGGCTCTGTGCTTTCTTTCGTTCTGAACAAGTGTTAGTGTTTTCTGCACAAAAGCGATTCTGCGAAACAATGTGAACACTTCTGCTTCCCAGGCACAGAGAAGGTGCTATCAGGGAATTCTCTGCCTGCCTTTCCCCAGTGCTCTGCAAGCTCTCCAGGACAACATAAAATCTGGGGCTCTGTGCTTTCTTTCGTTCTGAACAAGTGTTACTGTTTTCTGCACAAAAGCGATTCTGCGAAGCAATGTGAACAGGCACAGAGAAGGTGCTATCAGGGAATTCTCTGCCTGCTTTTCCCCAGTGCTCTGCAAGCTCTCCAGGACAACATAAAATCTGGGGCTCTGTGCTTTCTTTCCTTCTGAACAAGTGTTACTGTTTTCTGCACAAAAGCGATTCTGCGAAGCAATGTGAACACTTCTGCTTCTCAGGCACAGAGAAGGTGCTAGCAGGGAATTCTCTGCCTGCCTTTCCCCAGTGCTCTGCAAGCTCTCCAGGACAACATAGAATCTGGGGCTCTGTGCTTTCTTTCCTTCTGAACAAGTGTTACTGTTTTCTGCACAAAAGCGATTCTGCGAAGCAATGTGAACAGGCACAGAGAAGGTGCTAGCAGGGAATTCTCTGCCTGCCTTTCCCCAGTGCTCTGCAAGCTCTCCAGGACAACATAAAATCTGGGGCTCTGTGCTTTCTTTCCTTCTGAACAATTGTTAGTGTTTTCTGCACAAAAGCGATTCTTGCGAAGCAATGTGAACACTTCTGCTTCCCAGGCACAGAGAAGGTGCTAGCAAGGAATTCTCTGCCTGCCTTTCCCCAGTGCTCTGCAAGCTCTCCAGGACAACATAAAATCTGGGGCTCTGTGCTTTCTTTCCTTCTGAACAAGTGTTACTGTTTTCTGCACAAAAGCGATTCTGCGAAGCAATGTGAACACTTCTGCTTCCCAGGCACAGAGAAGGTGCTAGGAAGGAATTCTCTGCCTGCCTTTCCCCAGTGCTCTGCAAGCTCTCCAGGACAACATAAAATCTGGGGCTCTGTGCTTTCTTTCCTTCTGAACAAGTGTAACTGTTTTCTGCACAAAAGCGATTCTGCGAAACAATGTGAACAGGCACAGAGAAGGTGCTATCAGGGAATTCTCTGCCTGCCTTTCCCCACTGCTCTGCAAGCTCTCCAGGACAACATAAAATCTGGGGCTCTGTGCTTTCTTTCCTTCTGAACAAGTGTTACTGTTTTCTGCACAAAAGCGATTCTGCGAAGCAATGTGAACAGGCACAGAGAAGGTGCTATCAGGGAATTCTCTGCCTGCTTTTCCCCAGTGCTCTGCAAGCTCTCCAGGACAACATAAAATCTGGGGCTCTGTGCTTTCTTTCCTTCTGAACAAGTGTTACTGTTTTCTGCACAAAAGCGATTTTGCGAAGCAATGTGAACACTTCTGCTTCCCAGGCACAGAGAAGGTGCTAGCAAGGAATTCTCTGCCTGCCTTTCCCCAGTGCTCTGCAAGCTCTCGAGGACAACATAGAATCTGGGGCTCTGTGCTTTCTTTCGTTCTGAACAAGTGTTAGTGTTTTCTGCACAAAAGCGATTCTGCGAAGCAATGTGAACACTTCTGCTTCCCAGGCACAGAGAAGGTGCTAGCAGGGAATTCTCTGCCTGCCTTTCCCCAGTGCTCTGCAAGCTCTCCAGGACAACATAAAATCTGGGGCTCTGTGCTTTCTTTCCTTCTGAACAAGTGTTACTGTTTTCTGCACAAAAGCGATTCTGCGAAGCAATGTGAACACTTCTGCTTCCCAGGCACAGAGAAGGTGCTAGCAAGGAATTCTCTGCCTGCCTTTCCCCAGTGCTCTGCAAGCTCTCCAGGACAACATAAAATCTGGGGCTCTGTGCTTTCTTTCGTTCTGAACAAGTGTTACTGTTTTCTGCACAAAAGCGATTCTGCGAAGCAATGTGAACAGGCACAGAGAAGGTGCTATCAGGGAATTCTCTGCCTGCCTTTCCCCAGTGCTCTGCAAGCTCTCCAGGACAACATAAAATCTGGGGCTCTGTGCTTTCTTTCGTTCTGAACAAGTGTTACTGTTTTCTGCACAAAAGCGATTCTGCGAAGCAATGTGAACAGGCACAGAGAAGGTGCTATCAGGGAATTCTCTGCCTGCTTTTCCCCAGTGCTCTGCAAGCTCTCCAGGACAACATAAAATCTGGGGCTCTGTGCTTTCTTTCCTTCTGAACAAGTGTTAGTGTTTTCTGCACAAAAGCGATTCTGCGAAGCAATGTGAACACTTCTGCTTCCCAGGCACAGAGAAGGTGCTAGCAGGGAATTCTCTGCCTGCCTTTCCCCAGTGCTCTGCAAGCTCTCCAGGACAACATAGAATCTGGGGCTCTGTGCTTTCTTTCCTTCTGAACAAGTGTTAATGTTTTCTGCACAAAAGCGATTCTGCGAAGCAATGTGAACAGGCACAGAGAAGGTGCTAGCAGGGAATTCTCTGCCTGCCTTTCCCCAGTGCTCTGCAAGCTCTCCAGGACAACATAAAATCTGGGGCTCTGTGCTTTCTTTCCTTCTGAACAAGTGTTACTGTTTTCTGCACAAAAGCGATTCTGCGAAGCAATGTGAACACTTCTGCTTCCCAGGCACAGAGAAGGTGCTAGCAGGGAATTCTCTGCCTGCCTTTCCCCAGTGCTCTGCAAGCTCTCCAGGACAACATAAAATCTGGGGCTCTGTGCTTTCTTTCCTTCTGAACAAGTGTTACTGTTTTCTGCACAAAAGCGATTCTGCGAAGCAATGTGAACACTTCTGCTTCCCAGGCACAGAGAAGGTGCTAGCAGGGAATTCTCTGCCTGCCTTTCCCCAGTGCTCTGCAAGCTCTCCAGGACAACATAAAATCTGGGGCTCTGTGCTTTCTTTCGTTCTGAACAAGTGTTACTGTTTTCTGCACAAAAGCGATTCTGCGAAGCAATGTGAACAGGCACAGAGAAGGTGCTATCAGGGAATTCTCTGCCTGCCTTTCTCCAGTGCTCTGCAAGCTCTCCAGGACAACATAAAATCTGGGGCTCTGTGCTTTCTTTCCTTCTGAACAAGTGTTACTGTTTTCTGCACAAAAGCGATTCTGCGAAGCAATGTGAACTGGCACAGAGAAGGTGCTATCAGGGAATTCTCTGCCTGCTTTTCCCCAGTGCTCTGCAAGCTCTCCAGGACAACATAAAATCTGGGGCTCTGTGCTTTCTTTCCTTCTGAACAAGTGTTACTGTTTTCTGCACAAAAGCGATTCTGCGAAGCAATGTGAACACTTCTGCTTCCCAGGCACAGAGAAGGTGCTAGCAGGGAATTCTCTGCCTGCCTTTCCCCAGTGCTCTGCAAGCTCTCCAGGACAACAGCAAATCTGGGGCTCTGTGCTTTCTTTCGTTCTGAACAAGTGTTAATGTTTTCTGCACAAAAGCGATTCTGCGAAGCAATGTGAACAGGCACAGAGAAGGTGCTAGCAGGGAATTCTCTGCCTGCCTTTCCCCAGTGCTCTGCAAGCTCTCCAGGACAACATAAAATCTGGGGCTCTGTGCTTTCTTTCGTTCTGAACAAGTGTTAGTGTTTTCTGCACAAAAGCGATTCTTGCGAAGCAATGTGAACACTACTGCTTCCCAGGCACAGAGAAGGTGCTAGCAAGGAATTCTCTGCCTGCCTTTCCCCAGTGCTCTGCAAGCTCTCCAGGACAACATAAAATCTGGGGCTCTGTGCTTTCTTTCCTTCTGAACAAGTGTTACTGTTTTCTGCACAAAAGCGATTCTGCGAAGCAATGTGAACACTTCTGCTTCCCAGGCACAGAGAAGGTGCTAGCAGGGAATTCTCTGCCTGCCTTTCCCCAGTGCTCTGCAAGCTCTCCAGGACAACAGAGAATCTGGGGCTCTGTGCTTTCTTTCCTTCTGAACAAGTGTTACTGTTTTCTGCACAAAAGCGATTCTGCGAAGCAATGTGAACACTTCTGCTTCCCAGGCACAGAGAAGGTGCTAGGAAGGAATTCTCTGCCTGTCTTTCCCCAGTGCTCTGCAAGCTCTCGAGGACAACATAGAATCTGGGGCTCTGTGCTTTCTTTCGTTCTGAACAAGTGTTAGTGTTTTCTGCACAAAAGCGATTCTGCGAAACAATGTGAACACTTCTGCTTCCCAGGCACAGAGAAGGTGCTATCAGGGAATTCTCTGCCTGCCTTTCCCCAGTGCTCTGCAAGCTCTCCAGGACAACATAAAATCTGGGGCTCTGTGCTTTCTTTCGTTCTGAACAAGTGTTAGTGTTTTCTGCACAAAAGCGATTCTGCGAAGCAATGTGAACACTTCTGCTTCCCAGGCACAGAGAAGGTGCTATCAGGGAATTCTCTGCCTGCCTTTCCCCAGTGCTCTGCAAGCTCTCCAGGACAACATAAAATCTGGGGCTCTGTGCTTTCTTTCGTTCTGAACAAGTGTTACTGTTTTCTGCACAAAAGCGATTCTGCGAAGCAATGTGAACAGGCACAGAGAAGGTGCTATCAGGGAATTCTCTGCCTGCTTTTCCCCAGTGCTCTGCAAGCTCTCCAGGACAACATAAAATCTGGGGCTCTGTGCTTTCTTTCCTTCTGAACAAGTGTTACTGTTTTCTGCACAAAAGCGATTCTGCGAAGCAATGTGAACACTTCTGCTTCCCAGGCACAGAGAAGGTGCTAGCAGGGAATTCTCTGCCTGCCTTTCCCCAGTGCTCTGCAAGCTCTCCAGGACAACATAGAATCTGGGGCTCTGTGCTTTCTTTCCTTCTGAACAAGTGTTACTGTTTTCTGCACAAAAGCGATTCTGCGAAGCAATGTGAACACTTCTGCTTCCCAGGCACAGAGAAGGTGCTAGGAAGGAATTCTCTGCCTGCCTTTCCCCAGTGCTCTGCAAGTTCTCGAGGACAACATAAAATCTGGGGCTCTGTGCTTTCTTTCGTTCTGAACAAGTGTTACTGTTTTCTGCACAAAAGCGATTCTGCGAAGCAATGTGAACAGGCACAGAGAAGGTGCTATCAGGGAATTCTCTGCCTGTCTTTCCCCAGTGCTCTGCAAGCTCTCGAGGACAACATAGAATCTGGGGCTCTGTGCTTTCTTTCGTTCTGAACAAGTGTTAGTGTTTTCTGCACAAAAGCGATTCTGCGAAACAATGTGAACACTTCTGCTTCCCAGGCACAGAGAAGGTGCTATCAGGGAATTCTCTGCCTGCCTTTCCCCAGTGCTCTGCAAGCTCTCCAGGACAACATAAAATCTGGGGCTCTGTGCTTTCTTTGCTTCTGAACAAGTGTTACTGTTTTCTGCACAAAAGCGATTCTGCGAAGCAATGTGAACACTTCTGCTTCCCAGGCACAGAGAAGGTGCTAGCAGGGAATTCTCTGCCTGCCTTTCCCCAGTGCTCTGCAAGCTCTCCAGGACAACATAAAATCTGGGGCTCTGTGCTTTCTTTCGTTCTGAACAAGTGTTACTGTTTTCTGCACAAAAGCGATTCTGCGAAGCAATGTGAACAGGCACAGAGAAGGTGCTATCAGGGAATTCTCTGCCTGCCTTTCCCCAGTGCTCTGCAAGCTCTCCAGGACAACATAAAATCTGGGGCTCTGTGCTTTCTTTCCTTCTGAACAAGTGTTACTGTTTTCTGCACAAAAGCGATTCTGCGAAGCAATGTGAACAGGCACAGAGAAGGTGCTATCAGGGAATTCTCTGCCTGCTTTTCCCCAGTGCTCTGCAAGCTCTCCAGGACAACATAAAATCTGGGGCTCTGTGCTTTCTTTCCTTCTGAACAAGTGTTACTGTTTTCTGCACAAAAGCGATTCTGCGAAGCAATGTGAACACTTCTGCTTCCCAGGCACAGAGAAGGTGCTAGCAGGGAATTCTCTGCCTGCCTTTCCCCAGTGCTCTGCAAGCTCTCCAGGACAACATAGAATCTGGGGCTCTGTGCATTCTTTCCTTCTGAACAAGTGTTAATGTTTTCTGCACAAAAGCGATTCTGCGAAGCAATGTGAACAGGCACAGAGAAGGTGCTAGCAAGGAATTCTCTGCCTGCCTTTCCCCAGTGCTCTGCAAGCTCTCCAGGACAACATAAAATCTGGGGCTCTGTGCTTTCTTTCCTTCTGAACAAGTGTTAGTGTTTTCTGCACAAAAGCGATTCTGCGAAGCAATGTGAACACTTCTGCTTCCCAGGCACAGAGAAGGTGCTAGCAAGGAATTCTCTGCCTGCCTTTCCCCAGTGCTCTGCAAGCTCTCCAGGACAACATAAAATCTGGGGCTCTGTGCTTTCTTTCGTTCTGAACAAGTGTTACTGTTTTCTGCACAAAAGCGATTCTGCGAAGCAATGTGAACAGGCACAGAGAAGGTGCTAGCAGGGAATTCTCTGCCTGCCTTTCCCCAGTGCTCTGCAAGCTGTCCAGGACAACATAAAATCTGGGGCTCTGTGCTTTCTTTCGTTCTGAACAAGTGTTACTGTTTTCTGCACAAAAGTGATTCTGCGAAGCAATGTGAACAGGCACAGAGAAGGTGCTATCAGGGAATTCTCTGCCTGCCTTTCTCCAGTGCTCTGCAAGCTCTCCAGGACAACATAAAATCTGGGGCTCTGTGCTTTCTTTCCTTCTGAACAAGTGTTACTGTTTTCTGCACAAAAGCGATTCTGCGAAGCAATGTGAACACTTCTGCTTCCCAGGCACAGAGAAGGTGCTAGCAAGGAATTCTCTGCCTGCCTTTCCCCAGTGCTCTGCAAGCTCTCCAGGACAACATCAAATCTGGGGCTCTGTGCTTTCTTTCCTTCTGAACAAGTGTTACTGTTTTCTGCACAAAAGCGATTCTGCGAAGCAATGTGAACAGGCACAGAGAAGGTGCTAGCAGGGAATTCTCTGCCTGCCTTTCCCCAGTGCTCTGCAAGCTCTCCAGGACAACATAAAATCTGGGGCTCTGTGCTTTCTTTCCTTCTGAACAAGTGTTACTGTTTTCTGCACAAAAGCGATTCTGCGAAGCAATGTGAACACTTCTGCTTCCCAGGCACAGAGAAGGTGCTAGCAAGGAATTCTCTGCCTGCTTTTCCCCAGTGCTCTGCAAGCTCTCCAGGACAACATAAAATCTGGGGCTCTGTGCTTTCTTTCCTTCTGAACAAGTGTTACTGTTTTCTGCACAAAAGCGATTCTGCGAAGCAATGTGAACAGGCACAGAGAAGGTGCTATCAGGGAATTCTCTGCCTGCCTTTCCCCAGTGCTCTGCAAGCTCTCCAGGACAACATAAAATCTGGGGCTCTGTGCTTTCTTTCCTTCTGAACAAGTGTTACTGTTTTCTGCACAAAAGCGATTCTGCGAAGCAATGTGAACACTTCTGCTTCCCAGGCACAGAGAAGGTGCTAGCAGGGAATTCTCTGCCTGCCTTTCCCCAGTGCTCTGCAAGCTCTCCAGGACAACATAGAATCTGGGGCTCTGTGCTTTCTTTCCTTCTGAACAAGTGTTAATGTTTTCGGCACAAAAGCGATTCTGCGAAGCAATGTAAACAGGCACAGAGAAGGTGCTATCAGGGAATTCTCTGCCTGCCTTTCCCCAGTGCTCTGCAAGCTCTCCAGGACAACATAAAATCTGGGGCTCTGTGCTTTCTTTCCTTCTGAACAAGTGTTAGTGTTTTCTGCACAAAAGCGATTCTGCGAAGCAATGTGAACACTTCTGCTTCCCAGGCACAGAGAAGGTGCTAGCAGGGAATTCTCTGCCTGCCTTTCCCCAGTGCTCTGCAAGCTCTCCAGGACAACAGCAAATCTGGGGCTCTGTGCTTTCTTTCGTTCTGAACAAGTGTTACTGTTTTCTGCACAAAAGCGATTCTGCGAAGCAATGTGAACAGGCACAGAGAAGGTGCTATCAGGGAATTCTCTGCCTGCCTTTCCCCAGTGCTCTGCAAGCTCTCCAGGACAACATAAAATCTGGGGATCTGTGCTTTCTTTCGTTCTGAACAAGTGTTACTGTTTTCTGCACAAAAGCGATTCTGCGAAGCAATGTGAACAGGCACAGAGAAGGTGCTAGCAGGGAATTCTCTGCCTGCCTTTCCCCAGTGCTCTGCAAGCTCTCCAGGACAACATAAAATCTGGGGCTCTGTGCTTTCTTTCCTTCTGAACAAGTGTTAGTGTTTTCTGCACAAAAGCGATTCTTGCGAAGCAATGTGAACACTTCTGCTTCCCAGGCACAGAGAAGGTGCTAGCAAGGAATTCTCTGCCTGCCTTTCCCCAGTGCTCTGCAAGCTCTCCAGGACAACATAGAATCTGGGGCTCTGTGCTTTCTTTCCTTCTGAACAAGTGTTACTGTTTTCTGCACAAAAGCGATTCTGCGAAGCAATGTGAACACTTCTGCTTCCCAGGCACAGAGAAGGTGCTAGGAAGGAATTCTCTGCCTGCCTTTCCCCAGTGCTCTGCAAGCTCTCCAGGACAACATAAAATCTGGGGCTCTGTGCTTTCTTTCGTTCTGAACAAGTGTTACTGTTTTCTGCACAAAAGCGATTCTGCGAAGCAATGTGAACAGGCACAGAGAAGGTGCTAGCAAGGAATTCTCTGCCTGCCTTTCCCCAGTGCTCTGCAAGCTCTCCAGGACAACATAAAATCTGGGGCTCTGTGCTTTCTTTCCTTCTGAACAAGTGTTACTGTTTTCTGCACAAAAGCGATTCTGCGAAGCAATGTGAACACTTCTGCTTCCCAGGCACAGAGAAGGTGCTAGCAAGGAATTCTCTGCCTGCCTTTCCCCAGTGCTCTGCAAGCTCTCGAGGACAACATAGAATCTGGGGCTCTGTGCTTTCTTTCCTTCTGAACAAGTGTTACTGTTTTCTGCACAAAAGCGATTCTGCGAAGCAATGTGAACAGGCACAGAGAAGGTGCTATCAGGGAATTCTCTGCCTGCCTTTCCCCAGTGCTCTGCAAGCTCTCCAGGACAACATAAAATCTGGGGCTCTGTGCTTTCTTTCCTTCTGAACAAGTGTTAGTGTTTTCTGCACAAAAGCGATTCTGCGAAGCAATGTGAACACTTCTGCTTCCCAGGCACAGAGAAGGTGCTAGCAAGGAATTCTCTGCCTGCCTTTCCCCAGTGCTCTGCAAGCTCTCCAGTACAACATAAAATCTGGGGCTCTGTGCTTTCTTTCGTTCTGAACAAGTGTTACTGTTTTCTGCACAAAAGCGATTCTTGCGAAGCAATGTGAACACTTCTGCTTCCCAGGCACAGAGAAGGTGCTAGCAGGGAATTCTCTGCCTGCCTTTCCCCAGTGCTCTGCAAGCTCTCCAGGACAACATAAAATCTGGGGCTCTGTGCTTTCTTTCCTTCTGAACAAGTGTTAGTGTTTTCTGCACAAAAGCGATTCTGCGAAGCAATGTGAACACTTCTGCTTCCCAGGCACAGAGAAGGTGCTAGGAAGGAATTCTCTGCCTGCCTTTCCCCAGTGCTCTGCAAGTTCTCCAGGACAACATAAAATCTGGGGCTCTGTGCTTTCTTTCCTTCTGAACAAGTGTTACTGTTTTCTGCACAAAAGCGATTCTGCGAAGCAATGTGAACAGGCACAGAGAAGGTGCTATCAGGGAATTCTCTGCCTGCCTTTCCCCAGTGCTCTGCAAGCTCTCCAGGACAACATAAAATCTGGGGCTCTGTGCTTTCTTTCCTTCTGAACAAGTGTTACTGTTTTCTGCACAAAAGCGATTCTGCGAAGCAATGTGAACAGGCACAGAGAAGGTGCTATCAGGGAATTCTCTGCCTGCTTTTCCCCAGTGCTCTGCAAGCTCTCCAGGACAACATAAAATCTGGGGCTCTGTGCTTTCTTTCCTTCTGAACAAGTGTTAGTGTTTTCTGCACAGAAGCGATTCTGCGAAACAATGTGAACACTTCTGCTTCCCAGGCACAGAGAAGGTGCTAGCAGGGAATTCTCTGCCTGCCTTTCCCCAGTGCTCTGCAAGCTCTCCAGGACAACATAAAATCTGGGGCTCTGTGCTTTCTTTCCTTCTGAACAAGTGTTAGTGTTTTCTGCACAAAAGCGATTCTGCGAAGCAATGTGAACACTTCTGCTTCCCAGGCACAGAGAAGGTGCTAGCAGGGAATTCTCTGCCTGCCTTTCCCCAGTGCTCTGCAAGCTCTCCAGGACAACATAGAATCTGGGGCTCTGTGCTTTCTTTCGTTCTGAACAAGTGTTACTGTTTTCTGCACAAAAGCGATTCTGCGAAGCAATGTGAGCAGGCACAGAGAAGGTGCTATCAGGGAATTCTCTGCCTGCCTTTCCCCAGTGCTCTGCAAGCTCTCCAGGACAACATAAAATCTGGGGATCTGTGCTTTCTTTTGTTCTGAACAATTGTTAGTGTTTTCTGCACAAAAGCGATTCTTGCGAAGCAATGTGAACACTTCTGCTTCCCAGGCACAGAGAAGGTGCTAGCAAGGAATTCTCTGCCTGCCTTTCCCCAGTGCTCTGCAAGCTCTCCAGGACAACATAAAATCTGGGGCTCTGTGCTTTCTTTCCTTCTGAACAAGTGTTACTGTTTTCTGCACAAAAGCGATTCTGCGAAGCAATGTGAACACTTCTGCTTCCCAGGCACAGAGAAGGTGCTAGGAAGGAATTCTCTGCCTGCCTTTCCCCAGTGCTCTGCAAGCTCTCCAGGACAACATAAAATCTGGGGCTCTGTGCTTTCTTTCCTTCTGAACAAGTGTTACTGTTTTCTGCACAAAAGCGATTCTGCGAAGCAATGTGAACAGGCACAGAGAAGGTGCTATCAGGGAATTCTCTGCCTGCCTTTCCCCAGTGCTCTGCAAGCTCTCCAGGACAACATAAAATCTGGGGCTCTGTGCTTTCTTTCCTTCTGAACAAGTGTTACTGTTTTCTGCACAAAAGCGATTCTGCGAAGCAATGTGAACAGGCACAGAGAAGGTGCTAGCAAGGAATTCTCTGCCTGCCTTTCCCCAGTGCTCTGCAAGCTCTCCAGGACAACATAAAATCTGGGGCTCTGTGCTTTCTTTCCTTCTGAACAAGTGTTACTGTTTTCTGCACAAAAGCGATTCTGCGAAGCAATGTGAACACTTCTGCTTCCCAGGCACAGAGAAGGTGCTAGCAGGGAATTCTCTGCCTGCCTTTCCCCAGTGCTCTGCAAGCTCTCCAGGACAACATAGAATCTGGGGCTCTGTGCTTTCTTTCCTTCTGAACAAGTGTTACTGTTTTCTGCACAAAAGCGATTCTGCGAAGCAATGTGAACAGGCACAGAGAAGGTGCTATCAGGGAATTCTCTGCCTGCCTTTCCCCAGTGCTCTGCAAGCTCTCCAGGACAACATAAAATCTGGGGCTCTGTGCTTTCTTTCCTTCTGAACAAGTGTTACTGTTTTCTGCACAAAAGCGATTCTTGCGAAGCAATGTGAACACTTCTGCTTCCCAGGCACAGAGAAGGTGCTATCAGGGAATTCTCTGCCTGCCTTTCCCCAGTGCTCTGCAAGCTCTCCAGGACAACATAAAATCTGGGGCTCTGTGCTTTCTTTCCTTCTGAACAAGTGTTACTGTTTTCTGCACAAAAGCGATTCTGCGAAGCAATGTGAACAGGCACAGAGAAGGTGCTATCAGGGAATTCTCTGCCTGCTTTTCCCCAGTGCTCTGCAAGCTCTCCAGGACAACATAAAATCTGGGGCTCTGTGCTTTCTTTCCTTCTGAACAAGTGTTAGTGTTTTCTGCACAAAAGCGATTCTTGCGAAGCAATGTGAACACTTCTGCTTCCCAGGCACAGAGAAGGTGCTAGCAAGGAATTCTCTGCCTGCCTTTCCCCAGTGCTCTGCAAGCTCTCCAGGACAACATAAAATCTGGGGCTCTGTGCTTTCTTTCCTTCTGAACAAGTGTTAGTGTTTTCTGCACAAAAGCGATTCTGCGAAGCAATGTGAACACTTCTGCTTCCCAGGCACAGAGAAGGTGCTAGCAGGGAATTCTCTGCCTGCCTTTCCCCAGTGCTCTGCAAGCTCTCGAGGACAACATAGAATCTGGGGCTCTGTGCTTTCTTTCGTTCTGAACAAGTGTTAGTGTTTTCTGCACAAAAGCGATTCTGCGAAACAATGTGAACACTTCTGCTTCCCAGGCACAGAGAAGGTGCTAGCAGGGAATTCTCTGCCTGCCTTTCCCCAGTGCTCTGCAAGCTCTCCAGGACAACATAAAATCTGGGGCTCTGTGCTTTCTTTCCTTCTGAACAAGTGTTAGTGTTTTCTGCACAAAAGCGATTCTGCGAAGCAATGTGAACACTTCTGCTTCCCAGGCACAGAGAAGGTGCTAGCAGGGAATTCTCTGCCTGCCTTTCCCCAGTGCTCTGCAAGCTCTCCAGGACAACATAAAATCTGGGGCTCTGTGCTTTCTTTCGTTCTGAACAAGTGTTACTGTTTTCTGCACAAAAGCGATTCTTGCGAAGCAATGTGAACACTTCTGCTTCCCAGGCACAGAGAAGGTGCTAGCAAGGAATTCTCTGCCTGCCTTTCCCCAGTGCTCTGCAAGCTCTCGAGGACAACATAGAATCTGGGGCTCTGTGCTTTCTTTCCTTCTGAACAAGTGTTACTGTTTTCTGCACAAAAGCGATTCTGCGAAGCAATGTGAACAGGCACAGAGAAGGTGCTATCAGGGAATTCTCTGCCTGCCTTTCCCCAGTGCTCTGCAAGCTCTCCAGGACAACATAAAATCTGGGGCTCTGTGCTTTCTTTCCTTCTGAACAAGTGTTACTGTTTTCTGCACAAAAGCGATTCTGCGAAGCAATGTGAACACTTCTGCTTCCCAGGCACAGAGAAGGTGCTAGGAAGGAATTCTCTGCCTGCCTTTCCCCAGTGCTCTGCAAGCTCTCCAGTACAACATAAAATCTGGGGCTCTGTGCTTTCTTTCGTTCTGAACAAGTGTTACTGTTTTCTGCACAAAAGCGATTCTTGCGAAGCAATGTGAACACTTCTGCTTCCCAGGCACAGAGAAGGTGCTAGCAGGGAATTCTCTGCCTGCCTTTCCCCAGTGCTCTGCAAGCTCTCCAGGACAACATAAAATCTGGGGCTCTGTGCTTTCTTTCCTTCTGAACAAGTGTTAGTGTTTTCTGCACAAAAGCGATTCTGCGAAGCAATGTGAACACTTCTGCTTCCCAGGCACAGAGAAGGTGCTAGGAAGGAATTCTCTGCCTGCCTTTCCCCAGTGCTCTGCAAGTTCTCCAGGACAACATAAAATCTGGGGCTCTGTGCTTTCTTTCCTTCTGAACAAGTGTTACTGTTTTCTGCACAAAAGCGATTCTGCGAAGAAATGTGAACAGGCACAGAGAAGGTGCTATCAGGGAATTCTCTGCCTGCCTTTCCCCAGTGCTCTGCAAGCTCTCCAGGACAACATAAAATCTGGGGCTCTGTGCTTTCTTTCCTTCTGAACAAGTGTTACTGTTTTCTGCACAAAAGCGATTCTGCGAAGCAATGTGAACAGGCACAGAGAAGGTGCTATCAGGGAATTCTCTGCCTGCTTTTCCCCAGTGCTCTGCAAGCTCTCCAGGACAACATAAAATCTGGGGCTCTGTGCTTTCTTTCCTTCTGAACAAGTGTTAGTGTTTTCTGCACAGAAGCGATTCTGCGAAACAATGTGAACACTTCTGCTTCCCAGGCACAGAGAAGGTGCTAGCAGGGAATTCTCTGCCTGCCTTTCCCCAGTGCTCTGCAAGCTCTCCAGGACAACATCAAATCTGGGGCTCTGTGCTTTCTTTCCTTCTGAACAAGTGTTAGTGTTTTCTGCACAAAAGCGATTCTGCGAAGCAATGTGAACACTTCTGCTTCCCAGGCACAGAGAAGGTGCTAGCAGGGAATTCTCTGCCTGCCTTTCCCCAGTGCTCTGCAAGCTCTCCAGGACAACATAGAATCTGGGGCTCTGTGCTTTCTTTCGTTCTGAACAAGTGTTACTGTTTTCTGCACAAAAGCGATTCTGCGAAGCAATGTGAGCAGGCACAGAGAAGGTGCCATCAGGGAATTCTCTGCCTGCCTTTCCCCAGTGCTCTGCAAGCTCTCCAGGACAACATAAAATCTGGGGATCTGTGCTTTCTTTCGTTCTGAACAATTGTTAGTGTTTTCTGCACAAAAGCGATTCTTGCGAAGCAATGTGAACACTTCTGCTTCCCAGGCACAGAGAAGGTGCTAGCAGGGAATTCTCTGCCTGCCTTTCCCCAGTGCTCTGCAAGCTCTCCAGGACAACATAAAATCTGGGGCTCTGTGCTTTCTTTCCTTCTGAACAAGTGTTACTGTTTTCTGCACAAAAGCGATTCTGCGAAGCAATGTGAACACTTCTGCTTCCCAGGCACAGAGAAGGTGCTAGGAAGGAATTCTCTGCCTGCCTTTCCCCAGTGCTCTGCAAGCTCTCCAGGACAACATAAAATCTGGGGCTCTGTGCTTTCTTTCCTTCTGAACAAGTGTAACTGTTTTCTGCACAAAAGCGATTCTGCGAAGCAATGTGAACAGGCACAGAGAAGGTGCTATCAGGGAATTCTCTGCCTGCCTTTCCCCAGTGCTCTGCAAGCTCTCCAGGACAACATAAAATCTGGGGCTCTGTGCTTTCTTTCCTTCTGAACAAGTGTTACTGTTTTCTGCACAAAAGCGATTCTGCGAAGCAATGTGAACAGGCACAGAGAAGGTGCTATCAGGGAATTCTCTGCCTGCTTTTCCCCAGTGCTCTGCAAGCTCTCCAGGACAACATAAAATCTGGGGCTCTGTGCTTTCTTTCCTTCTGAACAAGTGTTACTGTTTTCTGCACAAAAGCGATTCTGCGAAGCAATGTGAACACTTCTGCTTCCCAGGCACAGAGAAGGTGCTAGCAAGGAATTCTCTGCCTGCCTTTCCCCAGTGCTCTGCAAGCTCTCGAGGACAACATAGAATCTGGGGCTCTGTGCTTTCTTTCCTTCTGAACAAGTGTTAGTGTTTTCTGCACAAAAGCGATTCTGCGAAGCAATGTGAACACTTCTGCTTCCCAGGCACAGAGAAGGTGCTAGCAGGGAATTCTCTGCCTGCCTTTCCCCAGTGCTCTGCAAGCTCTCCAGGACAACATAAAATCTGGGGCTCTGTG
The DNA here is from genome assembly GCF_031877795.1 of Strix aluco. Classification (NCBI taxonomy): domain Eukaryota; kingdom Metazoa; phylum Chordata; class Aves; order Strigiformes; family Strigidae; genus Strix; species Strix aluco. The sequence goes on from NC_133964.1 coordinate 2,292,842, forward strand.
CTTTCTTTCCTTCTGAACAAGTGTTAGTGTTTTCTGCACAAAAGCGATTCTGCGAAGCAATGTGAACACTTCTGCTTCCCAGGCACAGAGAAGGTGCTAGGAAGGAATTCTCTGCCTGCCTTTCCCCAGTGCTCTGCAAGCTCTCCAGGCCAACATAAAATCTGGGGCTCTGTGCTTTCTTTCGTTCTGAACAAGTGTTACTGTATTCTACACAAAAGCGATTCTGCGAAGCAATGTGAACACTTCTGCTTCCCAGGCACAGAGAAGGTGCTAGCAGGGAATTCTCTGCCTGCCTTTCCCCAGTGCTCTGCAAGCTCTCCAGGACAACATAGAATCTGGGGCTCTGTGCTTTCTTTCGTTGTGAACAAGTGTTACTGTTTTCTGCACAAAAGCGATTCTGCGAAGCAATGTGAACACTTCTGCTTCCCAGACACAGAGAAGGTGCTAGCAGGGAATTCTCTGCCTGCCTTTCCCCAGTGCTCTGCAAGCTCTCCAGGACAACATAGAATCTGGGGCTCTGTGCTTTCTTTCGTTCTGAACAAGTGTTAGTGTTTTCTGCACAAAAGCGATTCTGCGAAGCAATGTGAACACTTCTGCTTCCCAGGCACAGAGAAGGTGCTAGCAGGGAATTCTCTGCCTGCCTTTCCCCAGTGCTCTGCAAGCTCTCCAGGACAACATAGAATCTGGCGCTCTGTGCTTTCTTTCGTTCTGAACAAGTGTTACTGTTTTCTGCACAAAAGCGATTCTGCGAAGCAATGTGAACACTTCTGCTTCCCAGGCACAGAGAAGGTGCTAGCAGGGAATTCTCTGCCTGCCTTTCCCCAGTGCTCTGCAAGCTCTCCAGGACAACATAGAATCTGGGGCTCTGTGCTTTCTTTCGTTCTGAACAAGTGTTAGTGTTTTCTGCACAAAAGCGATTCTGCGAAGCAATGTGAACACTTCTGCTTCCCAGGCACAGAGAAGGTGCTAGCAGGGAATTCTCTGCCTGCCTTTCCCCAGTGCTCTGCAAGCTCTCCAGGACAACATCAAATCTGGGGCTCTGTGCTTTCTTTCGTTCTGAACAAGTGTTACTGTTTTCTGCACAAAAGCGATTCTGCGAAGCAATGTGAACACTTCTGCTTCCCAGGCACAGAGAATGTGCTAGCAAGGAATTCTCTGCCTGCCTTTCCCCAGTGCTCTGCAAGCTCTCCAGGACAACATAAAATCTGGGGCTCTGTGCTTTCTTTCGTTCTGAACAAGTGTTAGTGTTTTCTGCACAAAAGTGATTCTGCGAAGCAATGTGAACACTTCTGCTTCCCAGGCACAGAGAAGGTGCTAGCTGGGAATTCTCTGACTGCCTTTCCCCAGTGCTCTGAAAGCTCTCCAGGACAACACAGAATCTGGGGCTCTGTGCTTTCTTTTGTTCTGAACAAGTGTTAGTGTTTTCTGCACAAAAGCGATTCTGCGAAGCAATGTGAACACTTCTGCTTCCCAGGCACAGAGAAGGTGCTAGCAGGGAATTCTCTGCCTGCCTTTCCCCAGTGCTCTGCAAGCTCTCCAGGACAACAGCAAATCTGGGGCTCTGTGCTTTCTTTCGTTCTGAACAAGTGTTAGTGTTTTCTGCACAAAAGCGATTCTGCGAAGCAATGTGAACAGGCACAGAGAAGGTGCTATCAGGGAATTCTCTGCCTGCCTTTCCCCAGTGCTCTGCAAGCTCTCCAGGACAACATAAAATCTGGGGCTCTGTGCTTTCTTTCGTTCTGAACAAGTGTTAGTGTTTTGTGCACAAAAGCGATTCTGCGAAGCAATGTGAACACTTCTGCTTCCCAGGCACAGAGAAGGTGCTAGCAGGGAATTCTCTGCCTGCCTTTCCCCAGTGCTCTGCAAGCTCTCCAGGACAACATAGAATCTGGGGCTCTGTGCTTTCTTTCGTTCTGAACAAGTGTTAGTGTTTTCTGCACAAAAGCGATTCTGCGAAGCAATGTGAACACTTCTGCTTCCCAGGCACAGAGAAGGTGCTAGCAGGGAATTCTCTGCCTGCCTTTCCCCAGTGCTCTGCAAGCTCTCCAGGACACAGCAAATCTGGGGCTCTGTGCTTTCTTTCGTTCTGAACAAGTGTTACTGTTTTCTGCACAAAAGCGATTCTGCGAAGCAATGTAAACACTTCTGCTTCCCAGGCACAGAGAAGGTGCTAGCAGGGAATTCTCTGCCTGCCTTTCCCCAGTGCTCGGCAAGCTCTCCAGGACAACATAGAATCTGGATCTCTGTGCTTTCTTTCGTTCTGAACAAGTGTTAGTGTTTTCTGCACAAAAGCGATTCTGCGAAGCAATGTGAACACTTCTGCTTCCCAGGCACAGAGAGGGTGCTAGCAGGGAATTCTCTGCCTGCCTTTCCCCAGTGCTCTGCAAGCTCTCCAGGACAACATAGAATCTGGGGCTCTGTGCTTTCTTTCGTTCTGAACAAGTGTTAGTGTTTTCTGCACAAAAGCGATTCTGCGAAGCAATGTGAACTCTTCTGCTTCCCAGGCACAGAGAAGGTGCTAGGAGGGAATTCTCTGCCTGCCTTTCCCCAGTGCTCTGCAAGCTCTCCAGGACAACATAGAATCTGGGGCTCTGTGCTTTCTTTCGTTCTGAACAAGTTTTAGTGTTTTCTGCACAAAAGCGATTCTGCGAAGTAATGTGAACACTTCTGCTTCCCAGGCACAGAGAGGGTGCTAGCAGGGAATTCTCTGCCTGCCTTTCCCCAGTGCTCTGCAAGCTCTCCAGGACAACATCAAATCTGGGGCTCTGTGCTTCCTTTCGTTCTGAACAAGTGTTACTGTTTTCTGCACAAAAGCGATTCTGCGAAGCAATGTGAACACTTCTGCTTCCCAGGCACAGAGAAGGTGCTAGCAGGGAATTCTCTGCCTGCCTTTCCCCAGTGCTCTGCAAGCTCTCCAGGACAACATAGAATCTGGGGCTCTGTGCTTTCTTTCGTTCTGAACAAGTGTTACTGTTTTATGCACAAAAGTGATTCTGCGAAGCAATGTGAACAGGCACAGAGAAGGTGCTAGCAGGGAATTCTCTGCCTGCCTTTCCCCAGTGCTCTGCAAGCTCTCCAGGACAACATAAAATCTGGGGCTCTGTGCTTTCTTTCGTTCTGAACAAGTGTTACTGTTTTCTGCACAAAAGCGATTCTGCGAAGCAATGTGAACACTTCTGCTTCCCAGGCACAGAGAAGGTGCTAGCAGGGAATTCTCTGCCTGCCTTTCCCCAGTGCTCTGCAAGCTCTCCAGGACAACAGCAAATCTGGGGCTCTGTGCTTTCTTTCGTTCTGAACAAGTGTTACTGTTTTCTGCACAAAAGCGATTCTGCGAAGCAATGTGAACAGGCACAGAGAAGGTGCTAGCAGGGAATTCTCTGCCTGCCTTTCCCCAGTGCTCTGCAAGCTCTCCAGGACAACATAGAATCTGGGGCTCTGTGCTTTCTTTCGTTCTGAACAAGTGTTAGTGTTTTCTGCACAAAAGCGATTCTGCGAAGCAATGTGAACACTTCTGCTTCCCAGGCACAGAGAGGGTGCTAGCAGGGAATTCTCTGCCTGCCTTTCCCCAGTGCTCTGCAAGCTCTCCAGGACAACATAGAATCTGGGGCTCCGTGCTTTCTTTCGTTCTGAACAAGTGTTAGTGTTTTCTGCACAAAAGCGATTCTGCGAAGCAATGTGAACACTTCTGCTTCCCAGGCACAGAGAGGGTGCTAGCAGGGAATTCTCTGCCTGCCTTTCCCCAGTGCTCGGCAAGCTCTCCAGGACAACATAGAATCTGGATCTCTGTGCTTTCTTTCGTTCTGAACAAGTGTTAGTGTTTTCTGCACAAAAGCGATTCTGCGAAGCAATGTGAACACTTCTGCTTCCCAGGCACAGAGAGGGTGCTAGCAGGGAATTCTCTGCCTGCCTTTCCCCAGTGCTCTGCAAGCTCTCCAGGACAACATAGAATCTGGGGCTCTGTGCTTTCTTTCGTTCTGAACAAGTGTTAGTGTTTTCTGCACAAAAGCGATTCTGCGAAGCAATGTGAACACTTCTGCTTCCCAGGCACAGAGAAGGTGCTAGCAGGGAATTCTCTGCCTGCCTTTCCCCAGTGCTCGGCAAGCTCTCCAGGACAACATAGAATCTGGGGCTCTGTGCTTTCTTTCGTTCTGAACAAGTGTTAGTGTTTTCTGCACAAAAGCGATTCTGCGAAGCAATGTGAACACTTCTGCTTCTCAGGCACAGAGAGGGTGCTAGCAGGGAATTCTCTGCCTGCCTTTCCCCAGTGCTCTGCAAGCTCTCCAGGACAACATAGAATCTGGGGCTCTGTGCTTCCTTTCGTTCTGAACAAGTGTTACTGTTTTCTGCACAAAAGCGATTCTGCGAAGCAATGTGAACACTTCTGCTTCCCAGGCACAGAGAAGGTGCTAGCAGGGAATTCTCTGCCTGCCTTTCCCCAGTGCTCTGCAAGCTCTCCAGGACAACATAGAATCTGGGGCTCTGTGCTTTCTTTCGTTGTGAACAAGTGTTACTGTTTTCTGCACAAAAGCGATTCTGCGAAGCAATGTGAACACTTCTGCTTCCCAGACACAGAGAAGGTGCTAGCAGGGAATTCTCTGCCTGCCTTTCCCCAGTGCTCTGCAAGCTCTCCAGGACAACATAGAATCTGGGGCTCTGTGCTTTCTTTTGTTCTGAACAAGTGTTAGTGTTTTCTGCAGAAAAGCGATTCTGCGAAGCAATGTGAACACTTCTGCTTCCCAGGCACAGAGAAGGTGCTAGCAGTGAATTCTCTGCCTGCCTTTCCCCAGTGCTCTGCAAGCTCTCCAGGACAACATAGAATCTGGCGCTCTGTGCTTTCTTTCGTTCTGAACAAGTGTTAGTGTTTTCTGCACAAAAGCGATTCTGCGAAGCAATGTGAACACTTCTGCTTCCCAGGCACAGAGAAGGTGCTAGCAGGGAATTCTCTGCCTGCCTTTCCCCAGTGCTCTGCAAGCTCTCCAGGACAACATAGAATCTGGGGCTCTGTGCTTTCTTTCGTTCTGAACAAGTGTTAGTGTTTTCTGCACAAAAGCGACTCTGCGAAGCAATGTGAACACTTCTGCTTCCCAGGCACAGAGAAGGTGCTAGCAGGGAATTCTCTGCCTGCCTTTCCCCAGTGCTCTGCAAGCTCTCCAGGACAACATAGAATCTGGGGCTCTGTGCTTTCTTTCGTTCTGAACAAGTGTTAGTGTTTTCTGCACAAAAGCGATTCTGCGAAGCAATGTGAACACTTCTGCTTCCCAGGCACAGAGAGGGTGCTAGCAGGGAATTCTCTGCCTGCCTTTCCCCAGTGCTCTGCAAGCTCTCCAGGACAACATAGAATCTGGGGCTCTGTGCTTCCTTTCGTTCTGAACAAGTGTTACTGTTTTCTGCACAAAAGCGATTCTGCGAAGCAATGTGAACACTTCTGCTTCCCAGGCACAGAGAAGGTGCTAGCAGGGAATTCTCTGCCTGCCTTTCCCCAGTGCTCTGCAAGCTCTCCAGGACAACATAGAATCTGGGGCTCTGTGCTTTCTTTCGTTGTGAACAAGTGTTACTGTTTTCTGCACAAAAGCGATTCTGCGAAGCAATGTGAACACTTCTGCTTCCCAGACACAGAGAAGGTGCTAGCAGGGAATTCTCTGCCTGCCTTTCCCCAGTGCTCTGCAAGCTCTCCAGGACAACATAGAATCTGGGGCTCTGTGCTTTCTTTCGTTCTGAACAAGTGTTAGTGTTTTCTGCACAAAAGCGATTCTGCGAAGCAATGTGAACACTTCTGCTTCCCAGGCACAGAGAAGGTGCTAGCAGTGAATTCTCTGCCTGCCTTTCCCCAGTGCTCTGCAAGCTCTCCAGGACAACATAGAATCTGGCGCTCTGTGCTTTCTTTCGTTCTGAACAAGTGTTACTGTTTTCTGCACAAAAGCGACTCTGCGAAGCAATGTGAACACTTCTGCTTCCCAGGCACAGAGAAGGTGCTAGCAGGGAATTCTCTGCCTGCCTTTCCCCAGTGCTCTGCAAGCTCTCCAGGACAACATAGAATCTGGGGCTCTGTGCTTTCTTTCGTTCTGAACAAGTGTTACTGTTTTCTGCACAAAAGCGATTCTGCGAAGCAATGTGAACACTTCTGCTTCCCAGGCACAGAGAATGTGCTAGCAAGGAATTCTCTGCCTGCCTTTCCCCAGTGCTCTGCAAGCTCTCCAGGAGAACATAAAATCTGGGGCTCTGTGCTTTCTTTCATTCTGAACAAGTGTTAGTGTTTTCTGCACAAAAGTGATTCTGCGAAGCAATGTGAACACTTCTGCTTCCCAGGCACAGAGAAGGTGCTAGCTGGGAATTCTCTGCCTGCCTTTCCCCAGTGCTCTGCAAGCTCTCCAGGACAACAGCAAATCTGGGGCTCTGTGCTTTCTTTCGTTCTGAACAAGTGTTACTGTTTTCTGCACAAAAGCGATTCTGCGAAGCAATGTAAACACTTCTGCTTCCCAGGCACAGAGAAGGTGCTAGGAAGGAATTCTCTGCCTGCCTTTCCCCAGTGCTCGGCAAGCTCTCCAGGACAACATAGAATCTGGATCTCTGTGCTTTCTTTCGTTCTGAACAAGTGTTAGTGTTTTCTGCACAAAAGCGATTCTGCGAAGCAATGTGAACACTTCTGCTTCCCAGGCACAGAGAGGGTGCTAGCAGGGAATTCTCTGCCTGCCTTTCCCCAGTGCTCTGCAAGCTCTCCAGGACAACATAGAATCTGGGGCTCTGTGCTTTCTTTCGTTCTGAACAAGTGTTAGTGTTTTCTGCACAAAAGCGATTCTGCGAAGCAATGTGAACTCTTCTGCTTCCCAGGCACAGAGAAGGTGCTAGGAGGGAATTCTCTGCCTGCCTTTCCCCAGTGCTCTGCAAGCTCTCCAGGACAACATAGAATCTGGGGCTCTGTGCTTTCTTTCGTTCTGAACAAGTGTTAGTGTTTTCTGCACAAAAGCGATTCTGCGAAGTAATGTGAACACTTCTGCTTCCCAGGCACAGAGAGGGTGCTAGCAGGGAATTCTCTGCCTGCCTTTCCCCAGTGCTCTGCAAGCTCTCCAGGACAACATCAAATCTGGGGCTCTGTGCTTCCTTTCGTTCTGAACAAGTGTTACTGTTTTCTGCACAAAAGCGATTCTGCGAAGCAATGTGAACACTTCTGCTTCCCAGGCACAGAGAAGGTGCTAGCAGGGAATTCTCTGCCTGCCTTTCCCCAGTGCTCTGCAAGCTCTCCAGGACAACATAGAATCTGGGGCTCTGTGCTTTCTTTCGTTCTGAACAAGTGTTACTGTTTTCTGCACAAAAGTGATTCTGCGAAGCAATGTGAACAGGCACAGAGAAGGTGCTAGCAGGGAATTCTCTGCCTGCCTTTCCCCAGTGCTCTGCAAGCTCTCCAGGACAACATAGAATCTGGGGCTCTGTGCTTTCTTTCGTTGTGAACAAGTGTTACTGTTTTCTGCACAAAAGCGATTCTGCGAAGCAATGTGAACACTTCTGCTTCCCAGACACAGAGAAGGTGCTAGCAGGGAATTCTCTGCCTGCCTTTCCCCAGTGCTCTGCAAGCTCTCCAGGACAACATAGAATCTGGCGCTCTGTGCTTTCTTTCGTTCTGAACAAGTGTTAGTGTTTTCTGCACAAAAGCGATTCTGCGAAGCAATGTGAACACTTCTGCTTCCCAGGCACAGAGAAGGTGCTAGCAGTGAATTCTCTGCCTGCCTTTCCCCAGTGCTCTGCAAGCTCTCGAGGACAACATAGAATCTGGCGCTCTGTGCTTTCTTTCGTTCTGAACAAGTGTTACTGTTTTCTGCACAAAAGCGACTCTGCGAAGCAATGTGAACACTTCTGCTTCCCAGGCACAGAGAAGGTGCTAGCAGGGAATTCTCTGCCTGCCTTTCCCCAGTGCTCTGCAAGCTCTCCAGGACAACATAGAATCTGGGGCTCTGTGCTTTCTTTCGTTCTGAACAAGTGTTACTGTTTTCTGCACAAAAGCGATTCTGCGAAGCAATGTGAACACTTCTGCTTCCCAGGCACAGAGAAGGTGCTAGCAAGGAATTCTCTGCCTGCCTTTCCCCAGTGCTCTGCAAGCTCTCCAGGAGAACATAAAATCTGGGGCTCTGTGCTTTCTTTCGTTCTGAACAAGTGTTACTGTTTTCTGCACAAAAGTGATTCTGCGAAGCAATGTGAACAGGCACAGAGAAGGTGCTAGCAGGGAATTCTCTGCCTGCCTTTCCCCAGTGCTCTGCAAGCTCTCCAGGACAACACAGAATCTGGGGCTCTGTGCTTTCTTTTGTTCTGAACAAGTGTTAGTGTTTTCTGCACAAAAGCGATTCTGCGAAGCAATGTGAACACTTCTGCTTCCCAGGCACAGAGAAGGTGCTAGCAGGGAATTCTCTGCCTGCCTTTCCCCAGTGCTCTGCAAGCTCTCCAGGACAACATAGAATCTGGAACTCTGTGCTTTCTTTCGTTCTGAACAAGTGTTAGTGTTTTCTGCACAAAAGCGATTCTGCGAACAAATGAGAACACTTCTGCTTCCCAGGCACAGAGAATGTGCTAGCAGGGAATTCTCTGCCTGCCTTTCCCCAGTGCTCTGCAAGCTCTCCAGGACAACATAGAATCTGGGGCTCTGTGCTTTCTTTCGTTCTGAACAAGTGTTAGTGTTTTCTGCACAAAAGCGATTCTGCGAAGCAATGTGAACACTTCTGCTTCCCAGGCACAGAGAGGGTGCTAGCAGGGAATTCTCTGCCTGCCTTTCCCCAGTGCTCTGCAAGCTCTCCAGGACAACATAGAATCTGGGGCTCTGTGCTTTCTTTCGTTCTGAACAAGTGTTAGTGTTTTCTGCACAAAAGCGATTCTGCGAAGCAATGTGAACTCTTCTGCTTCCCAGGCACAGAGAAGGTGCTAGGAGGGAATTCTCTGCCTGCCTTTCCCCAGTGCTCTGCAAGCTCTCCAGGACAACATAGAATCTGGGGCTCTGTGCTTTCTTTCGTTCTGAACAAGTGTTAGTGTTTTCTGCACAAAAGCGATTCTGCGAAGTAATGTGAACACTTCTGCTTCCCAGGCACAGAGAGGGTGCTAGCAGGGAATTCTCTGCCTGCCTTTCCCCAGTGCTCTGCAAGCTCTCCAGGACAACATCAAATCTGGGGCTCTGTGCTTCCTTTCGTTCTGAACAAGTGTTACTGTTTTCTGCACAAAAGCGATTCTGCGAAGCAATGTGAACAGGCACAGAGAAGGTGCTAGCAGGGAATTCTCTGCCTGCCTTTCCCCAGTGCTCTGCAAGCTCTCCAGGACAACATAAAATCTGGGGCTCTGTGCTTTCTTTCGTTCTGAACAAGTGTTACTGTTTTCTGCACAAAAGCGATTCTGCGAAGCAATGTGAACACTTCTGCTTCCCAGGCACAGAGAAGGTGCTAGCAGTGAATTCTCTGCCTGCCTTTCCCCAGTGCTCTGCAAGCTCTCCAGGACAACATAGAATCTGGGGCTCTGTGCTTTCTTTCGTTCTGAACAAGTGTTAGTGTTTTCTGCACAAAAGCGATTCTGCGAAGCAATGTGAACACTTCTGCTTCCCAGGCACAGAGAGGGTGCTAGCAGGGAATTCTCTGCCTGCCTTTCCCCAGTGCTCTGCAAGCTCTCCAGGACAACATAGAATCTGGGGCTCTGTGCTTTCTTTCGTTGTGAACAAGTGTTACTGTTTTCTGCACAAAAGCGATTCTGCGAAGCAATGTAAACACTTCTGCTTCCCAGACACAGAGAAGGTGCTAGCAGGGAATTCTCTGCCTGCCTTTCCCCAGTGCTCTGCAAGCTCTCCAGGACAACAGCAAATCTGGGGCTCTGTGCTTCCTTTTGTTCTGAACAAGTGTTAGTGTTTTCTGCACAAAAGCGATTCTGCGAAGAAATGTGAACACTTCTGCTTCCCAGGCACAGAGAAGGTGCTAGCAGGGAATTCTCTGCCTGCCTTTCCCCAGTGCTCTGCAAGCTCTCCAGGACAACATAGAATCTGGAACTCTGTGCTTTCTTTCGTTCTGAACAAGTGTTAGTGTTTTCTGCACAAAAGCGATTCTGCGAACAAATGAGAACACTTCTGCTTCCCAGGCACAGAGAATGTGCTAGCAGGGAATTCTCTGCCTGCCTTTCCCCAGTGCTCTGCAAGCTCTCCAGGACAACATAGAATCTGGGGCTCTGTGCTTTCTTTCGTTCTGAACAAGTGTTAGTGTTTTCTGCACAAAAGCGATTCTGCGAAGCAATGTGAACACTTCTGCTTCCCAGGCACAGAGAAGGTGCTAGCAGGGAATTCTCTGCCTGCCTTTCCCCAGTGCTCTGCAAGCTCTCCAGGACAACATAGAATCTGGGGCTCTGTGCTTTCTTTCGTTCTGAACAAGTGTTACTGTATTCTGCACAAAAGCGATTCTGCGAAGCAATGTAAACTGGCACAGAGAAGGTGCTATCAGGGAATTCTCTGCCTGCTTTTCCCCAGTGCTCTGCAAGCTCTCCAGGACAACATAAAATCTGGGGCTCTGTGCTTTCTTTCCTTCTGAACAAGTGTTACTGTTTTCTGCACAAAAGCGATTCTGCGAAGCAATGTGAACACTTCTGCTTCCCAGGCACAGAGAGGGTGCTAGCAGGGAATTCTCTGCCTGCCTTTCCCCAGTGCTCTGCAAGCTCTCCAGGACAACATAGAATCTGGGGCTCTGTGCTTTCTTTCGTTCTGAACAAGTGTTAGTGTTTTCTGCACAAAAGCGATTCTGCGAAGCAATGTGAACTCTTCTGCTTCCCAGGCACAGAGAAGGTGCTAGGAGGGAATTCTCTGCCTGCCTTTCCCCAGTGCTCTGCAAGCTCTCCAGGACAACATAGAATCTGGGGCTCTGTGCTTTCTTTCGTTCTGAACAAGTGTTAGTGTTTTCTGCACAAAAGCGATTCTGCGAAGTAATGTGAACACTTCTGCTTCCCAGGCACAGAGAGGGTGCTAGCAGGGAATTCTCTGCCTGCCTTTCCCCAGTGCTCTGCAAGCTCTCCAGGACAACATAGAATCTGGGGCTCTGTGCTTTCTTTCGTTCTGAACAAGTGTTACTGTTTTCTGCACAAAAGTGATTCTGCGAAGCAATGTGAACAGGCACAGAGAAGGTGCTAGCAGGGAATTCTCTGCCTGCCTTTCCCCAGTGCTCTGCAAGCTCTCCAGGACAACATAAAATCTGGGGCTCTGTGCTTTCTTTCGTTCTGAACAAGTGTTACTGTTTTCTGCACAAAAGCGATTCTGCGAAGCAATGTGAACACTTCTGCTTCCCAGGCACAGAGAAGGTGCTAGCAGTGAATTCTCTGCCTGCCTTTCCCCAGTGCTCTGCAAGCTCTCCAGGACAACATAGAATCTGGCGCTCTGTGCTTTCTTTCGTTCTGAACAAGTGTTACTGTTTTCTGCACAAAAGCGACTCTGCGAAGCAATGTGAACACTTCTGCTTCCCAGGCACAGAGAAGGTGCTAGCAGGGAATTCTCTGCCTGCCTTTCCCCAGTGCTCTGCAAGCTCTCCAGGACAACATAGAATCTGGGGCTCTGTGCTTTCTTTCGTTCTGAACAAGTGTTACTGTTTTCTGCACAAAAGCGATTCTGCGAAGCAATGTGAACACTTCTGCTTCCCAGGCACAGAGAATGTGCTAGCAAGGAATTCTCTGCCTGCCTTTCCCCAGTGCTCTGCAAGCTCTCCAGGACAACATAAAATCTGGGGCTCTGTGCTTTCTTTCATTCTGAACAAGTGTTAGTGTTTTCTGCACAAAAGTGATTCTGCGAAGCAATGTGAACACTTCTGCTTCCCAGGCACAGAGAAGGTGCTAGCTGGGAATTCTCTGACTGCCTTTCCCCAGTGCTCTGAAAGCTCTCCAGGACAACACAGAATCTGGGGCTCTGTGCTTTCTTTTGTTCTGAACAAGTGTTAGTGTTTTCTGCACAAAAGCGATTCTGCGAAGCAATGTGAACACTTCTGCTTCCCAGGCACAGAGAAGGTGCTAGCAGGGAATTCTCTGCCTGCCTTTCCCCAGTGCTCTGCAAGCTCTCCAGGACAACAGCAAATCTGGGGCTCTGTGCTTTCTTTCGTTCTGAACAAGTGTTACTGTTTTCTGCACAAAAGCGATTCTGCGAAGCAATGTAAACACTTCTGCTTCCCAGGCACAGAGAAGGTGCTAGCAGGGAATTCTCTGCCTGCCTTTCCCCAGTGCTCGGCAAGCTCTCCAGGACAACATAGAATCTGGATCTCTGTGCTTTCTTTCGTTCTGAACAAGTGTTAGTGTTTTCTGCACAAAAGCGATTCTGCGAAGCAATGTGAACACTTCTGCTTCCCAGGCACAGAGAGGGTGCTAGCAGGGAATTCTCTGCCTGCCTTTCCCCAGTGCTCTGCAAGCTCTCCAGGACAACATAGAATCTGGGGCTCTGTGCTTTCTTTCGTTCTGAACAAGTGTTAGTGTTTTCTGCACAAAAGCGATTCTGCGAAGCAATGTGAACACTTCTGCTTCCCAGGCACAGAGAAGGTGCTAGCAGGGAATTCTCTGCCTGCCTTTCCCCAGTGCTCTGCAAGCTCTCCAGGACAACATAAAATCTGGGGCTCTGTGCTTTCTTTCGTTCTGAACAAGTGTTACTGTTTTCTGCACAAAAGCGATTCTGCGAAGCAATGTGAACACTTCTGCTTCCCAGGCACAGAGAAGGTGCTAGCAGTGAATTCTCTGCCTGCCTTTCCCCAGTGCTCTGCAAGCTCTCCAGGACAACATAGAATCTGGGGCTCTGTGCTTTCTTTCGTTCTGAACAAGTGTTACTGTTTTCTGCACAAAAGCGATTCTGCGAAGCAATGTAAACACTTCTGCTTCCCAGACACAGAGAAGGTGCTAGCAGGGAATTCTCTGCCTGCCTTTCCCCAGTGCTCTGCAAGCTCTCCAGGACAACAGCAAATCTGGGGCTCTGTGCTTCCTTTTGTTCTGAACAAGTGTTAGTGTTTTCTGCAAAAAAGCGATTCTGCGAAGAAATGTGAACACTTCTGCTTCCCAGGCACAGAGAAGGTGCTAGCAGGGAATTCTCTGCCTGCCTTTCCCCAGTGCTCGGCAAGCTCTCCAGGACAACATAGAATCTGGAACTCTGTGCTTTCTTTCGTTCTGAACAAGTGTTAGTGTTTTCTGCACAAAAGCGATTCTGCGAACAAATGAGAACACTTCTGCTTCCCAGGCACAGAGAAGGTGCTAGCAGGGAATTCTCTGCCTGCCTTTCCCCAGTGCTCTGCAAGCTCTCCAGGACAACATAAAATCTGGGGCTCTGTGCTTTCTTTCATTCTGAACAAGTGTTACTGTTTTCTGCACAAAAGTGATTCTGCGAAGCAATGTGAACTCTTCTGCTTCCCAGGCACAGAGAAGGTGCTAGCTGGGAATTCTCTGCCTGCCTTTCCCCAGTGCTCTGCAAGCTCTCCAGGACAACACAGAATCTGGGGCTCTGTGCTTTCTTTTGTTCTGAACAAGTGTTACTGTTTTCTGCACAAAAGCGATTCTGCGAAGCAATGTAAACACTTCTGCTTCCCAGACACAGAGAAGGTGCTAGCAGGGAATTCTCTGCCTGCCTTTCCCCAGTGCTCTGCAAGCTCTCCAGGACAACAGCAAATCTGGGGCTCTGTGCTTCCTTTTGTTCTGAACAAGTGTTAGTGTTTTCTGCACAAAAGCGATTCTGCGAAGAAATGTGAACACTTCTGCTTCCCAGGCACAGAGAAGGTGCTAGCAGGGAATTCTCTGCCTGCCTTTCCCCAGTGCTCTGCAAGCTCTCCAGGACAACATAGAATCTGGAACTCTGTGCTTTCTTTCGTTCTGAACAAGTGTTAGTGTTTTCTGCACAAAAGCGATTCTGCGAACAAATGAGAACACTTCTGCTTCCCAGGCACAGAGAATGTGCTAGCAGGGAATTCTCTGCCTGCCTTTCCCCAGTGCTCTGCAAGCTCTCCAGGACAACATAGAATCTGGGGCTCTGTGCTTTCTTTCGTTCTGAACAAGTGTTAGTGTTTTCTGCACAAAAGCGATTCTGCGAAGCAATGTGAACACTTCTGCTTCCCAGGCACAGAGAAGGTGCTAGCAGGGAATTCTCTGCCTGCCTTTCCCCAGTGCTCTGCAAGCTCTCCAGGACAACATAGAATCTGGGGCTCTGTGCTTTCTTTCGTTCTGAACAAGTGTTACTGTATTCTGCACAAAAGCGATTCTGCGAAGCAATGTAAACTGGCACAGAGAAGGTGCTATCAGGGAATTCTCTGCCTGCTTTTCCCCAGTGCTCTGCAAGCTCTCCAGGACAACATAAAATCTGGGGCTCTGTGCTTTCTTTCCTTCTGAACAAGTGTTACTGTTTTCTGCACAAAAGCGATTCTGCGAAGCAATGTGAACACTTCTGCTTCCCAGGCACAGAGAGGGTGCTAGCAGGGAATTCTCTGCCTGCCTTTCCCCAGTGCTCTGCAAGCTCTCCAGGACAACATAGAATCTGGGGCTCTGTGCTTTCTTTCGTTCTGAACAAGTGTTAGTGTTTTCTGCACAAAAGCGATTCTGCGAAGCAATGTGAACTCTTCTGCTTCCCAGGCACAGAGAAGGTGCTAGGAGGGAATTCTCTGCCTGCCTTTCCCCAGTGCTCTGCAAGCTCTCCAGGACAACATAGAATCTGGGGCTCTGTGCTTTCTTTCGTTCTGAACAAGTGTTAGTGTTTTCTGCACAAAAGCGATTCTGCGAAGTAATGTGAACACTTCTGCTTCCCAGGCACAGAGAGGGTGCTAGCAGGGAATTCTCTGCCTGCCTTTCCCCAGTGCTCTGCAAGCTCTCCAGGACAACATAGAATCTGGGGCTCTGTGCTTTCTTTCGTTCTGAACAAGTGTTACTGTTTTCTGCACAAAAGTGATTCTGCGAAGCAATGTGAACAGGCACAGAGAAGGTGCTAGCAGGGAATTCTCTGCCTGCCTTTCCCCAGTGCTCTGCAAGCTCTCCAGGACAACATAAAATCTGGGGCTCTGTGCTTTCTTTCGTTCTGAACAAGTGTTACTGTTTTCTGCACAAAAGCGATTCTGCGAAGCAATGTGAACACTTCTGCTTCCCAGGCACAGAGAAGGTGCTAGCAGTGAATTCTCTGCCTGCCTTTCCCCAGTGCTCTGCAAGCTCTCCAGGACAACATAGAATCTGGCGCTCTGTGCTTTCTTTCGTTCTGAACAAGTGTTACTGTTTTCTGCACAAAAGCGACTCTGCGAAGCAATGTGAACACTTCTGCTTCCCAGGCACAGAGAAGGTGCTAGCAGGGAATTCTCTGCCTGCCTTTCCCCAGTGCTCTGCAAGCTCTCCAGGACAACATAGAATCTGGGGCTCTGTGCTTTCTTTCGTTCTGAACAAGTGTTACTGTTTTCTGCACAAAAGCGATTCTGCGAAGCAATGTGAACACTTCTGCTTCCCAGGCACAGAGAATGTGCTAGCAAGGAATTCTCTGCCTGCCTTTCCCCAGTGCTCTGCAAGCTCTCCAGGACAACATAAAATCTGGGGCTCTGTGCTTTCTTTCATTCTGAACAAGTGTTAGTGTTTTCTGCACAAAAGTGATTCTGCGAAGCAATGTGAACACTTCTGCTTCCCAGGCACAGAGAAGGTGCTAGCTGGGAATTCTCTGACTGCCTTTCCCCAGTGCTCTGAAAGCTCTCCAGGACAACACAGAATCTGGGGCTCTGTGCTTTCTTTTGTTCTGAACAAGTGTTAGTGTTTTCTGCACAAAAGCGATTCTGCGAAGCAATGTGAACACTTCTGCTTCCCAGGCACAGAGAAGGTGCTAGCAGGGAATTCTCTGCCTGCCTTTCCCCAGTGCTCTGCAAGCTCTCCAGGACAACAGCAAATCTGGGGCTCTGTGCTTTCTTTCGTTCTGAACAAGTGTTACTGTTTTCTGCACAAAAGCGATTCTGCGAAGCAATGTAAACACTTCTGCTTCCCAGGCACAGAGAAGGTGCTAGCAGGGAATTCTCTGCCTGCCTTTCCCCAGTGCTCGGCAAGCTCTCCAGGACAACATAGAATCTGGATCTCTGTGCTTTCTTTCGTTCTGAACAAGTGTTAGTGTTTTCTGCACAAAAGCGATTCTGCGAAGCAATGTGAACACTTCTGCTTCCCAGGCACAGAGAGGGTGCTAGCAGGGAATTCTCTGCCTGCCTTTCCCCAGTGCTCTGCAAGCTCTCCAGGACAACATAGAATCTGGGGCTCTGTGCTTTCTTTCGTTCTGAACAAGTGTTAGTGTTTTCTGCACAAAAGCGATTCTGCGAAGCAATGTGAACACTTCTGCTTCCCAGGCACAGAGAAGGTGCTAGCAGGGAATTCTCTGCCTGCCTTTCCCCAGTGCTCTGCAAGCTCTCCAGGACAACATAAAATCTGGGGCTCTGTGCTTTCTTTCGTTCTGAACAAGTGTTACTGTTTTCTGCACAAAAGCGATTCTGCGAAGCAATGTGAACACTTCTGCTTCCCAGGCACAGAGAAGGTGCTAGCAGTGAATTCTCTGCCTGCCTTTCCCCAGTGCTCTGCAAGCTCTCCAGGACAACATAGAATCTGGGGCTCTGTGCTTTCTTTCGTTCTGAACAAGTGTTACTGTTTTCTGCACAAAAGCGATTCTGCGAAGCAATGTAAACACTTCTGCTTCCCAGACACAGAGAAGGTGCTAGCAGGGAATTCTCTGCCTGCCTTTCCCCAGTGCTCTGCAAGCTCTCCAGGACAACAGCAAATCTGGGGCTCTGTGCTTCCTTTTGTTCTGAACAAGTGTTAGTGTTTTCTGCAAAAAAGCGATTCTGCGAAGAAATGTGAACACTTCTGCTTCCCAGGCACAGAGAAGGTGCTAGCAGGGAATTCTCTGCCTGCCTTTCCCCAGTGCTCGGCAAGCTCTCCAGGACAACATAGAATCTGGAACTCTGTGCTTTCTTTCGTTCTGAACAAGTGTTAGTGTTTTCTGCACAAAAGCGATTCTGCGAACAAATGAGAACACTTCTGCTTCCCAGGCACAGAGAAGGTGCTAGCAGGGAATTCTCTGCCTGCCTTTCCCCAGTGCTCTGCAAGCTCTCCAGGACAACATAAAATCTGGGGCTCTGTGCTTTCTTTCATTCTGAACAAGTGTTACTGTTTTCTGCACAAAAGTGATTCTGCGAAGCAATGTGAACTCTTCTGCTTCCCAGGCACAGAGAAGGTGCTAGCTGGGAATTCTCTGCCTGCCTTTCCCCAGTGCTCTGCAAGCTCTCCAGGACAACACAGAATCTGGGGCTCTGTGCTTTCTTTTGTTCTGAACAAGTGTTAGTGTTTTCTGCACAAAAGCGATTCTGCGAAGCAATGTGAACACTTCTGCTTCCCAGGCACAGAGAAGGTGCTAGCAGGGAATTCTCTGCCTGCCTTTCCCCAGTGCTCGGCAAGCTCTCCAGGACAACATAGAATCTGGATCTCTGTGCTTTCTTTCGTTCTGAACATGTGTTAGTGTTTTCTGCACAAAAGCGATTCTGCGAAGCAATGTGAACACTTCTGCTTCCCAGGCACAGAGAAGGTGCTAGCAGGGAATTCTCTGCCTGCCTTTCCCCAGTGCTCTGCAAGCTCTCCAGGACAACATAGAATCTGGGGCTCTGTGCTTTCTTTCGTTCTGAACAAGTGTTAGTGTTTTCTGCACAAAAGCGATTCTGCGAAGCAATGTGAACTCTTCTGCTTCCCAGGCACAGAGAAGGTGCTAGCAGGGAATTCTCTGCCTGCCTTTCCCCAGTGCTCTGCAAGCTCTCCAAGACAACATCAAATCTGGGGCTCTGTGCTTCCTTTCGTTCTGAACAAGTGTTAGTGTTTTCTGCACAAAAGCGATTCTGCGAAGCAATGTGAACACTTCTGCTTCCCAGGCACAGAGAAGGTGCTAGCAGGGAATTCTCTGCCTGCCTTTCCCCAGTGCTCTGCAAGCTCTCCAGGACAACATAGAATCTGGGGCTCTGTGCTTTCTTTCGTTCTGAACAAGTGTTAGTGTTTTCTGCACAAAAGCGATTCTGCGAAGTAATGTGAACACTTCTGCTTCCCAGGCACAGAGAGGGTGCTAGCAGGGAATTCTCTGCCTGCCTTTCCCCAGTGCTCTGCAAGCTCTCCAAGACAACATCAAATCTGGGGCTCTGTGCTTCCTTTCGTTCTGAACAAGTGTTAGTGTTTTCTGCACAAAAGCGATTCTGCGAAGCAATGTGAACACTTCTGCTTCCCAGGCACAGAGAAGGTGCTAGCAGGGAATTCTCTGCCTGCCTTTCCCCAGTGCTCTGCAAGCTCTCCAGGACAACATAGAATCTGGGGCTCTGTGCTTTCTTTCGTTCTGAACAAGTGTTAGTGTTTTCTGCACAAAAGCGATTCTGCGAAGTAATGTGAACAGGCACAGAGAGGGTGCTAGCAGGGAATTCTCTGCCTGCCTTTCCCCAGTGCTCTGCAAGCTCTCCAGGACAACATCAAATCTGGGGCTCTGTGCTTCCTTTCGTTCTGAACAAGTGTTACTGTTTTCTGCACAAAAGCGATTCTGCGAAGCAATGTGAACACTTCTGCTTCCCAGGCACAGAGAAGGTGCTAGCAGGGAATTCTCTGCCTGCCTTTCCCCAGTGCTCTGCAAGCTCTCCAGGACAACATAGAATCTGGGGCTCTGTGCTTTCTTTCGTTCTGAACAAGTGTTACTGTTTTCTGCACAAAAGTGATTCTGCGAAGCAATGTGAACAGGCACAGAGAAGGTGCTAGCAGGGAATTCTCTGCCTGCCTTTCCCCAGTGCTCTGCAAGCTCTCCAGGACAACATAAAATCTGGGGCTCTGTGCTTTCTTTCGTTCTGAACAAGTGTTACTGTTTTCTGCACAAAAGCGATTCTGCGAAGCAATGTGAACACTTCTGCTTCCCAGGCACAGAGAAGGTGCTAGCAGTGAATTCTCTGCCTGCCTTTCCCCAGTGCTCTGCAAGCTCTCCAGGACAACATAGAATCTGGGGCTCTGTGCTTTCTTTCCTTCTGAACAAGTGTTACTGTTTTCTGCACAAAAGCGATTCTGCGAAGCAATGTAAACACTTCTGCTTCCCAGACACAGAGAAGGTGCTAGCAGGGAATTCTCTGCCTGCCTTTCCCCAGTGCTCTGCAAGCTCTCCAGGACAACAGCAAATCTGGGGCTCTGTGCTTCCTTTTGTTCTGAACAAGTGTTAGTGTTTTCTGCACAAAAGCGATTCTGCGAAGAAATGTGAACACTTCTGCTTCCCAGGCACAGAGAAGGTGCTAGCAGGGAATTCTCTGCCTGCCTTTCCCCAGTGCTCTGCAAGCTCTCCAGGACAACATAGAATCTGGAACTCTGTGCTTTCTTTCGTTCTGAACAAGTGTTAGTGTTTTCTGCACAAAAGCGATTCTGCGAACAAATGAGAACACTTCTGCTTCCCAGGCACAGAGAAGGTGCTAGCAGGGAATTCTCTGCCTGCCTTTCCCCAGTGCTCTGCAAGCTCTCCAGGACAACATAGAATCTGGGGCTCTGTGCTTTCTTTCGTTCTGAACAAGTGTTAGTGTTTTCTGCACAAAAGCGATTCTGCGAAGCAATGTGAACACTTCTGCTTCCCAGGCACAGAGAAGGTGCTAGCAGTGAATTCTCTGCCTGCCTTTCCCCAGTGCTCTGCAAGCTCTCCAGGACAACATAGAATCTGGCGCTCTGTGCTTTCTTTCGTTCTGAACAAGTGTTACTGTTTTCTGCACAAAAGCGATTCTGCGAAGCAATGTGAACACTTCTGCTTCCCAGGCACAGAGAAGGTGCTAGCAGGGAATTCTCTGCCTGCCTTTCCCCAGTGCTCTGCAAGCTCTCCAGGACAACATAGAATCTGGGGCTCTGTGCTTTCTTTCGTTCTGAACAAGTGTTACTGTTTTCTGCACAAAAGCGATTCTGCGAAGCAATGTGAACACTTCTGCTTCCCAGGCACAGAGAATGTGCTAGCAAGGAATTCTCTGCCTGCCTTTCCCCAGTGCTCTGCAAGCTCTCCAGGACAACATAAAATCTGGGGCTCTGTGCTTTCTTTCCTTCTGAACAAGTGTTACTGTTTTCTGCACAAAAGTGATTCTGCGAAGCAATGTGAACACTTCTGCTTCCCAGGCACAGAGAAGGTGCTAGCTGGGAATTCTCTGACTGCCTTTCCCCAGTGCTCTGAAAGCTCTCCAGGACAACACAGAATCTGGGGCTCTGTGCTTTCTTTTGTTCTGAACAAGTGTTAGTGTTTTCTGCACAAAAGCGATTCTGCGAAGCAATGTGAACACTTCTGCTTCCCAGGCACAGAGAAGGTGCTAGCAGGGAATTCTCTGCCTGCCTTTCCCCAGTGCTCTGCAAGCTCTCCAGGACAACAGCAAATCTGGGGCTCTGTGCTTTCTTTCGTTCTGAACAAGTGTTACTGTTTTCTGCACAAAAGCGATTCTGCGAAGCAATGTAAACACTTCTGCTTCCCAGGCACAGAGAAGGTGCTAGCAGGGAATTCTCTGCCTGCCTTTCCCCAGTGCTCGGCAAGCTCTCCAGGACAACATAGAATCTGGATCTCTGTGCTTTCTTTCGTTCTGAACAAGTGTTAGTGTTTTCTGCAGAAAAGCGATTCTGCGAAGCAATGTGAACACTTCTGCTTCCCAGGCACAGAGAGGGTGCTAGCAGGGAATTCTCTGCCTGCCTTTCCCCAGTGCTCTGCAAGCTCTCCAGGACAACATAGAATCTGGGGCTCTGTGCTTTCTTTCGTTCTGAACATGTGTTAGTGTTTTCTGCACAAAAGCGATTCTGCGAAGCAATGTGAACACTTCTGCTTCCCAGGCACAGAGAAGGTGCTAGCAGGGAATTCTCTGCCTGCCTTTCCCCAGTGCTCTGCAAGCTCTCCAGGACAACATAGAATCTGGGGCTCTGTGCTTTCTTTCGTTCTGAACAAGTGTTAGTGTTTTCTGCACAAAAGCGATTCTGCAAAGCAATGTGAACTCTTCTGCTTCCCAGGCACAGAGAAGGTGCTAGCAGGGAAATCTCTGCCTGCCTTTCCCCAGTGCTCTGCAAGCTCTCCAAGACAACATCAAATCTGGGGCTCTGTGCTTCCTTTCGTTCTGAACAAGTGTTAGTGTTTTCTGCACAAAAGCGATTCTGCGAAGCAATGTGAACACTTCTGCTTCCCAGGCACAGAGAAGGTGCTAGCAGGGAATTCTCTGCCTGCCTTTCCCCAGTGCTCTGCAAGCTCTCCAGGACAACATAGAATCTGGGGCTCTGTGCTTTCTTTCGTTCTGAACAAGTGTTAGTGTTTTCTGCACAAAAGCGATTCTGCGAAGTAATGTGAACACTTCTGCTTCCCAGGCACAGAGAGGGTGCTAGCAGGGAATTCTCTGCCTGCCTTTCCCCAGTGCTCTGCAAGCTCTCCAAGACAACATCAAATCTGGGGCTCTGTGCTTCCTTTCGTTCTGAACAAGTGTTAGTGTTTTCTGCACAAAAGCGATTCTGCGAAGCAATGTGAACACTTCTGCTTCCCAGGCACAGAGAAGGTGCTAGCAGGGAATTCTCTGCCTGCCTTTCCCCAGTGCTCTGCAAGCTCTCCAGGACAACATAGAATCTGGGGCTCTGTGCTTTCTTTCGTTCTGAACAAGTGTTAGTGTTTTCTGCACAAAAGCGATTCTGCGAAGTAATGTGAACAGGCACAGAGAGGGTGCTAGCAGGGAATTCTCTGCCTGCCTTTCCCCAGTGCTCTGCAAGCTCTCCAGGACAACATCAAATCTGGGGCTCTGTGCTTCCTTTCGTTCTGAACAAGTGTTACTGTTTTCTGCACAAAAGCGATTCTGCGAAGCAATGTGAACACTTCTGCTTCCCAGGCACAGAGAAGGTGCTAGCAGGGAATTCTCTGCCTGCCTTTCCCCAGTGCTCTGCAAGCTCTCCAGGACAACAGAGAATCTGGGGCTCTGTGCTTTCTTTCCTTCTGAACAAGTGTTACTGTTTTCTGCACAAAAGTGATTCTGCGAAGCAATGTGAACAGGCACAGAGAAGGTGCTAGCAGGGAATTCTCTGCCTGCCTTTCCCCAGTGCTCTGCAAGCTCTCCAGGACAACATAAAATCTGGGGCTCTGTGCTTTCTTTCGTTCTGAACAAGTGTTACTGTTTTCTGCACAAAAGCGATTCTGCGAAGCAATGTGAACACTTCTGCTTCCCAGGCACAGAGAAGGTGCTAGCAGTGAATTCTCTGCCTGCCTTTCCCCAGTGCTCTGCAAGCTCTCCAGGACAACATAGAATCTGGGGCTCTGTGCTTTCTTTCGTTCTGAACAAGTGTTACTGTTTTCTGCAAAAAAGCGATTCTACGAAGCAATGTAAACACTTCTGCTTCCCAGACACAGAGAAGGTGCTAGCAGGGAATTCTCTGCCTGCCTTTCCCCAGTGCTCTGCAAGCTCTCCAGGACAACAGCAAATCTGGGGCTCTGTGCTTCCTTTTGTTCTGAACAAGTGTTAGTGTTTTCTGCACAAAAGCGATTCTGCGAAGAAATGTGAACACTTCTGCTTCCCAGGCACAGAGAAGGTGCTAGCAGGGAATTCTCTGCCTGCCTTTCCCCAGTGCTCTGCAAGCTCTCCAGGACAACATAGAATCTGGAACTCTGTGCTTTCTTTCGTTCTGAACAAGTGTTAGTGTTTTCTGCACAAAAGCGATTCTGCGAACAAATGAGAACACTTCTGCTTCCCAGGCACAGAGAAGGTGCTAGCAGGGAATTCTCTGCCTGCCTTTCCCCAGTGCTCTGCAAGCTCTCCAGGACAACATAGAATCTGGGGCTCTGTGCTTTCTTTCGTTCTGAACAAGTGTTAGTGTTTTCTGCACAAAAGCGATTCTGCGAAGCAATGTGAACACTTCTGCTTCCCAGGCACAGAGAAGGTGCTAGCAGTGAATTCTCTGCCTGCCTTTCCCCAGTGCTCTGCAAGCTCTCCAGGACAACATAGAATCTGGCGCTCTGTGCTTTCTTTCGTTCTGAACAAGTGTTACTGTTTTCTGCACAAAAGCGACTCTGCGAAGCAATGTGAACACTTCTGCTTCCCAGGCACAGAGAAGGTGCTAGCAGGGAATTCTCTGCCTGCCTTTCCCCAGTGCTCTGCAAGCTCTCGAGGACAACATAGAATCTGGGGCTCTGTGCTTTCTTTCGTTCTGAACAAGTGTTACTGTTTTCTGCACAAAAGCGATTCTGCGAAGCAATGTGAACACTTCTGCTTCCCAGGCACAGAGAATGTGCTAGCAAGGAATTCTCTGCCTGCCTTTCCCCAGTGCTCTGCAAGCTCTCCAGGACAACATAAAATCTGGGGCTCTGTGCTTTCTTTCATTCTGAACAAGTGTTAGTGTTTTCTGCACAAAAGTGATTCTGCGAAGCAATGTGAACACTTCTGCTTCCCAGGCACAGAGAAGGTGCTAGCTGGGAATTCTCTGACTGCCTTTCCCCAGTGCTCTGAAAGCTCTCCAGGACAACACAGAATCTGGGGCTCTGTGCTTTCTTTTGTTCTGAACAAGTGTTAGTGTTTTCTGCACAAAAGCGATTCTGCGAAGCAATGTGAACACTTCTGCTTCCCAGGCACAGAGAAGGTGCTAGCAGGGAATTCTCTGCCTGCCTTTCCCCAGTGCTCTGCAAGCTCTCCAGGACAACAGCAAATCTGGGGCTCTGTGCTTTCTTTCGTTCTGAACAAGTGTTACTGTTTTCTGCACAAAAGCGATTCTGCGAAGCAATGTAAACACTTCTGCTTCCCAGGCACAGAGAAGGTGCTAGCAGGGAATTCTCTGCCTGCCTTTCCCCAGTGCTCGGCAAGCTCTCCAGGACAACATAGAATCTGGATCTCTGTGCTTTCTTTCGTTCTGAACAAGTGTTAGTGTTTTCTGCACAAAAGCGATTCTGCGAAGCAATGTGAACACTTCTGCTTCCCAGGCACAGAGAGGGTGCTAGCAGGGAATTCTCTGCCTGCCTTTCCCCAGTGCTCTGCAAGCTCTCCAGGACAACATAGAATCTGGGGCTCTGTGCTTTCTTTCGTTCTGAACAAGTGTTAGTGTTTTCTGCACAAAAGCGATTCTGCGAAGCAATGTGAACTCTTCTGCTTCCCAGGCACAGAGAAGGTGCTAGGAGGGAATTCTCTGCCTGCCTTTCCCCAGTGCTCTGCAAGCTCTCCAGGACAACATAGAATCTGGGGCTCTGTGCTTTCTTTCGTTCTGAACAAGTGTTAGTGTTTTCTGCACAAAAGCGATTCTGCGAAGTAATGTGAACACTTCTGCTTCCCAGGCACAGAGAGGGTGCTAGCAGGGAATTCTCTGCCTGCCTTTCCCCAGTGCTCTGCAAGCTCTCCAGGACAACATCAAATCTGGGGCTCTGTGCTTCCTTTCGTTCTGAACAAGTGTTACTGTTTTCTGCACAAAAGCGATTCTGCGAAGCAATGTGAACACTTCTGCTTCCCAGGCACAGAGAAGGTGCTAGCAGGGAATTCTCTGCCTGCCTTTCCCCAGTGCTCTGCAAGCTCTCCAGGACAACATAGAATCTGGGGCTCTGTGCTTTCTTTCGTTCTGAACAAGTGTTAGTGTTTTCTGCACAAAAGCGATTCTGCGAAGCAATGTGAACAGGCACAGAGAAGGTGCTAGCAGGGAATTCTCTGCCTGCCTTTCCCCAGTGCTCTGCAAGCTCTCCAGGACAACATAAAATCTGGGGCTCTGTGCTTTCTTTCGTTCTGAACAAGTGTTACTGTTTTCTGCACAAAAGCGATTCTGCGAAGCAATGTGAACACTTCTGCTTCCCAGGCACAGAGAAGGTGCTAGCAGTGGATTCTCTGCCTGCCTTTCCCCAGTGCTCTGCAAGCTCTCCAGGACAACATAGAATCTGGGGCTCTGTGCTTTCTTTCGTTCTGAACAAGTGTTACTGTTTTCTGCACAAAAGCGATTCTGCGAAGCAATGTAAACACTTCTGCTTCCCAGACACAGAGAAGGTGCTAGCAGGGAATTCTCTGCCTGCCTTTCCCCAGTGCTCTGCAAGCTCTCCAGGACAACAGCAAATCTGGGGCTCTGTGCTTCCTTTTGTTCTGAACAAGTGTTAGTGTTTTCTGCACAAAAGCGATTCTGCGAAGAAATGTGAACACTTCTGCTTCCCAGGCACAGAGAAGGTGCTAGCAGGGAATTCTCTGCCTGCCTTTCCCCAGTGCTCGGCAAGCTCTCCAGGACAACATAGAATCTGGAACTCTGTGCTTTCTTTCGTTCTGAACAAGTGTTAGTGTTTTCTGCACAAAAGCGATTCTGCGAACAAATGAGAACACTTCTGCTTCCCAGGCACAGAGAAGGTGCTAGCAGGGAATTCTCTGCCTGCCTTTCCCCAGTGCTCTGCAAGCTCTCCAGGACAACATAAAATCTGGGGCTCTGTGCTTTCTTTCATTCTGAACAAGTGTTACTGTTTTCTGCACAAAAGTGATTCTGCGAAGCAATGTGAACACTTCTGCTTCCCAGGCACAGAGAAGGTGCTAGCTGGGAATTCTCTGCCTGCCTTTCCCCAGTGCTCTGCAAGCTCTCCAGGACAACACAGAATCTCGGGCTCTGTGCTTTCTTTTGTTCTGAACAAGTGTTAGTGTTTTCTGCACAAAAGCGATTCTGCGAAGCAATGTGAACACTTCTGCTTCCCAGGCACAGAGAAGGTGCTAGCAGGGAATTCTCTGCCTGCCTTTCCCCAGTGCTCGGCAAGCTCTCCAGGACAACATAGAATCTGGATCTCTGTGCTTTCTTTCGTTCTGAACATGTGTTAGTGTTTTCTGCACAAAAGCGATTCTGCGAAGCAATGTGAACACTTCTGCTTCCCAGGCACAGAGAGGGTGCTAGCAGGGAATTCTCTGCCTGCCTTTCCCCAGTGCTCTGCAAGCTCTCCAGGACAACATAGAATCTGGGGCTCTGTGCTTTCTTTCCTTCTGAACAAGTGTTAGTGTTTTCTGCACAAAAGCGATTCTGCGAAGCAATGTGAACACTTCTGCTTCCCAGGCACAGAGAAGGTGCTAGCAGGGAATTCTCTGCCTGCCTTTCCCCAGTGCTCTGCAAGCTCTCCAGGACAACATAGAATCTGGGGCTCTGTGCTTTCTTTCGTTCTGAACAAGTGTTAGTGTTTTCTGCACAAAAGCGATTCTGCGAAGCAATGTGAACTCTTCTGCTTCCCAGGCACAGAGAAGGTGCTAGCAGGGAATTCTCTGCCTGCCTTTCCCCAGTGCTCTGCAAGCTCTCCAGGACAACATAGAATCTGGGGCTCTGTGCTTTCTTTCGTTCTGAACAAGTGTTAGTGTTTTCTGCACAAAAGCGATTCTGCGAAGTAATGTGAACACTTCTGCTTCCCAGGCACAGAGAGGGTGCTAGCAGGGAATTCTCTGCCTGCCTTTCCCCAGTGCTCTGCAAGCTCTCCAAGACAACATCAAATCTGGGGCTCTGTGCTTCCTTTCGTTCTGAACAAGTGTTAGTGTTTTCTGCACAAAAGCGATTCTGCGAAGCAATGTGAACACTTCTGCTTCCCAGGCACAGAGAAGGTGCTAGCAGGGAATTCTCTGCCTGCCTTTCCCCAGTGCTCTGCAAGCTCTCCAGGACAACATAGAATCTGGGGCTCTGTGCTTTCTTTCGTTCTGAACAAGTGTTAGTGTTTTCTGCACAAAAGCGATTCTGCGAAGTAATGTGAACAGGCACAGAGAAGGTGCTAGCAGGGAATTCTCTGCCTGCCTTTCCCCAGTGCTCTGCAAGCTCTCCAGGACAACATAAAATCTGGGGCTCTGTGCTTTCTTTCGTTCTGAACAAGTGTTACTGTTTTCTGCACAAAAGCGATTCTGCGAAGCAATGTGAACACTTCTGCTTCCCAGGCACAGAGAAGGTGCTAGCAGTGAATTCTCTGCCTGCCTTTCCCCAGTGCTCTGCAAGCTCTCCAGGACAACATAGAATCTGGGGCTCTGTGCTTCCTTTTGTTCTGAACAAGTGTTAGTGTTTTCTGCACAAAAGCGATTCTGCGAAGAAATGTGAACACTTCTGCTTCCCAGGCACAGAGAAGGTGCTAGCAGGGAATTCTCTGCCTGCCTTTCCCCAGTGCTCTGCAAGCTCTCCAGGACAACATAGAATCTGGAACTCTGTGCTTTCTTTCGTTCTGAACAAGTGTTAGTGTTTTCTGCACAAAAGCGATTCTGCGAACAAATGAGAACACTTCTGCTTCCCAGGCACAGAGAAGGTGCTAGCAGGGAATTCTCTGCCTGCCTTTCCCCAGTGCTCTGCAAGCTCTCCAGGACAACATAGAATCTGGGGCTCTGTGCTTTCTTTCGTTCTGAACAAGTGTTAGTGTTTTCTGCACAAAAGCGATTCTGCGAAGCAATGTGAACACTTCTGCTTCCCAGGCACAGAGAAGGTGCTAGCAGTGAATTCTCTGCCTGCCTTTCCCCAGTGCTCTGCAAGCTCTCCAGGACAACATAGAATCTGGGGCTCTGTGCTTTCTTTCGTTCTGAACAAGTGTTACTGTTTTCTGCACAAAAGCGATTCTGCGAAGCAATGTGAACACTTCTGCTTCCCAGGCACAGAGAATGTGCTAGCAAGGAATTCTCTGCCTGCCTTTCCCCAGTGCTCTGCAAGCTCTCCAGGACAACATAAAATCTGGGGCTCTGTGCTTTCTTTCATTCTGAACAAGTGTTAGTGTTTTCTGCACAAAAGTGATTCTGCGAAGCAATGTGAACACTTCTGCTTCCCAGGCACAGAGAAGGTGCTAGCTGGGAATTCTCTGACTGCCTTTCCCCAGTGCTCTGAAAGCTCTCCAGGACAACACAGAATCTGGGGCTCTGTGCTTTCTTTTGTTCTGAACAAGTGTTAGTGTTTTCTGCACAAAAGCGATTCTGCGAAGCAATGTGAACACTTCTGCTTCCCAGGCACAGAGAAGGTGCTAGCAGGGAATTCTCTGCCTGCCTTTCCCCAGTGCTCTGCAAGCTCTCCAGGACAACAGCAAATCTGGGGCTCTGTGCTTTCTTTCGTTCTGAACAAGTGTTACTGTTTTCTGCACAAAAGCGATTCTGCGAAGCAATGTAAACACTTCTGCTTCCCAGGCACAGAGAAGGTGCTAGCAGGGAATTCTCTGCCTGCCTTTCCCCAGTGCTCGGCAAGCTCTCCAGGACAACATAGAATCTGGATCTCTGTGCTTTCTTTCGTTCTGAACAAGTGTTAGTGTTTTCTGCACAAAAGCGATTCTGCGAAGCAATGTGAACACTTCTGCTTCCCAGGCACAGAGAGGGTGCTAGCAGGGAATTCTCTGCCTGCCTTTCCCCAGTGCTCTGCAAGCTCTCCAGGACAACATAGAATCTGGGGCTCTGTGCTTTCTTTCGTTCTGAACAAGTGTTAGTGTTTTCTGCACAAAAGCGATTCTGCGAAGCAATGTGAACTCTTCTGCTTCCCAGGCACAGAGAAGGTGCTAGGAGGGAATTCTCTGCCTGCCTTTCCCCAGTGCTCTGCAAGCTCTCCAGGACAACATAGAATCTGGGGCTCTGTGCTTTCTTTCGTTCTGAACAAGTGTTAGTGTTTTCTGCACAAAAGCGATTCTGCGAAGTAATGTGAACACTTCTGCTTCCCAGGCACAGAGAGGGTGCTAGCAGGGAATTCTCTGCCTGCCTTTCCCCAGTGCTCTGCAAGCTCTCCAGGACAACATCAAATCTGGGGCTCTGTGCTTCCTTTCGTTCTGAACAAGTGTTACTGTTTTCTGCACAAAAGCGATTCTGCGAAGCAATGTGAACACTTCTGCTTCCCAGGCACAGAGAAGGTGCTAGCAGGGAATTCTCTGCCTGCCTTTCCCCAGTGCTCTGCAAGCTCTCCAGGACAACATAGAATCTGGGGCTCTGTGCTTTCTTTCGTTCTGAACAAGTGTTAGTGTTTTCTGCACAAAAGCGATTCTGCGAAGCAATGTGAACAGGCACAGAGAAGGTGCTAGCAGGGAATTCTCTGCCTGCCTTTCCCCAGTGCTCTGCAAGCTCTCCAGGACAACATAAAATCTGGGGCTCTGTGCTTTCTTTCGTTCTGAACAAGTGTTACTGTTTTCTGCACAAAAGCGATTCTGCGAAGCAATGTAAACACTTCTGCTTCCCAGACACAGAGAAGGTGCTAGCAGGGAATTCTCTGCCTGCCTTTCCCCAGTGCTCTGCAAGCTCTCCAGGACAACAGCAAATCTGGGGCTCTGTGCTTCCTTTTGTTCTGAACAAGTGTTAGTGTTTTCTGCACAAAAGCGATTCTGCGAAGAAATGTGAACACTTCTGCTTCCCAGGCACAGAGAAGGTGCTAGCAGGGAATTCTCTGCCTGCCTTTCCCCAGTGCTCTGCAAGCTCTCCAGGACAACATAAAATCTGGGGCTCTGTGCTTTCTTTCATTCTGAACAAGTGTTACTGTTTTCTGCACAAAAGTGATTCTGCGAAGCAATGTGAACACTTCTGCTTCCCAGGCACAGAGAAGGTGCTAGCTGGGAATTCTCTGCCTGCCTTTCCCCAGTGCTCTGCAAGCTCTCCAGGACAACACAGAATCTGGGGCTCTGTGCTTTCTTTTGTTCTGAACAAGTGTTAGTGTTTTCTGCACAAAAGCGATTCTGCGAAGCAATGTGAACACTTCTGCTTCCCAGGCACAGAGAAGGTGCTAGCAGGGAATTCTCTGCCTGCCTTTCCCCAGTGCTCTGCAAGCTCTCCAGGACAACATAGAATCTGGGGCTCTGTGCTTTCTTTCGTTCTGAACAAGTGTTAGTGTTTTCTGCACAAAAGCGATTCTGCGAAGCAATGTGAACACTTCTGCTTCCCAGGCACAGAGAAGGTGCTAGCAGGGAATTCTCTGCCTGCCTTTCCCCAGTGCTCTGCAAGCTCTCCAGGACAACATAGAATCTGGGGCTCTGTGCTTTCTTTCGTTCTGAACAAGTGTTAGTGTTTTCTGCACAAAAGCGATTCTGCGAAGCAATGTGAACTCTTCTGCTTCCCAGGCACAGAGAAGGTGCTAGCAGGGAATTCTCTGCCTGCCTTTCCCCAGTGCTCTGCAAGCTCTCCAGGACAACATAGAATCTGGGGCTCTGTGCTTTCTTTCGTTCTGAACAAGTGTTAGTGTTTTCTGCACAAAAGCGATTCTGCGAAGTAATGTGAACACTTCTGCTTCCCAGGCACAGAGAGGGTGCTAGCAGGGAATTCTCTGCCTGCCTTTCCCCAGTGCTCTGCAAGCTCTCCAAGACAACATCAAATCTGGGGCTCTGTGCTTCCTTTCGTTCTGAACAAGTGTTAGTGTTTTCTGCACAAAAGCGGTTCTGCGAAGCAATGTGAACACTTCTGCTTCCCAGGCACAGAGAAGGTGCTAGCAGGGAATTCTCTGCCTGCCTTTCCCCAGTGCTCTGCAAGCTCTCCAGGACAACATAGAATCTGGGGCTCTGTGCTTTCTTTCGTTCTGAACAAGTGTTACTGTTTTCTGCACAAAAGTGATTCTGCGAAGCAATGTGAACAGGCACAGAGAAGGTGCTAGCAGGGAATTCTCTGCCTGCCTTTCCCCAGTGCTCGGCAAGCTCTCCAGGACAACATAAAATCTGGGGCTCTGTGCTTTCTTTCGTTCTGAACAAGTGTTACTGTTTTCTGCACAAAAGCGATTCTGCGAAGCAATGTGAACACTTCTGCTTCCCAGGCACAGAGAAGGTGCTAGCAAGGAATTCTCTGCCTGCCTTTCCCCAGTGCTCTGCAAGCTCTCCAGGACAACATAAAATCTGGGGCTCTGTGCTTTCTTTTGTTCTGAACAAGTGTTACTGTTTTCTGCACAAAAGCGATTCTGCGAAGCAATGTGAACACTTCTGCTTCCCAGGCACAGAGAAGGTGCTAGCAGGGAATTCTCTGCCTGCCTTTCCCCAGTGCTCTGCAAGCTCTCCAGGACAACATAAAATCTGGGGCTCTGTGCTTTCTTTTGTTCTGAACAAGTGTTAGTGTTTTCTGCACAAAAGCGATTCTGCGAAGCAATGTGAACTCTTCTGCTTCCCAGGCACAGAGAAGGTGCTAGGAGGGAATTCTCTGCCTGCCTTTCCCCAGTGCTCTGCAAGCTCTCCAGGACAACATAGAATCTGGGGCTCTGTGCTTTCTTTTGTTCTGAACAAGTGTTAGTGTTTTCTGCACAAAAGCGATTCTGCGAAGCAATGTAAACACTTCTGCTTCCCAGACACAGAGAAGGTGCTAGCAGGGAATTCTCTGCCTGCCTTTCCCCAGTGCTCTGCAAGCTCTCCAGGACAACAGCAAATCTGGGGCTCTGTGCTTCCTTTTGTTCTGAACAAGTGTTAGTGTTTTCTGCACAAAAGCGATTCTGCGAAGAAATGTGAACACTTCTGCTTCCCAGGCACAGAGAAGGTGCTAGCAGGGAATTCTCTGCCTGCCTTTCCCCAGTGCTCTGCAAGCTCTCCAGGACAACATAGAATCTGGAACTCTGTGCTTTCTTTCGTTCTGAACAAGTGTTAGTGTTTTCTGCACAAAAGCGATTCTGCGAAGCAATGTGAACACTTCTGCTTCCCAGGCACAGAGAAGGTGCTAGCAGGGAATTCTCTGCCTGCCTTTCCCCAGTGCTCTGCAAGCTCTCCAGGACAACATAGAATCTGGGGCTCTGTGCTTCCTTTTGTTCTGAACAAGTGTTACTGTTTTCTGCACAAAAGCGATTCTGCGAAGCAATGTGAACACTTCTGCTTCCCAGGCACAGAGAAGGTGCTAGCAGGGAATTCTCTGCCTGCCTTTCCCCAGTGCTCTGCAAGCTCTCCAGGACAACATAGAATCTGGGGCTCTGTGCTTTCTTTCGTTCTGAACAAGTGTTAGTGTTTTCTGCACAAAAGCGATTCTGCGAAGCAATGTGAACGCTTCTGCTTCCCAGGCACAGAGAAGGTGCTAGCAGGGAACTCTCTGCCTGCCTTTCCCCAGTGCTCTGCAAGCTCTCCAGGACAACATAGAATCTGGGGCTCTGTGCTTTCTTTCGTTCTGAACAAGTGTTACTGTTTTCTGCACAAAAGCGATTCTGCGAAGCAATGTGAACACTTCTGCTTCCCAGGCACAGAGAAGGTGCTAGCAGGGAATTCTCTGCCTGCCTTTCCCCAGTGCTCTGCAAGCTCTCCAGGACAACATCAAATCTGGGGCTCTGTGCTTCCTTTCGTTCTGAACAAGTGTTAGTGTTTTCTGCACAAAAGCGATTCTGCGAAGCAATGTGAACACTTCTGCTTCCCAGGCACAGAGAAGGTGCTAGCAGGGAATTCTCTGCCTGCCTTTCCCCAGTGCTCTGCAAGCTCTCCAGGACAACATCAAATCTGGGGCTCTGTGCTTTCTTTCGTTCTGAACAAGTGTTAGTGTTTTCTGCACAAAAGCGATTCTGCGAAGCAATGTGAACACTTCTGCTTCCCAGGCACAGAGAAGGTGCTAGCAGGGAATTCTCTGCCTGCCTTTCCCCAGTGCTCTGCAAGCTCTCCAGGACAACATAGAATCTGGGGCTCTGTGCTTTCTTTCGTTCTGAACAAGTGTTACTGTTTTCAGCACAAAAGTGATTCTGCGAAGCAATGTGAACAGGCACAGAGAAGGTGCTAGCAGGGAATTCTCTGCCTGCCTTTCCCCAGTGCTCTGCAAGCTCTCCAGGACAACATAAAATCTGGGGCTCTGTGCTTTCTTTCGTTCTGAACAAGTGTTAGTGTTTTCTGCACAAAAGCGATTCTGCGAAGCAATGTGAACACTTCTGCTTCCCAGGCACAGAGAAGGTGCTAGCAAGGAATTCTCTGCCTGCCTTTCCCCAGTGCTCTGCAAGCTCTCCAGGACAACATCAAATCTGGGGCTCTGTGCTTTCTTTCATTCTGAACAAGTGTTACTGTTTTCTGCACAAAAGTGATTCTGCGAAGCAATGTGAACACTTCTGCTTCCCAGGCACAGAGAAGGTGCTAGCTGGGAATTCTCTGCCTGCCTTTCCCCAGTGCTCTGCAAGCTCTCCAGGACAACACAGAATCTGGGGCTCTGTGCTTTCTTTTGTTCTGAACAAGTGTTAGTGTTTTCTGCACAAAAGTGATTCTGCGAAGCAATGTGAACACTTCTGCTTCCCAGGCACAGAGAAGGTGCTAGCAGGGAATTCTCTGCCTGCCTTTCCCCAGTGCTCTGCAAGCTCTCCAGGACAACAGCAAATCTGGGGCTCTGTGCTTTCTTTCGTTCTGAACAAGTGTTACTGTTTTCTGCACAAAAGTGATTCTGCGAAGCAATGTGAACAGGCACAGAGAAGGTGCTAGCAGGGAATTCTCTGCCTGCCTTTCCCCAGTGCTCTGCAAGCTCTCCAGGACAACATAAAATCTGGGGCTCTGTGCTTTCTTTCGTTCTGAACAAGTGTTACTGTTTTCTGCACAAAAGCGATTCTGCGAAGCAATGTGAACACTTCTGCTTCCCAGGCACAGAGAAGGTGCTAGCAGGGAATTCTCTGCCTGCCTTTCCCCAGTGCTCTGCAAGCTCTCCAGGACAACATCAAATCTGGGGCTCTGTGCTTTCTTTTGTTCTGAACAAGTGTTAGTGTTTTCTGCACAAGAGCGATTCTGCGAAGCAATGTGAACTCTTCTGCTTCCCAGGC
This sequence comes from Strix aluco, assembly GCF_031877795.1. Lineage (NCBI taxonomy): Eukaryota > Metazoa > Chordata > Aves > Strigiformes > Strigidae > Strix > Strix aluco. Next base: position 2,326,421 of record NC_133964.1, read on the forward strand.
ACAGAGAAGGTGCTAGGAGGGAATTCTCTGCCTGCCTTTCCCCAGTGCTCTGCAAGCTCTCCAGGACAACATAGAATCTGGGGCTCTGTGCTTTCTTTCGTTCTGAACAAGTGTTATTGTTTTCTGCAGAAAAGCAATTCTGCGAAGCTATGTGAACACTTCTGCTTCACAGGCACAGAGAAGGTGCTAGCAGGGAATTCTCTGCCTGCCTTTCCCCAGTGCTCTGCAAGCTCTCCAGGACAACAGCAAATCTGGGGCTCTGTGCTTCCTTTTGTTCTGAACAAGTGTTAGTGTTTTCTGCACAAAAGCGATTCTGCGAAGAAATGTGAACACTTCTGCTTCCCAGGCACAGAGAAGGTGCTAGCAGGGAATTCTCTGCCTGCCTTTCCCCAGTGCTCTGCAAGCTCTCCAGGACAACATAAAATCTGGGGCTCTGTGCTTTCTTTCGTTCTGAACAAGTGTTACTGTTTTCTGCACAAAAGCGATTCTGCGAAGCAATGTGAACACTTCTGCTTCCCAGGCACAGAGAGGGTGCTAGCAGGGAATTCTCTGCCTGCCTTTCCCCAGTGCTCGGCAAGCTCTCCAGGACAACATAGAATCTGGGGCTATGTGCTTTCTTTCGTTCTGAACAAGTGTTAGTGTTTTCTGCACAAAAGCGATTCTGCGAACCAATGTGAACACTTCTGCTTCCCAGGCACAGAGAAGGTGCTAGCAGGGAATTCTCTGCCTGCCTTTCCCCAGTGCTCTGCAAGCTCTCCAGGACAACATAAAATCTGGGGCTCTGTGCTTTCTTTCGTTCTGAACAAGTGTTAGTGTTTTCTGCACAAAAGCGATTCTGCGAAGCAATGTGAACACTTCTGCTTCCCAGGCACAGAGAAGGTGCTAGCAGGGAATTCTCTGCCTGCCTTTCCCCAGTGCTCTGCAAGCTCTCCAGGACAACATAGAATCTGGGGCTCTGTGCTTTCTTTCGTTCTGAACAAGTGTTACTGTTTTCTGCACAAAAGTGATTCTGCGAAGCAATGTGAACAGGCACAGAGAAGGTGCTAGCAGGGAATTCTCTGCCTGCCTTTCCCCAGTGCTCCGCAAGCTCTCCAGGACAACATAAAATCTGGGGCTCTGTGCTTTCTTTCGTTCTGAACAAGTGTTACTGTTTTCTGCACAAAAGCGATTCTGCGAAGCAATGTGAACACTTCTGCTTCCCAGGCACAGAGAAGGTGCTAGCAAGGAATTCTCTGCCTGCCTTTCCCCAGTGGTCTGCAAGCTCTCCAGGACAACATCAAATCTGAGGCTCTGTGCTTTCTTTCGTTCTGAACAAGTGTTACTGTTTTCTGCACAGAAGTGATTCTGCGAAGCAATGTGAACACTTCTGCTTCCCAGGCACAGAGAAGGTGCTAGCTGGGAATTCTCTGACTGCCTTTCCCCAGTGCTCTGCAAGCTCTCCAGGACAACAGCAAATCTGGGGCTCTGTGCTTTCTTTTGTTCTGAACAAGTGTTAGTGTTTTCTGCACAAAAGCGATTCTGCGAAGCAATGTGAACACTTCTGCTTCCCAGGCACAGAGAAGGTGCTAGCTGGGAATTCTCTGCCTGCCTTTCCCCAGTGCTCTGCAAGCTCTCCAGGACAACACAGAATCTGGGGCTCTGTGCTTTCTTTTGTTCTGAACAAGTGTTACTGTTTTCTGCACAAAAGCGATTCTGCGAAGCAATGTGAACACTTCTGCTTCCCAGGCACAGAGAAGGTGCTAGCAGGGAATTCTCTGCCTGCCTTTCCCCAGTGCTCTGCAAGCTCTCCAGGACAACAGCAAATCTGGGGCTCTGTGCTTTCTTTCGTTCTGAACAAGTGTTAGTGTTTTCTGCACAAAAGCGATTCTGCGAAGCAATGTGAACAGGCACAGAGAAGGTGCTAGCAGGGAATTCTCTGCCTGCCTTTCCCCAGTGCTCTGCAAGCTCTCCAGGACAACATAGAATCTGGGGCTCTGTGCTTTCTTTCGTTCTGAACAAGTGTTAGTGTTTTCTGCACAAAAGCGATTCTGCGAAGCAATGTGAACTCTTCTGCTTCCCAGGCACAGAGAGGGTGCTAGCAGGGAATTCTCTGCCTGCCTTTCCCCAGTGCTCTGCAAGCTCTCCAGGACAACATAGAATCTGGGGCTCTGTGCTTTCTTTCGTTCTGAACAAGTGTTAGTGTTTTCTGCACAAAAGCGATTCTGCGAAGTAATGTGAACACTTCTGCTTCCCAGGCACAGAGAGGGTGCTAGCAGGGAATTCTCTGCCTGCCTTTCCCCAGTGCTCTGCAAGCTCTCCAGGACAACATAGAATCTGGGGCTCTGTGCTTTCTTTCGTTCTGAACAAGTGTTAGTGTTTTCTGCACAAAAGCGATTCTGCGAAGTAATGTGAACACTTCTGCTTCCCAGGCACAGAGAGGGTGCTAGCAGGGAATTCTCTGCCTGCCTTTCCCCAGTGCTCTGCACGCTCTCCAGGACAACATAAAATCTGGGGCTCTGTGCTTTCTTTCGTTCTGAACAAGTGTTACTGTTTTCTGCACAAAAGCGATTCTGCGAAGCAATGTGAACACTTCTGCTTCCCAGGCACAGAGAAGGTGCTAGGAGGGAATTCTCTGCCTGCCTTTCCCCAGTGCTCGGCAAGCTCTCCAGGACAACATAGAATCTGGGGCTCTGTGCTTTCTTTCGTTCTGAACAAGTGTTAGTGTTTTCTGCACAAAAGCGATTCTGCGAACCAATGTGAACACTTCTGCTTCCCAGGCACAGAGAAGGTGCTAGCAGGGAATTCTCTGCCTGCCTTTCCCCAGTGCTCTGCAAGCTCTCCAGGACAACATAAAATCTGGGGCTCTGTGCTTTCTTTCGTTCTGAACAAGTGTTACTGTTTTCTGCACAAAAGCGATTCTGCGAAGCAATGTGAACACTTCTGCTTCCCAGGCACAGAGAAGGTGCTAGCAGGGAATTCTCTGCCTGCCTTTCCCCAGTGCTCTGCAAGCTCTCCAGGACAACATAGAATCTGGGGCTCTGTGCTTTCTTTCGTTCTGAACAAGTGTTAGTGTTTTCTGCACAAAAGTGATTCTGCGAAGCAATGTGAACAGGCACAGAGAAGGTGCTAGCAGGGAATTCTCTGCCTGCCTTTCCCCAGTGCTCTGCAAGCTCTCCAGGACAACATAAAATCTGGGGCTCTGTGCTTTCTTTCGTTCTGAACAAGTGTTACTGTTTTCTGCACAAAAGCGATTCTGCGAAGCAATGTGAACACTTCTGCTTCCCAGGCACAGAGAAGGTGCTAGCAAGGAATTCTCTGCCTGCCTTTCCCCAGTGCTCTGCAAGCTCTCCAGGACAACATCAAATCTGGGGCTCTGTGCTTTCTTTCATTCTGAACAAGTGTTAGTGTTTTCTGCACAAAAGTGATTCTGCGAAGCAATGTGAACACTTCTGCTTCCCAGGCACAGAGAAGGTGCTAGCTGGGAATTCTCTGACTGCCTTTCCCCAGTGCTCTGCAAGCTCTCCAGGACAACACAGAATCTGGGGCTCTGTGCTTTCTTTTGTTCTGAACAAGTGTTAGTGTTTTCTGCACAAAAGCGATTCTGCGAAGCAATGTGAACACTTCTGCTTCCCAGGCACAGAGAGGGTGCTAGCAGGGAATTCTCTGCCTGCCTTTCCCCAGTGCTCTGCAAGCTCTCCAGGACAACAGCAAATCTGGGGCTCTGTGCTTTCTTTCGTTCTGAACAAGTGTTACTGTTTTCTGCACAAAAGCGATTCTGCGAAGCAATGTGAACACTTCTGCTTCCCAGGCACAGAGAAGGTGCTAGCAGGGAATTCTCTGCCTGCCTTTCCCCAGTGCTCGGCAAGCTCTCCAGGACAACATAGAATCTGGGGCTCTGTGCTTTCTTTCGTTCTGAACAAGTGTTAGTGTTTTCTGCACAAAAGCGATTCTGCGAAGCAATGTGAACACTTCTGCTTCCCAGGCACAGAGAAGGTGCTAGCAGGGAATTCTCTGCCTGCCTTTCCCCAGTGCTCTGCAAGCTCTCCAGGACAACATAAAATCTGGGGCTCTGTGCTTTCTTTCGTTCTGAACAAGTGTTACTGTTTTCTGCACAAAAGCGATTCTGCGAAGCAATGTGAACATTTCTGCTTCCCAGGCACAGAGAAGGTGCTAGCAGGGAATTCTCTGCCTGCCTTTCCCCAGTGCTCTGCAAGCTCTCCAGGACAACATAGAATCTGGGGCTCTGTGCTTTCTTTCGTTCTGAACAAGTGTTACTGTTTTCTGCACAAAAGTGATTCTGCGAAGCAATGTGAACAGGCACAGAGAAGGTGCTAGCAGGGAATTCTCTGCCTGCCTTTCCCCAGTGCTCTGCAAGCTCTCCAGGACAACATCAAATCTGGGGCTCTGTGCTTTCTTTCATTCTGAACAAGTGTTAGTGTTTTCTGCACAAAAGTGATTCTGCGAAGCAATGTGAACACTTCTGCTTCCCAGGCACAGAGAAGGTGCTAGCTGGGAATTCTCTGACTGCCTTTCCCCAGTGCTCTGCAAGCTCTCCAGGACAACATCAAATCTGGGGCTCTGTGCTTTCTTTTGTTCTGAACAAGTGTTAGTGTTTTCTGCACAAAAGCGATTCTGCGAAGCAATGTGAACACTTCTGCTTCCCAGGCACAGAGAAGGTGCTAGCTGGGAATTCTCTGCCTGCCTTTCCCCAGTGCTCTGCAAGCTCTCCAGGACAACACAGAATCTGGGGCTCTGTGCTTTCTTTTGTTCTGAACAAGTGTTAGTGTTTTCTGCACAAAAGCGAGTCTGCGAAGCAATGTGAACACTTCTGCTTCCCAGGCACAGAGAAGGTGCTAGCAGGGAATTCTCTGCCTGCCTTTCCCCAGTGCTCTGCAAGCTCTCCAGGACAACAGCAAATCTGGGGCTCTGTGCTTTCTTTCGTTCTGAACAAGCGTTACTGTTTTCTGCACAAAAGCGATTCTGCGAAGCAATGTGAACAGGCACAGAGAAGGTGCTAGCAGGGAATTCTCTGCCTGCCTTTCCCCAGTGCTCTGCACGCTCTCCAGGACAACAGCAAATCTGGGGCTCTGTGCTTTCTTTCCTTCTGAACAAGTGTTAGTGTTTTGTGCACAAAAGCGATTCTGCGAAGCAATGTGAACACTTCTGCTTCCCAGGCACAGAGAAGGTGCTAGCAGGGAATTCTCTGCCTGCCTTTCCCCAGTGCTCTGCAAGCTCTCCAGAACAACATAGAATCTGGGGCTCTGTGCTTTCTTTCGTTCTGAACAAGTGTTAGTGTTTTCTGCACAAAAGCGATTCTGCGAAGCAATGTGAACACTTCTGCTTCCCAGGCACAGAGAAGGTGCTAGCAGGGAATTCTCTGCCTGCCTTTCCCCAGTGCTCTGCAAGCTCTCCAGGACAACATAGAATCTGGGGCTCTGTGCTTTCTTTCGTTCTGAACAAGTGTTAGTGTTTTCTGCACAAAAGCGATTCTGCGAAGCAATGTGAACACTTCTGCTTCCCAGGCACAGAGAAGGTGCTAGCAGGGAATTCTCTGCCTGCCTTTCCCCAGTGCTCTGCAAGCTCTCCAGGACAACATAGAATCTGGGGCTCTGTGCTTTCTTTCGTTCTGAACAAGTGTTACTGTTTTCTGCACAAAAGCGATTCTTGCGAAGCAATGTGAACACTTCTGCTTCCCAGGCACAGAGAAGGTGCTAGCAAGGAATTCTCTGCCTGCCTTTCCCCAGTGCTCTGCAAGCTCTCGAGGACAACATAGAATCTGGGGCTCTGTGCTTTCTTTCCTTCTGAACAAGTGTTACTGTTTTCTGCACAAAAGCGATTCTGCGAAGCAATGTGAACAGGCACAGAGAAGGTGCTAGCAGGGAATTCTCTGCCTGCTTTTCCCCAGTGGTCTGCAAGCTCTCCAGGACAACATAAAATCTGGGGCTCTGTGCTTTCTTTCCTTCTGAACAAGTGTTACTGTTTTCTGCACAAAAGCGATTCTGCGAAGCAATGTGAACACTTCTGCTTCCCAGGCACAGAGAAGGTGCTAGCAGGGAATTCTCTGCCTGCCTTTCCCCAGTGCTCTGCAAGCTCTCCAGGACAACAGAGAATCTGGGGCTCTGTGCTTTCTTTCCTTCTGAACAAGTGTTACTGTTTTCTGCACAAAAGCGATTCTGCGAAGCAATGTGAACACTTCTGCTTCCCAGGCACAGAGAAGGTGCTAGCAAGGAATTCTCTGCCTGCCTTTCCCCAGTGCTCTGCAAGCTCTCCAGGACAACATAAAATCTGGGGCTCTGTGCTTTCTTTCGTTCTGAACAAGTGTTACTGTTTTCTGCACAAAAGCGATTCTTGCGAAGCAATGTGAACATATCTGCTTCCCAGGCACAGAGAAGGTGCTAGCAGGGAATTCTCTGCCTGCCTTTCCCCAGTGCTCTGCAAGCTCTCCAGGACAACATAAAATCTGGGGCTCTGTGCTTTCTTTCGTTCTGAACAAGTGTTACTGTTTTCTGCACAAAAGCGATTCTTGCGAAGCAATGTGAACACTTCTGCTTCCCAGGCACAGAGAAGGTGCTAGCAAGGAATTCTCTGCCTGCCTTTCCCCAGTGCTCTGCAAGCTCTCGAGGACAACATAAAATCTGGGGCTCTGTGCTTTCTTTCGTTCTGAACAAGTGTTACTTTTTTCTGCACAAAAGCGATTCTGCGAAGCAATGTGAACAGGCACAGAGAAGGTGCTATCAGGGAATTCTCTGCCTGCCTTTCCCCAGTGCTCTGCAAGCTCTCCAGGACAACATAAAATCTGGGGCTCTGTGCTTTCTTTCCTTCTGAACAAGTGTTACTGTTTTCTGCACAAAAGCGATTCTGCGAAGCAATGTGAACAGGCACAGAGAAGGTGCTATCAGGGAATTCTCTGCCTGCTTTTCCCCAGTGCTCTGCAAGCTCTCCAGGACAACATAAAATCTGGGGCTCTGTGCTTTCTTTCCTTCTGAACAAGTGTTACTGTTTTCTGCACAAAAGCGATTCTGCGAAGCAATGTGAACACTTCTGCTTCCCAGGCACAGAGAAGGTGCTAGCAGGGAATTCTCTGCCTGCCTTTCCCCAGTGCTCTGCAAGCTCTCCAGGACAACAGAGAATCTGGGGCTCTGTGCTTTCTTTCCTTCTGAACAAGTGTTACTGTTTTCTGCACAAAAGCGATTCTGCGAAGCAATGTGAACACTTCTGCTTCCCAGGCACAGAGAAGGTGCTAGCAAGGAATTCTCTGCCTGCCTTTCCCCAGTGCTCTGCAAGCTCTCCAGGACAACATAAAATCTGGGGCTCTGTGCTTTCTTTCGTTCTGAACAAGTGTTACTGTTTTCTGCACAAAAGCGATTCTTGCGAAGCAATGTGAACATATCTGCTTCCCAGGCACAGAGAAGGTGCTAGCAGGGAATTCTCTGCCTGCCTTTCCCCAGTGCTCTGCAAGCTCTCCAGGACAACATAAAATCTGGGGCTCTGTGCTTTCTTTCGTTCTGAACAAGTGTTACTGTTTTCTGCACAAAAGCGATTCTTGCGAAGCAATGTGAACACTTCTGCTTCCCAGGCACAGAGAAGGTGCTAGCAAGGAATTCTCTGCCTGCCTTTCCCCAGTGCTCTGCAAGCTCTCGAGGACAACATAAAATCTGGGGCTCTGTGCTTTCTTTCGTTCTGAACAAGTGTTACTTTTTTCTGCACAAAAGCGATTCTGCGAAGCAATGTGAACAGGCACAGAGAAGGTGCTATCAGGGAATTCTCTGCCTGCCTTTCCCCAGTGCTCTGCAAGCTCTCCAGGACAACATAAAATCTGGGGCTCTGTGCTTTCTTTCCTTCTGAACAAGTGTTACTGTTTTCTGCACAAAAGCGATTCTGCGAAGCAATGTGAACAGGCACAGAGAAGGTGCTATCAGGGAATTCTCTGCCTGCTTTTCCCCAGTGCTCTGCAAGCTCTCCAGGACAACATAAAATCTGGGGCTCTGTGCTTTCTTTCCTTCTGAACAAGTGTTACTGTTTTCTGCACAAAAGCGATTCTGCGAAGCAATGTGAACACTTCTGCTTCCCAGGCACAGAGAAGGTGCTAGCAGGGAATTCTCTGCCTGCCTTTCCCCAGTGCTCTGCAAGCTCTCCAGGACAACATAGAATCTGGGGCTCTGTGCTTTCTTTCCTTCTGAACAAGTGTTAATGTTTTCGGCACAAAAGCGATTCTGCGAAGCAATGTAAACAGGCACAGAGAAGGTGCTATCAGGGAATTCTCTGCCTGCCTTTCCCCAGTGCTCTGCAAGCTCTCCAGGACAACATAAAATCTGGGGCTCTGTGCTTTCTTTCGTTCTGAACAAGTGTTAGTGTTTTCTGCACAAAAGCGATTCTGCGAAGCAATGTGAACAGGCACAGAGAAGGTGCTAGCAGGGAATTCTCTGCCTGCCTTTCCCCAGTGCTCGGCAAGCTCTCCAGGACAACATAAAATCTGGGGCTCTGTGCTTTCTTTCCTTCTGAACAAGTGTTACTGTTTTCTGCACAAAAGCGATTCTGCGAAGCAATGTGAACACTTCTGCTTCCCAGGCACAGAGAAGGTGCTAGCAAAGAATTCTCTGCCTGCCTTTCCCCAGTGCTCTGCAAGCTCTCGAGGACAACATAGAATCTGGGGCTCTGTGCTTTCTTTCATTCTGAACAAGTGTTAGTGTTTTCTGCACAAAAGCGATTCTGCGAAACAATGTGAACACTTCTGCTTCCCAGGCACAGAGAAGGTGCTAGCAGGGAATTCTCTGCCTGCCTTTCCCCAGTGCTCTGCAAGCTCTCCAGGACAACATAAAATCTGGGGCTCTGTGCTTTCTTTCCTTCTGAACAAGTGTTACTGTTTTCTGCACAAAAGCGATTCTGCGAAGCAATGTGAACACTTCTGCTTCCCAGGCACAGAGAAGGTGCTAGCAGGGAATTCTCTGCCTGCCTTTCCCCAGTGCTCTGCAAGCTCTCCAGGACAACATAAAATCTGGGGCTCTGTGCTTTCTTTCCTTCTGAACAAGTGTTACTGTTTTCTGCACAAAAGCGATTCTGCGAAGCAATGTGAACAGGCACAGAGAAGGTGCTATCAGGGAATTCTCTGCCTGCTTTTCCCCAGTGCTCTGCAAGCTCTCCAGGACAACATAAAATCTGGGGCTCTGTGCTTTCTTTCCTTCTGAACAAGTGTTACTGTTTTCTGCACAAAAGCGATTCTGCGAAGCAATGTGAACACTTCTGCTTCCCAGGCACAGAGAAGGTGCTAGCTGGGAATTCTCTGCCTGCCTTTCCCCAGTGCTCTGCAAGCTCTCGAGGACAACATAGAATCTGGGGCTCTGTGCTTTCTTTCGTTCTGAACAAGTGTTAGTGTTTTCTGCACAAAAGCGATTCTGCGAAGCAATGTGAACACTTCTGCTTCCCAGGCACAGAGAAGGTGCTAGCAGGGAATTCTCTGCCTGCCTTTCCCCAGTGCTCTGCAAGCTCTCCAGGACAACATAAAATCTGGGGCTCTGTGATTTCTTTTGTTCTGAACAAGTGTTAGTGTTTTCTGCACAAAAGCGATTCTGCGAAGCAATGTGAACAGGCACAGAGAAGGTGCTATCAGGGAATTCTCTGCCTGCCTTTCCCCAGTGCTCTGCAAGCTCTCCAGGACAACATAAAATCTGGGGCTCTGTGCTTTCTTTCGTTCTGAACAAGTGTTACTGTTTTCTGCACAAAAGCGATTCTGCGAAGCAATGTGAACACTTCTGCTTCCCAGGCACAGAGAAGGTGCTAGCAGGGAATTCTCTGCCTGCCTTTCCCCAGTGCTCTGCAAGCTCTCCAGGACAACATAGAATCTGGGGCTCTGTGCTTTCTTTCCTTCTGAACAAGTGTTACTGTTTTCTGCACAAAAGCGATTCTGCGAAGCAATGTGAACAGGCACAGAGAAGGTGCTAGCAGGGAATTCTCTGCCTGCCTTTCCCCAGTGCTCTGCAAGCTCTCCAGGACAACATAAAATCTGGGGCTCTGTGCTTTCTTTCCTTCTGAACAAGTGTTACTGTTTTCTGCACAAAAGCGATTCTGCGAAGCAATGTGAGCAGGCACAGAGAAGGTGCTATCAGGGAATTCTCTGCCTGCCTTTCCCCAGTGCTCTGCAAGCTCTCCAGGACAACATAAAATCTGGGGCTCTGTGCTTTCTTTCCTTCTGAACAAGTGTTAGTGTTTTCTGCACAAAAGCGATTCTTGCGAAGCAATGTGAACACTTCTGCTTCCCAGGCACAGAGAAGGTGCTAGCAAGGAATTCTCTGCCTGCCTTTCCCCAGTGCTCTGCAAGCTCTCGAGGACAACATAAAATCTGGGGCTCTGTGCTTTCTTTCGTTCTGAACAAGTGTTACTTTTTTCTGCACAAAAGCGATTCTGCGAAGCAATGTGAACAGGCACAGAGAAGGTGCTATCAGGGAATTCTCTGCCTGCCTTTCCCCAGTGCTCTGCAAGCTCTCCAGGACAACATAAAATCTGGGGCTCTGTGCTTTCTTTCCTTCTGAACAAGTGTTACTGTTTTCTGCACAAAAGCGATTCTGCGAAGCAATGTGAACACTTCTGCTTCCCAGGCACAGAGAAGGTGCTAGCAGGGAATTCTCTGCCTGCCTTTCCCCAGTGCTCTGCAAGCTCTCCAGGACAACATAGAATCTGGGGCTCTGTGCTTTCTTTCCTTCTGAACAAGTGTTAATGTTTTCGGCACAAAAGCGATTCTGCGAAGCAATGTAAACAGGCACAGAGAAGGTGCTATCAGGGAATTCTCTGCCTGCCTTTCCCCAGTGCTCTGCAAGCTCTCCAGGACAACATAAAATCTGGGGCTCTGTGCTTTCTTTCGTTCTGAACAAGTGTTACTGTTTTCTGCACAAAAGCGATTCTGCGAAGCAATGTGAACAGGCACAGAGAAGGTGCTAGCAGGGAATTCTCTGCCTGCCTTTCCCCAGTGCTCGGCAAGCTCTCCAGGACAACATAAAATCTGGGGCTCTGTGCTTTCTTTCCTTCTGAACAAGTGTTACTGTTTTCTGCACAAAAGCGATTCTGCGAAGCAATGTGAACACTTCTGCTTCCCAGGCACAGAGAAGGTGCTAGCAAAGAATTCTCTGCCTGCCTTTCCCCAGTGCTCTGCAAGCTCTCGAGGACAACATAGAATCTGGGGCTCTGTGCTTTCTTTCATTCTGAACAAGTGTTAGTGTTTTCTGCACAAAAGCGATTCTGCGAAACAATGTGAACACTTCTGCTTCCCAGGCACAGAGAAGGTGCTAGCAGGGAATTCTCTGCCTGCCTTTCCCCAGTGCTCTGCAAGCTCTCCAGGACAACATAAAATCTGGGGCTCTGTGCTTTCTTTCCTTCTGAACAAGTGTTACTGTTTTCTGCACAAAAGCGATTCTGCGAAGCAATGTGAACACTTCTGCTTCCCAGGCACAGAGAAGGTGCTAGCAGGGAATTCTCTGCCTGCCTTTCCCCAGTGCTCTGCAAGCTCTCCAGGACAACATAAAATCTGGGGCTCTGTGCTTTCTTTCCTTCTGAACAAGTGTTACTGTTTTCTGCACAAAAGCGATTCTGCGAAGCAATGTGAACAGGCACAGAGAAGGTGCTATCAGGGAATTCTCTGCCTGCTTTTCCCCAGTGCTCTGCAAGCTCTCCAGGACAACATAAAATCTGGGGCTCTGTGCTTTCTTTCCTTCTGAACAAGTGTTACTGTTTTCTGCACAAAAGCGATTCTGCGAAGCAATGTGAACACTTCTGCTTCCCAGGCACAGAGAAGGTGCTAGCAAGGAATTCTCTGCCTGCCTTTCCCCAGTGCTCTGCAAGCTCTCGAGGACAACATAGAATCTGGGGCTCTGTGCTTTCTTTCGTTCTGAACAAGTGTTAGTGTTTTCTGCACAAAAGCGATTCTGCGAAGCAATGTGAACACTTCTGCTTCCCAGGCACAGAGAAGGTGCTAGCAGGGAATTCTCTGCCTGCCTTTCCCCAGTGCTCTGCAAGCTCTCCAGGACAACATAAAATCTGGGGCTCTGTGATTTCTTTCCTTCTGAACAAGTGTTACTGTTTTCTGCACAAAAGCGATTCTGCGAAGCAATGTGAACAGGCACAGAGAAGGTGCTATCAGGGAATTCTCTGCCTGCCTTTCCCCAGTGCTCTGCAAGCTCTCCAGGACAACATAAAATCTGGGGCTCTGTGCTTTCTTTCCTTCTGAACAAGTGTTACTGTTTTCTGCACAAAAGCGATTCTGCGAAGCAATGTGAACACTTCTGCTTCCCAGGCACAGAGAAGGTGCTAGCAGGGAATTCTCTGCCTGCCTTTCCCCAGTGCTCTGCAAGCTCTCCAGGACAACATAGAATCTGGGGCTCTGTGCTTTCTTTCCTTCTGAACAAGTGTTACTGTTTTCTGCACAAAAGCGATTCTGCGAAGCAATGTGAACAGGCACAGAGAAGGTGCTAGCAGGGAATTCTCTGCCTGCCTTTCCCCAGTGCTCTGCAAGCTCTCCAGGACAACATAAAATCTGGGGCTCTGTGCTTTCTTTCCTTCTGAACAAGTGTTAGTGTTTTCTGCACAAAAGCGATTCTGCGAAGCAATGTGAACACTTCTGCTTCCCAGGCACAGAGAAGGTGCTAGCAAGGAATTCTCTGCCTGCCTTTCCCCAGTGCTCTGCAAGCTCTCCAGGACAACATAAAATCTGGGGCTCTGTGCTTTCTTTCGTTCTGAACAAGTGTTAGTGTTTTCTGCACAAAAGCGATTCTTGTGAAGCAATGTGAACACTTATGCTTCCCAGGCACAGAGAAGGTGCTAGCAGGGAATTCTCTGCCTGCCTTTCCCCAGTGCTCTGCAAGCTCTCCAGGACAACATAAAATCTGGGGCTCTGTGCTTTCTTTCGTTCTGAACAAGTGTTACTGTTTTCTGCACAAAAGCGATTCTGCGAAGCAATGTGAACAGGCACAGAGAAGGTGCTAGCAGGGAATTCTCTGCCTGCCTTTCCCCAGTGCTCTGCAAGCTCTCCAGGACAACATAAAATCTGGGGATCTGTGCTTTCTTTCCTTCTGAACAAGTGTTACTGTTTTCTGCACAAAAGCGATTCTGCGAAGCAATGTGAACAGGAACAGAGAAGGTGCTATCAGGGAATTCTCTGCCTGCCTTTCCCCAGTGCTCTGCAAGCTCTCCAGGACAACATAAAATCTGGGGCTCTGTGCTTTCTTTCGTTCTGAACAAGTGTTACTGTTTTCTGAACAAAAGCGATTCTGCGAAACAATGTGAACAGGCACAGAGAAGGTGCTATCAGGGAATTCTCTGCCTGCCTTTCCCCAGTGCTCTGCAAGCTCTCCAGGACAACATAGAATCTGGGGCTCTGTGCTTTCTTTCCTTCTGAACAAGTGTTAGTGTTTTCTGCACAAAAGCGATTCTGCGAAGCAATGTGAACACTTCTGCTTCCCAGGCACAGAGAAGGTGCTAGCAGGGAATTCTCTGCCTGCCTTTCCCCAGTGCTCTGCAAGCTCTCCAGGACAACATAAAATCTGGGGTTCTGTGCTTTCTTTCCTTCTGAACAAGTGTTACTGTTTTCTGCACAAAAGCGATTCTGCGAAGCAATGTGAACAGGCACAGAGAAGGTGCTATCAGGGAATTCTCTGCCTGCTTTTCCCCAGTGCTCTGCAAGCTCTCCAGGACAACATAAAATCTGGGGCTCTGTGCTTTCTTTCCTTCTGAACAAGTGTTACTGTTTTCTGCACAAAAGCGATTCTGCGAAGCAATGTGAACACTTCTGCTTCCCAGGCACAGAGAAGGTGCTAGCAGGGAATTCTCTGCCTGCCTTTCCCCAGTGCTCTGCAAGCTCTCGAGGACAACATAGAATCTGGGGCTCTGTGCTTTCTTTCGTTCTGAACAAGTGTTAGTGTTTTCTGCACAAAAGCGATTCTGCGAAACAATGTGAACACTTCTGCTTCCCAGGCACAGAGAAGGTGCTAGCAGGGAATTCTCTGCCTGCCTTTCCCCAGTGCTCTGCAAGCTCTCCAGGACAACATAAAATCTGGGGCTCTGTGCTTTCTTTCGTTCTGAACAAGTGTTACTGTTTTCTGCACAAAAGCGATTCTTGCGAAGCAATGTGAACACTTCTGCTTCCCAGGCACAGAGAAGGTGCTAGCAAGGAATTCTCTGCCTGCCTTTCCCCAGTGCTCTGCAAGCTCTCGAGGACAACATAGAATCTGGGGCTCTGTGCTTTCTTTCCTTCTGAACAAGTGTTACTGTTTTCTGCACAAAAGCGATTCTGCGAAGCAATGTGAACAGGCACAGAGAAGGTGCTATCAGGGAATTCTCTGCCTGCTTTTCCCCAGTGGTCTGCAAGCTCTCCAGGACAACATAAAATCTGGGGCTCTGTGCTTTCTTTCCTTCTGAACAAGTGTTACTGTTTTCTGCACAAAAGCGATTCTGCGAAGCAATGTGAACACTTCTGCTTCCCAGGCACAGAGAAGGTGCTAGCAGGGAATTCTCTGCCTGCCTTTCCCCAGTGCTCTGCAAGCTCTCCAGGACAACAGAGAATCTGGGGCTCTGTGCTTTCTTTCCTTCTGAACAAGTGTTACTGTTTTCTGCACAAAAGCGATTCTGCGAAGCAATGTGAACACTTCTGCTTCCCAGGCACAGAGAAGGTGCTAGCAAGGAATTCTCTGCCTGCCTTTCCCCAGTGCTCTGCAAGCTCTCCAGGACAACATAAAATCTGGGGCTCTGTGCTTTCTTTCGTTCTGAACAAGTGTTACTGTTTTCTGCACAAAAGCGATTCTTGCGAAGCAATGTGAACACTTCTGCTTCCCAGGCACAGAGAAGGTGCTAGCAGGGAATTCTCTGCCTGCCTTTCCCCAGTGCTCTGCAAGCTCTCCAGGACAACATAAAATCTGGGGCTCTGTGCTTTCTTTCGTTCTGAACAAGTGTTACTGTTTTCTGCACAAAAGCGATTCTGCGAAGCAATGTGAGCAGGCACAGAGAAGGTGCTATCAGGGAATTCTCTGCCTGCCTTTCCCCAGTGCTCTGCAAGCTCTCCAGGACAACATAAAATCTGGGGATCTGTGCTTTCTTTCGTTCTGAACAAGTGTTACTGTTTTCTGCACAAAAGCGATTCTTGCGAAGCAATGTGAACACTTCTGCTTCCCAGGCACAGAGAAGGTGCTAGCAAGGAATTCTCTGCCTGCCTTTCCCCAGTGCTCTGCAAGCTCTCGAGGACAACATAAAATCTGGGGCTCTGTGCTTTCTTTCGTTCTGAACAAGTGTTACTGTTTTCTGCACAAAAGCGATTCTGCGAAGCAATGTGAACAGGCACAGAGAAGGTGCTAGCAGGGAATTCTCTGCCTGCCTTTCCCCAGTGCTCTGCAAGCTCTCCAGGACAACATAAAATCTGGGGCTCTGTGCTTTCTTTCCTTCTGAACAAGTGTTACTGTTTTCTGCACAAAAGCGATTCTGCGAAGCAATGTGAACAGGCACAGAGAAGGTGCTATCAGGGAATTCTCTGCCTGCTTTTCCCCAGTGCTCTGCAAGCTCTCCAGGACAACATAAAATCTGGGGCTCTGTGCTTTCTTTCCTTCTGAACAAGTGTTACTGTTTTCTGCACAAAAGCGATTCTGCGAAGCAATGTGAACACTTCTGCTTCCCAGGCACAGAGAAGGTGCTAGCAGGGAATTCTCTGCCTGCCTTTCCCCAGTGCTCTGCAAGCTCTCCAGGACAACATAGAATCTGGGGCTCTGTGCTTTCTTTCCTTCTGAACAAGTGTTAATGTTTTCGGCACAAAAGCGATTCTGCGAAGCAATGTAAACAGGCACAGAGAAGGTGCTATCAGGGAATTCTCTGCCTGCCTTTCCCCAGTGCTCTGCAAGCTCTCCAGGACAACATAAAATCTGGGGCTCTGTGCTTTCTTTCGTTCTGAACAAGTGTTACTGTTTTCTGCACAAAAGCGATTCTGCGAAGCAATGTGAACAGGCACAGAGAAGGTGCTAGCAGGGAATTCTCTGCCTGCCTTTCCCCAGTGCTCTGCAAGCTCTCCAGGACAACATAAAATCTGGGGCTCTGTGCTTTCTTTCCTTCTGAACAAGTGTTACTGTTTTCTGCACAAAAGCGATTCTTGCGAAGCAATGTGAACACTTCTGCTTCCCAGGCACAGAGAAGGTGCTAGCAAAGAATTCTCTGCCTGCCTTTCCCCAGTGCTCTGCAAGCTCTCGAGGACAACATAGAATCTGGGGCTCTGTGCTTTCTTTCATTCTGAACAAGTGTTAGTGTTTTCTGCACAAAAGCGATTCTGCGAAACAATGTGAACACTTCTGCTTCCCAGGCACAGAGAAGGTGCTAGCAGGGAATTCTCTGCCTGCCTTTCCCCAGTGCTCTGCAAGCTCTCCAGGACAACATAAAATCTGGGGCTCTGTGCTTTCTTTCCTTCTGAACAAGTGTTACTGTTTTCTGCACAAAAGCGATTCTGCGAAGCAATGTGAACAGGCACAGAGAAGGTGCTATCAGGGAATTCTCTGCCTGCTTTTCCCCAGTGCTCTGCAAGCTCTCCAGGACAACATAAAATCTGGGGCTCTGTGCTTTCTTTCCTTCTGAACAAGTGTTACTGTTTTCTGCACAAAAGCGATTCTGCGAAGCAATGTGAACACTTCTGCTTCCCAGGCACAGAGAAGGTGCTAGCAAGGAATTCTCTGCCTGCCTTTCCCCAGTGCTCTGCAAGCTCTCGAGGACAACATAGAATCTGGGGCTCTGTGCTTTCTTTCGTTCTGAACAAGTGTTAGTGTTTTCTGCACAAAAGCGATTCTGCGAAGCAATGTGAACACTTCTGCTTCCCAGGCACAGAGAAGGTGCTAGCAGGGAATTCTCTGCCTGCCTTTCCCCAGTGCTCTGCAAGCTCTCCAGGACAACATAAAATCTGGGGCTCTGTGATTTCTTTCCTTCTGAACAAGTGTTACTGTTTTCTGCACAAAAGCGATTCTGCGAAGCAATGTGAACAGGCACAGAGAAGGTGCTATCAGGGAATTCTCTGCCTGCCTTTCCCCAGTGCTCTGCAAGCTCTCCAGGACAACATAAAATCTGGGGCTCTGTGCTTTCTTTCCTTCTGAACAAGTGTTACTGTTTTCTGCACAAAAGCGATTCTGCGAAACAATGTGAACACTTCTGCTTCCTAGGCACAGAGAAGGTGCTAGCAAGGAATTCTCTGCCTGCCTTTCCCCAGTGCTCTGCAAGTTCTCGAGGACAACATAAAATCTGGGGCTCTGTGCTTTCTTTCGTTCTGAACAAGTGTTAGTGTTTTCTGCACAAAAGCGATTCTGCGAAGCAATGTGAACAGGCACAGAGAAGGTGCTATCAGGGAATTCTCTGCCTGCCTTTCCCCAGTGTCTGCAAGCTCTCCAGGACAACATAAAATCTGGGGCTCTGTGCTTTCTTTCCTTCTGAACAAGTGTTACTGTTTTCTGCACAAAAGCGATTCTGCGAAGCAATGTGAACAGGCACAGAGAAGGTGCTATCAGGGAATTCTCTGCCTGTTTTTCCCCAGTGCTCTGCAAGCTCTCCAGGACAACATAAAATCTGGGGCTCTGTGCTTTCTTTTGTTCTGAACAAGTGTTAGTGTTTTCTGCACAAAAGCGATTCCTGCGAAGCAATGTGAACAATTCTGCTTCCCAGGCACAGAGAAGGTGCTAGCAAGGAATTCTCTGCCTGCCTTTCCCCAGTGCTCTGCAAGCTCTCGAGGACAACATAGAATCTGGGGCTCTGTGCTTTCTTTCATTCTGAACAAGTGTTAGTGTTTTCTGCACAAAAGCGATTCTTGTGAAGCAATGTGAACACTTCTGCTTCCCAGGCACAGAGAAGGTGCTAGCAGGGAATTCTCTGCCTGCCTTTCCCCAGTGCTCTGCAAGCTCTCCAGGACAACATAAAATCTGGGGCTCTGTGCTTTCTTTCGTTCTGAACAAGTGTTAGTGTTTTCTGCACAAAAGCGATTCTGCGAAGCAATGTGAACAGGCACAGAGAAGGTGCTAGCAGTGAATTCTCTGCCTGCCTTTCCCCAGTGCTCTGCAAGCTCTCCAGGACAACATAGAATCTGGGGCTCTGTGCTTTCTTTCCTTCTGAACAAGTGTTACTGTTTTCTGCACAAAAGCGATTCTGCGAAGCAATGTGAACAGGCACAGAGAAGGTGCTATCAGGGAAATCTCTGCCTGCTTTTCCCCAGTGGTCTGCAAGCTCTCCAGGACAACATAAAATCTGGGGCTCTATGCTTTCTTTCCTTCTGAACAAGTGTTACTGTTTTCTGCACAAAAGCGATTCTGCGAAGCAATGTGAACACTTCTGCTTCCCAGGCACAGAGAAGGTGCTAGCAGGGAATTCTCTGCCTGCCTTTCCCCAGTGCTCTGCAAGCTCTCCAGGACAACATAGAATCTGGGGCTCTGTGCTTTCTTTCCTTCTGAACAAGTGTTACTGTTTTCTGCACAAAAGCGATTCTGCGAAGCAATGTGAACAGGCACAGAGAAGGTGCTAGCAGGGAATTCTCTGCCTGCCTTTCCCCAGTGCTCTGCAAGCTCTCCAGGACAACATAAAATCTGGGGCTCTGTGCTTCCTTTCCTTCTGAACAAGTGTTACTGTTTTCTGCACAAAAGCGATTCTGCGAAGCAATGTGAACACTTCTGCTTCCCAGGCACAGAGAAGGTGCTAGCAAGGAATTCTCTGCCTGCCTTTCCCCAGTGCTCTGCAAGCTCTCCAGGACAACATAAAATCTGGGGCTCTGTGCTTTCTTTCGTTCTGAACAAGTGTTACTGTTTTCTGCACAAAAGCGATTCTTGTGAAGCAATGTGAACACTTCTGCTTCCCAGGCACAGAGAAGGTGCTAGCAGGGAATTCTCTGCCTGCCTTTCCCCAGTGCTCTGCAAGCTCTCCAGGACAACATAAAATCTGGGGCTCTGTGCTTTCTTTCGTTCTGAACAAGTGTTACTGTTTTCTGCACAAAAGCGATTCTGCGAAGCAATGTGAACAGGCACAGAGAAGGTGCTAGCAGGGAATTCTCTGCCTGCCTTTCCCCAGTGCTCTGCAAGCTCTCCAGGACAACATAAAATCTGGGGCTCTGTGCTTTCTTTCCTTCTGAACAAGTGTTACTGTTTTCTGCACAAAAGCGATTCTGCGAAACAATGTGAACACTTCTGCTTCCTAGGCACAGAGAAGGTGCTAGCAAGGAATTCTCTGCCTGCCTTTCCCCAGTGCTCTGCAAGTTCTCGAGGACAACATAAAATCTGGGGCTCTGTGCTTTCTTTCGTTCTGAACAAGTGTTAGTGTTTTCTGCACAAAAGCGATTCTGCGAAGCAATGTGAACAGGCACAGAGAAGGTGCTATCAGGGAATTCTCTGCCTGCCTTTCCCCAGTGCTCTGCAAGCTCTCCAGGACAACATAAAATCTGGGGCTCTGTGCTTTCTTTCCTTCTGAACAAGTGTTACTGTTTTCTGCACAAAAGCGATTCTGCGAAGCAATGTGAACAGGCACAGAGAAGGTGCTATCAGGGAATTCTCTGCCTGTTTTTCCCCAGTGCTCTGCAAGCTCTCCAGGACAACATAAAATCTGGGGCTCTGTGCTTTCTTTTGTTCTGAACAAGTGTTAGTGTTTTCTGCACAAAAGCGATTCCTGCGAAGCAATGTGAACAATTCTGCTTCCCAGGCACAGAGAAGGTGCTAGCAAGGAATTCTCTGCCTGCCTTTCCCCAGTGCTCTGCAAGCTCTCGAGGACAACATAGAATCTGGGGCTCTGTGCTTTCTTTCATTCTGAACAAGTGTTAGTGTTTTCTGCACAAAAGCGATTCTTGTGAAGCAATGTGAACACTTCTGCTTCCCAGGCACAGAGAAGGTGCTAGCAGGGAATTCTCTGCCTGCCTTTCCCCAGTGCTCTGCAAGCTCTCCAGGACAACATAAAATCTGGGGCTCTGTGCTTTCTTTCGTTCTGAACAAGTGTTAGTGTTTTCTGCACAAAAGCGATTCTGCGAAGCAATGTGAACAGGCACAGAGAAGGTGCTATCAGGGAATTCTCTGCCTGCCTTTCCCCAGTGCTCTGCAAGCTCTCCAGGACAACATAAAATATGGGGCTCTGTGCTTTCTTTCCTTCTGAACAAGTGTTACTGTTTTCTGCACAAAAGCGATTCTGCGAAGCAATGTGAACAGGCACAGAGAAGGTGCTATCAGGGAAATCTCTGCCTGCTTTTCCCCAGTGGTCTGCAAGCTCTCCAGGACAACATAAAATCTGGGGCTCTATGCTTTCTTTCCTTCTGAACAAGTGTTACTGTTTTCTGCACAAAAGCGATTCTGCGAAGCAATGTGAACACTTCTGCTTCCCAGGCACAGAGAAGGTGCTAGCAGGGAATTCTCTGCCTGCCTTTCCCCAGTGCTCTGCAAGCTCTCCAGGACAACATAGAATCTGGGGCTCTGTGCTTTCTTTCCTTCTGAACAAGTGTTACTGTTTTCTGCACAAAAGCGATTCTGCGAAGCAATGTGAACAGGCACAGAGAAGGTGCTAGCAGGGAATTCTCTGCCTGCCTTTCCCCAGTGCTCTGCAAGCTCTCCAGGACAACATAAAATCTGGGGCTCTGTGCTTCCTTTCCTTCTGAACAAGTGTTACTGTTTTCTGCACAAAAGCGATTCTGCGAAGCAATGTGAACACTTCTGCTTCCCAGGCACAGAGAAGGTGCTAGCAAGGAATTCTCTGCCTGCCTTTCCCCAGTGCTCTGCAAGCTCTCCAGGACAACATAAAATCTGGGGCTCTGTGCTTTCTTTCGTTCTGAACAAGTGTTACTGTTTTCTGCACAAAAGCGATTCTTGTGAAGCAATGTGAACACTTCTGCTTCCCAGGCACAGAGAAGGTGCTAGCAGGGAATTCTCTGCCTGCCTTTCCCCAGTGCTCTGCAAGCTCTCCAGGACAACATAAAATCTGGGGCTCTGTGCTTTCTTTCGTTCTGAACAAGTGTTACTGTTTTCTGCACAAAAGCGATTCTGCGAAGCAATGTGAACAGGCACAGAGAAGGTGCTAGCAGGGAATTCTCTGCCTGCCTTTCCCCAGTGCTCTGCAAGCTCTCCAGGACAACATAAAATCTGGGGATCTGTGCTTTCTTTCCTTCTGAACAAGTGTTACTGTTTTCTGCACAAAAGCGATTCTGCGAAGCAATGTGAACAGGAACAGAGAAGGTGCTAGCAGGGAATTCTCTGCCTGCCTTTCCCCAGTGCTCTGCAAGCTCTCCAGGACAACATAAAATCTGGGGCTCTGTGCTTTCTTTCCTTCTGAACAAGTGTTACTGTTTTCTGCACAAAAGCGATTCTTGCGAAGCAATGTGAACACTTCTGCTTCCCAGGCACAGAGAAGGTGCTAGCAGGGAATTCTCTGCCTGCCTTTCCCCAGTGCTCTGCAAGCTCTCCAGGACAACATCAAATCTGGGGCTCTGTGCTTTCTTTCGTTCTGAACAAGTGTTACTGTTTTCTGCACAAAAGCGATTCTGCGAAGCAATGTGAACAGGCACAGAGAAGGTGCTATCAGGGAATTCTCTGCCTGCTTTTCCCCAGTGCTCTGCAAGCTCTCCAGGACAACATAAAATATGGGGCTCTGTGCTTTCTTTCCTTCTGAACAAGTGTTACTGTTTTCTGCACAAAAGCGATTCTGCGAAGCAATGTGAACACTTCTGCTTCCCAGGCACAGAGAAGGTGCTAGCAGGGAATTCTCTGCCTGCCTTTCCCCAGTGCTCTGCAAGCTCTCGAGGACAACATAGAATCTGGGGCTCTGTGCTTTCTTTCGTTCTGAACAAGTGTTAGTGTTTTCTGCACAAAAGCGATTCTGCGAAACAATGTGAACACTTCTGCTTCCCAGGCACAGAGAAGGTGCTAGCAGGGAATTCTCTGCCTGCCTTTCCCCAGTGCTCTGCAAGCTCTCCAGGACAACATAAAATCTGGGGCTCTGTGCTTTCTTTCGTTCTGAACAAGTGTTACTGTTTTCTGCACAAAAGCGATTCTTGCGAAGCAATGTGAACACTTCTGCTTCCCAGGCACAGAGAAGGTGCTAGCAAGGAATTCTCTGCCTGCCTTTCCCCAGTGCTCTGCAAGCTCTCGAGGACAACATAAAATCTGGGGCTCTGTGCTTTCTTTCGTTCTGAACAAGTGTTACTGTTTTCTGCACAAAAGCGATTCTGCGAAGCAATGTGAACAGGCACAGAGAAGGTGCTATCAGGGAATTCTCTGCCTGCCTTTCCCCAGTGCTCTGCAAGCTCTCCAGGACAACATAAAATCTGGGGCTCTGTGCTTTCTTTCCTTCTGAACAAGTGTTAGTGTTTTCTGCACAAAAGCGATTCTGCGAAGCAATGTGAACAGGCACAGAGAAGGTGCTATCAGGGAATTCTCTGCCTGCTTTTCACCAGTGGTCTGCAAGCTCTCCAGGACAACATAAAATCTGGGGCTCTGTGCTTTCTTTCCTTCTGAACAAGTGTTACTGTTTTCTGCACAAAAGCGATTCTGCGAAGCAATGTGAACACTTCTGCTTCCCAGGCACAGAGAAGGTGCTAGCAGGGAATTCTCTGCCTGCCTTTCCCCAGTGCTCTGCAAGCTCTCGAGGACAACAGAGAATCTGGGGCTCTGTGCTTTCTTTCCTTCTGAACAAGTGTTACTGTTTTCTGCACAAAAGCGATTCTGCGAAGCAATGTGAACACTTCTGCTTCCCAGGCACAGAGAAGGTGCTAGCAAGGAATTCTCTGCCTGCCTTTCCCCAGTGCTCTGCAAGCTCTCCAGGACAACATAAAATCTGGGGCTCTGTGCTTTCTTTCGTTCTGAACAAGTGTTACTGTTTTCTGCACAAAAGCGATTCTTGCAAAGCAATGTGAACACTTCTGCTTCCCAGGCACAGAGAAGGTGCTAGCAGGGAATTCTCTGCCTGCCTTTCCCCAGTGCTCTGCAAGCTCTCGAGGACAACATAAAATCTGGGGCTCTGTGCTTTCTTTCGTTCTGAACAAGTGTTACTGTTTTCTGCACAAAAGCGATTCTGCGAAGCAATGTGAACAGGCACAGAGAAGGTGCTATCAGGGAATTCTCTGCCTGCCTTTCCCCAGTGCTCTGCAAGCTCTCCAGTACAACATAAAATCTGGGGCTCTGTGCTTTCTTTCGTTCTGAACAAGTGTTACTGTTTTCTGAACAAAAGCGATTCTGCGAAACAATGTGAACAGGCACAGAGAAGGTGCTATCAGGGAATTCTCTGCCTGCCTTTCCCCAGTGCTCTGCAAGCTCTCCAGGACAACATAAAATCTGGGGCTCTGTGCTTTCTTTCCTTCTGAACAAGTGTTACTGTTTTCTGCACAAAAGCGATTCTGCGAAGCAATGTGAACACTTCTGCTTCCCAGGCACAGAGAAGGTGCTAGCAGGGAATTCTCTGCCTGCCTTTCCCCAGTGCTCTGCAAGCTCTCCAGGACAACATAGAATCTGGGGCTCTGTGCTTTCTTTCCTTCTGAACAAGTGTTAGTGTTTTCTGCACAAAAGCGATTCTGCGAAGCAATGTGAACAGGCACAGAGAAGGTGCTATCAGGGAATTCTCTGCCTGCTTTTCCCCAGTGCTCTGCAAGCTCTCCAGGACAACATAAAATATGGGGCTCTGTGCTTTCTTTCCTTCTGAACAAGTGTTACTGTTTTCTGCACAAAAGCGATTCTGCGAAGCAATGTGAACACTTCTGCTTCCCAGGCACAGAGAAGGTGCTAGCAGGGAATTCTCTGCCTGCCTTTCCCCAGTGCTCTGCAAGCTCTCGAGGACAACAGAGAATCTGGGGCTCTGTGCTTTCTTTCGTTCTGAACAAGTGTTACTGTTTTCTGCACAAAAGCGATTCTGCGAAGCAATGTGAACACTTCTGCTTCCCAGGCACAGAGAAGGTGCTAGCAAGGAATTCTCTGCCTGCCTTTCCCCAGTGCTCTGCAAGCTCTCCAGGACAACATAAAATCTGGGGCTCTGTGCTTTCTTTCGTTCTGAACAAGTGTTACTGTTTTCTGCACAAAAGCGATTCTTGCGAAGCAATGTGAACACTTCTGCTTCCCAGGCACAGAGAAGGTGCTAGCAGGGAATTCTCTGCCTGCCTTTCCCCAGTGCTCTGCAAGCTCTCCAGGACAACATAAAATCTGGGGCTCTGTGCTTTCTTTCGTTCTGAACAAGTGTTACTGTTTTCTGCACAAAAGCGATTCTGCGAAGCAATGTGAGCAGGCACAGAGAAGGTGCTATCAGGGAATTCTCTGCCTGCCTTTCCCCAGTGCTCTGCAAGCTCTCCAGGACAACATAAAATCTGGGGATCTGTGCTTTCTTTCGTTCTGAACAAGTGTTACTGTTTTCTGCACAAAAGCGATTCTTGCGAAGCAATGTGAACACTACTGCTTCCCAGGCACAGAGAAGGTGCTAGCAAGGAATTCTCTGCCTGCCTTTCCCCAGTGCTCTGCAAGCTCTCGAGGACAACATAAAATCTGGGGCTCTGTGCTTTCTTTCGTTCTGAACAAGTGTTACTGTTTTCTGCACAAAAGCGATTCTGCGAAGCAATGTGAACAGGCACAGAGAAGGTGCTATCAGGGAATTCTCTGCCTGCCTTTCCCCAGTGCTCTGCAAGCTCTCCAGGACAACATAAAATATGGGGCTCTGTGCTTTCTTTCGTTCTGAACAAGTGTTACTGTTTTCTGAACAAAAGCGATTCTGCGAAACAATGTGAACAGGCACAGAGAAGGTGCTATAAGGGAATTCTCTGCCTGCCTTTCCCCAGTGCTCTGCAAGCTCTCCAGGACAACATAAAATCTGGGGCTCTGTGCTTTCTTTCCTTCTGAACAAGTGTTACTGTTTTCTGCACAAAAGCGATTCTGCGAAGCAATGTGAACACTTCTGCTTCCCAGGCACAGAGAAGGTGCTAGCAGGGAATTCTCTGCCTGCCTTTCCCCAGTGCTCTGCAAGCTCTCCAGGACAACATAAAATCTGGGGCTCTGTGCTTTCTTTCCTTCTGAACAAGTGTTATTGTTTTCTGCACAAAAGCGATTCTGCGAAGCAATGTGAACAGGCACAGAGAAGGTGCTATCAGGGAATTCTCTGCCTGCTTTTCCCCAGTGCTCTGCAAGCTCTCCAGGACAACATAAAATATGGGGCTCTGTGCTTTCTTTCCTTCTGAACAAGTGTTACTGTTTTCTGCACAAAAGCGATTCTGCGAAGCAATGTGAACACTTCTGCTTCCCAGGCACAGAGAAGGTGCTAGCAGGGAATTCTCTGCCTGCCTTTCCCCAGTGCTCTGCAAGCTCTCGAGGACAACATAGAATCTGGGGCTCTGTGCTTTCTTTCGTTCTGAACAAGTGTTAGTGTTTTCTGCACAAAAGCGATTCTGCGAAACAATGTGAACACTTCTGCTTCCCAGGCACAGAGAAGGTGCTAGCAGGGAATTCTCTGCCTGCCTTTCCCCAGTGCTCTGCAAGCTCTCGAGGACAACATAAAATCTGGGGCTCTGTGCTTTCTTTCCTTCTGAACAAGTGTTACTGTTTTCTGCACAAAAGCGATTCTGCGAAGCAATGTGAACAGGCACAGAGAAGGTGCTATCAGGGAATTCTCTGCCTGCCTTTCCCCAGTGCTCTGCAAGCTCTCCAGGACAACATAAAATCTGGGGCTCTGTGCTTTCTTTCCTTCTGAACAAGTGTTAGTGTTTTCTGCACAAAAGCGATTGTGCGAAGCAATGTGAACAGGCACAGAGAAGGTGCTATCAGGGAATTCTCTGCCTGCTTTTCACCAGTGGTCTGCAAGCTCTCCAGGACAACATAAAATCTGGGGCTCTGTGCTTTCTTTCCTTCTGAACAAGTGTTACTGTTTTCTGCACAAAAGCGATTCTGCGAAGCAATGTGAACACTTCTGCTTCCCAGGCACAGAGAAGGTGCTAGCAGGGAATTCTCTGCCTGCCTTTCCCCAGTGCTCTGCAAGCTCTCGAGGACAACAGAGAATCTGGGGCTCTGTGCTTTCTTTCGTTCTGAACAAGTGTTACTGTTTTCTGCACAAAAGCGATTCTTGCGAAGCAATGTGAACACTTCTGCTTCCCAGGCACAGAGAAGGTGCTAGCAGGGAATTCTCTGCCTGCCTTTCCCCAGTGCTCTGCAAGCTCTCCAGGACAACATAAAATCTGGGGCTCTGTGCTTTCTTTCGTTCTGAACAAGTGTTACTGTTTTCTGCACAAAAGCGATTCTGCGAAGCAATGTGAGCAGGCACAGAGAAGGTGCTATCAGGGAATTCTCTGCCTGCCTTTCCCCAGTGCTCTGCAAGCTCTCCAGGACAACATAAAATCTGGGGATCTGTGCTTTCTTTCGTTCTGAACAAGTGTTACTGTTTTCTGCACAAAAGCGATTCTTGCGAAGCAATGTGAACACTTCTGCTTCCCAGGCACAGAGAAGGTGCTAGCAAGGAATTCTCTGCCTGCCTTTCCCCAGTGCTCTGCAAGCTCTCGAGGACAACATAAAATCTGGGGCTCTGTGCTTTCTTTCGTTCTGAACAAGTGTTACTGTTTTCTGCACAAAAGCGATTCTGCGAAGCAATGTGAACAGGCACAGAGAAGGTGCTATCAGGGAATTCTCTGCCTGCCTTTCCCCAGTGCTCTGCAAGCTCTCCAGGACAACATAAAATCTGGGGCTCTGTGCTTTCTTTCCTTCTGAACAAGTGTTACTGTTTTCTGCACAAAAGCGATTCTGCGAAGCAATGTGAACAGGCACAGAGAAGGTGCTATCAGGGAATTCTCTGCCTGCTTTTCCCCAGTGCTCTGCAAGCTCTCCAGGACAACATAAAATCTGGGGCTCTGTGCTTTCTTTCCTTCTGAACAAGTGTTACTGTTTTCTGCACAAAAGCGATTCTGCGAAGCAATGTGAACACTTCTGCTTCCCAGGCACAGAGAAGGTGCTAGCAGGGAATTCTCTGCCTGCCTTTCCCCAGTGCTCTGCAAGCTCTCCAGGACAACATAGAATCTGGGGCTCTGTGCTTTCTTTCCTTCTGAACAAGTGTTAATATTTTCGGCACAAAAGCGATTCTGCGAAGCAATGTAAACAGGCACAGAGAAGGTGCTATCAGGGAATTCTCTGCCTGCCTTTCCCCAGTGCTCTGCAAGCTCTCCAGGACAACATAAAATCTGGGGCTCTGTGCTTTCTTTCCTTCTGAACAAGTGTTAGTGTTTTCTGCACAAAAGCGATTCTGCGAAGCAATGTGAACTCTTCTGCTTCCCAGGCACAGAGAAGGTGCTAGCAGGGAATTCTCTGCCTGCCTTTCCCCAGTGCTCTGCAAGCTCTCCAGGACAACATAAAATCTGGGGCTCTGTGCTTTCTTTCCTTCTGAACAAGTGTTACTGTTTTCTGCACAAAAGCGATTCTGCGAAACAATGTGAACACTTCTGCTTCCCAGGCACAGAGAAGGTGCTAGCAAGGAATTCTCTGCCTGCCTTTCCCCAGTGCTCTGCAAGTTCTCGAGGACAACATAAAATCTGGGGCTCTGTGCTTTCTTTCGTTCTGAACAAGTGTTAGTGTTTTCTGCACAAAAGCGATTCTGCGAAGCAATGTGAACAGGCACAGAGAAGGTGCTATCAGGGAATTCTCTGCCTGCCTTTCCCCAGTGCTCTGCAAGCTCTCCAGGACAACATAAAATCTGGGGTTCTGTGCTTTCTTTCCTTCTGAACAAGTGTTACTGTTTTCTGCACAAAAGCGATTCTGCGAAGCAATGTGAACAGGCACAGAGAAGGTGCTATCAGGGAATTCTCTGCCTGCTTTTCCCCAGTGCTCTGCAAGCTCTCCAGGACAACATAAAATATGGGGCTCTGTGCTTTCTTTCCTTCTGAACAAGTGTTACTGTTTTCTGCACAAAAGCGATTCTGCGAAGCAATGTGAACACTTCTGCTTCCCAGGCACAGAGAAGGTGCTAGCAGGGAATTCTCTGCCTGCCTTTCCCCAGTGCTCTGCAAGCTCTCGAGGACAACATCAAATCTGGGGCTCTGTGCTTTCTTTCGTTCTGAACAAGTGTTACTGTTTTCTGCACAAAAGCGATTCTGCGAAGCAATGTGAACAGGCACAGAGAAGGTGCTAGCAAGGAATTCTCTGCCTGCCTTTCCCCAGTGCTCTGCAAGCTCTCCAGGACAACATAAAATCTGGGGCTCTGTGCTTTCTTTCCTTCTGAACAAGTGTTACTGTTTTCTGCACAAAAGCGATTCTGCGAAGCAATGTGAACAGGCACAGAGAAGGTGCTATCAGGGAATTCTCTGCCTGCTTTTCCCCAGTGGTCTGCAAGCTCTCCAGGACAACATAAAATCTGGGGCTCTGTGCTTTCTTTCCTTCTGAACAAGTGTTACTGTTTTCTGCACAAAAGCGATTCTGCGAAGCAATGTGAACACTTCTGCTTCCCAGGCACAGAGAAGGTGCTAGCAGGGAATTCTCTGCCTGCCTTTCCCCAGTGCTCTGCAAGCTCTCGAGGACAACAGAGAATCTGGGGCTCTGTGCTTTCTTTCCTTCTGAACAAGTGTTACTGTTTTCTGCACAAAAGCGATTCTGCGAAGCAATGTGAACACTTCTGCTTCCCAGGCACAGAGAAGGTGCTAGCAAGGAATTCTCTGCCTGCCTTTCCCCAGTGCTCTGCAAGCTCTCCAGGACAACATAAAATCTGGGGCTCTGTGCTTTCTTTCGTTCTGAACAAGTGTTACTGTTTTCTGCACAAAAGCGATTCTTGCGAAGCAATGTGAACACTTCTGCTTCCCAGGCACAGAGAAGGTGCTAGCAGGGAATTCTCTGCCTGCCTTTCCCCAGTGCTCTGCAAGCTCTCCAGGACAACATAAAATCTGGGGCTCTGTGCTTTCTTTCCTTCTGAACAAGTGTTAATGTTTTCGGCACAAAAGCGATTCTGCGAAGCAATGTAAACAGGCACAGAGAAGGTGCTATCAGGGAATTCTCTGCCTGCCTTTCCCCAGTGCTCTGCAAGCTCTCCAGGACAACATAAAATCTGGGGCTCTGTGCTTTCTTTCCTTCTGAACAAGTGTTAGTGTTTTCTGCACAAAAGCGATTCTGCGA
Source organism: Strix aluco (assembly GCF_031877795.1). Lineage (NCBI taxonomy): Eukaryota > Metazoa > Chordata > Aves > Strigiformes > Strigidae > Strix > Strix aluco. Next base: position 2,355,460 of record NC_133964.1, read on the forward strand.
AGCAATGTGAACACTTCTGCTTCCCAGGCACAGAGAAGGTGCTAGCAGGGAATTCTCTGCCTGCCTTTCCCCAGTGCTCTGCAAGCTCTCCAGGACAACATAAAATCTGGGGCTCTGTGCTTTCTTTCCTTCTGAACAAGTGTTAGTGTTTTCTGCACAAAAGCGATTCTGCGAAGCAATGTGAACAGGCACAGAGAAGGTGCTAGCAGGGAATTCTCTGCCTGCCTTTCCCCAGTGCTCTGCAAGCTCTCCAGGACAACATAAAATCTGGGGCTCTGTGCTTTCTTTCCTTCTGAACAAGTGTTACTGTTTTCTGCACAAAAGCGATTCTTGCGAAGCAATGTGAACACTTCTGCTTCCCAGGCACAGAGAAGGTGCTAGCAAGGAATTCTCTGCCTGCCTTTCCCCAGTGCTCTGCAAGCTCTCCAGGACAACATAGAATCTGGGGCTCTGTGCTTTCTTTCCTTCTGAACAAGTGTTACTGTTTTCTGCACAAAAGCGATTCTGCGAAGCAATGTGAACACTTCTGCTTCCCAGGCACAGAGAAGGTGCTAGCAAAGAATTCTCTGCCTGCCTTTCCCCAGTGCTCTGCAAGCTCTCCAGGACAACATAAAATCTGGGACTCTGTGCTTTCTTTCCTTCTGAACAAGTGTTACTGTTTTCTGCACAAAAGCGATTCTGCGAAGCAATGTGAACACTTCTGCTTCCCAGGCACAGAGAAGGTGCTAGCAGGGAATTCTCTGCCTGCCTTTCCCCAGTGCTCTGCAAGCTCTCCAGGAAAACATAAAATCTGGGGCTCTGTGCTTTCTTTCCTTCTGAACAAGTGTTACTGTTTTCTGCACAAAAGCGATTCTGCGAAGCAATGTGAACAGGCACAGAGAAGGTGCTATCAGGGAATTCTCTGCCTGCTTTTCCCCAGTGCTCTGCAAGCTCTCCAGGACAACATAAAATCTGGGGCTCTGTGATTTCTTTCCTTCTGAACAAGTGTTACTGTTTTCTGCACAAAAGCGATTCTGCGAAGCAATGTGAACAGGCACAGAGAAGGTGCTATCAGGGAATTCTCTGCCTGCCTTTCCCCAGTGCTCTGCAAGCTCTCCAGGACAACATAAAATCTGGGGCTCTGTGCTTTCTTTCCTTCTGAACAAGTGTTACTGTTTTCTGCACAAAAGCGATTCTGCGAAACAATGTGAACACTTCTGCTTCCCAGGCACAGAGAAGGTGCTAGCAAGGAATTCTCTGCCTGCCTTTCCCCAGTGCTCTGCAAGCTCTCGAGGACAACATAGAATCTGGGGCTCTGTGCTTTCTTTCATTCTGAACAAGTGTTAGTGTTTTCTGCACAAAAGCGATTCTTGTGAAGCAATGTGAACACTTCTGCTTCCCAGGCACAGAGAAGGTGCTAGCAGGGAATTCTCTGCCTGCCTTTCCCCAGTGCTCTGCAAGCTCTCGAGGACAATATAAAATCTGGGGCTCTGTGCTTTCTTTCGTTCTGAACAAGTGTTAGTGTTTTCTGCACAAAAGCGATTCTGCGAAGCAATGTGAACAGGCACAGAGAAGGTGCTATCAGGGAATTCTCTGCCTGCCTTTCCCCAGTGCTCTGCAAGCTCTCCAGGACAACATAAAATCTGGGGCTCTGTGCTTTCTTTCCTTCTGAACAAGTGTTACTGTTTTCTGCACAAAAGCGATTCTGCGAAGCAATGTGAACAGGCACAGAGAAGGTGCTATCAGGGAATTCTCTGCCTGCTTTTCCCCAGTGCTCTGCAAGCTCTCCAGGACAACATAAAATCTGGGGATCTGTGCTTTCTTTCGTTCTGAACAAGTGTTACTGTTTTCTGCACAAAAGCGATTCTGCGAAGCAATGTGAACAGGCACAGAGAAGGTGCTAGCAGGGAATTCTCTGCCTGCCTTTCCCCAGTGCTCTGCAAGCTCTCCAGGACAACATAAAATCTGGGGCTCTGTGCTTTCTTTCCTTCTGAACAAGTGTTAGTGTTTTCTGCACAAAAGCGATTCTTGCGAAGCAATGTGAACACTTCTGCTTCCCAGGCACAGAGAAGGTGCTAGCAAGGAATTCTCTGCCTGCCTTTCCCCAGTGCTCTGCAAGCTCTCCAGGACAACATAGAATCTGGGGCTCTGTGCTTTCTTTCCTTCTGAACAAGTGTTACTGTTTTCTGCACAAAAGCGATTCTGCGAAGCAATGTGAACACTTCTGCTTCCCAGGCACAGAGAAGGTGCTAGCAAAGAATTCTCTGCCTGCCTTTCCCCAGTGCTCTGCAAGCTCTCGAGGACAACATAGAATCTGGGGCTCTGTGCTTTCTTTCATTCTGAACAAGTGTTAGTGTTTTCTGCACAAAAGCGATTCTGCGAAGCAATGTGAACAGGCACAGAGAAGGTGCTATCAGGGAATTCTCTGCCTGCTTTTCCCCAGTGCTCTGCAAGCTCTCCAGGACAACATAAAATCTGGGGCTCTGTGCTTTCTTTCCTTCTGAACAAGTGTTACTGTTTTCTGCACAAAAGCGATTCTGCGAAGCAATGTGAACACTTCTGCTTCCCAGGCACAGAGAAGGTGCTAGCAAGGAATTCTCTGCCTGCCTTTCCCCAGTGCTCTGCAAGCTCTCGAGGACAACATAGAATCTGGGGCTCTGTGCTTTCTTTCGTTCTGAACAAGTGTTAGTGTTTTCTGCACAAAAGCGATTCTTGCGAAGCAATGTGAACACTTCTGCTTCCCAGGCACAGAGAAGGTGCTAGCAGGGAATTCTCTGCCTGCCTTTCCCCAGTGCTCTGCAAGCTCTCCAGGACAACATAAAATCTGGGGCTCTGTGATTTCTTTCCTTCTGAACAAGTGTTACTGTTTTCTGCACAAAAGCGATTCTGCGAAGCAATGTGAACAGGCACAGAGAAGGTGCTAGCAAGGAATTCTCTGCCTGCCTTTCCCCAGTGCTCTGCAAGCTCTCGAGGACAACATAGAATCTGGGGCTCTGTGCTTTCTTTCATTCTGAACAAGTGTTAGTGTTTTCTGCACAAAAGCGATTCTTGTGAAGCAATGTGAACACTTCTGCTTCCCAGGCACAGAGAAGGTGCTAGCAGGGAATTCTCTGCCTGCCTTTCCCCAGTGCTCTGCAAGCTCTCGAGGACAACATAAAATCTGGGGCTCTGTGCTTTCTTTCGTTCTGAACAAGTGTTAGTGTTTTCTGCACAAAAGCGATTCTGCGAAGCAATGTGAACAGGCACAGAGAAGGTGCTATCAGGGAATTCTCTGCCTGCCTTTCCCCAGTGCTCTGCAAGCTCTCCAGGACAACATAAAATATGGGGCTCTGTGCTTTCTTTCCTTCTGAACAAGTGTTACTGTTTTCTGCACAAAAGCGATTCTGCGAAGCAATGTGAACAGGCACAGAGAAGGTGCTATCAGGGAATTCTCTGCCTGCTTTTCCCCAGTGGTCTGCAAGCTCTCCAGGACAACATAAAATCTGGGGCTCTATGCTTTCTTTCCTTCTGAACAAGTGTTACTGTTTTCTGCACAAAAGCGATTCTGCGAAGCAATGTGAACACTTCTGCTTCCCAGGCACAGAGAAGGTGCTAGCAGGGAATTCTCTGCCTGCCTTTCCCCAGTGCTCTGCAAGCTCTCCAGGACAACATAGAATCTGGGGCTCTGTGCTTTCTTTCCTTCTGAACAAGTGTTACTGTTTTCTGCACAAAAGAGATTCTGCGAAGAAATGTGAACAGGCACAGAGAAGGTGCTAGCAGGGAATTCTCTGCCTGCCTTTCCCCAGTGCTCTGCAAGCTCTCCAGGACAACATAAAATCTGGGGCTCTGTGCTTTCTTTCCTTCTGAACAAGTGTTAGTGTTTTCTGCACAAAAGCGATTCTGCGAAGCAATGTGAACACTTCTGCTTCCCAGGCACAGAGAAGGTGCTAGCAAGGAATTCTCTGCCTGCCTTTCCCCAGTGCTCTGCAAGCTCTCGAGGACAACATAAAATCTGGGGCTCTGTGCTTTCTTTCGTTCTGAACAAGTGTTAGTGTTTTCTGCACAAAAGCGATTCTGCGAAGCAATGTGAACAGGCACAGAGAAGGTGCTATCAGGGAATTCTCTGCCTGCCTTTCCCCAGTGCTCTGCAAGCTCTCCAGGACAACATAAAATATGGGGCTCTGTGCTTTCTTTCCTTCTGAACAAGTGTTACTGTTTTCTGCACAAAAGCGATTCTGCGAAGCAATGTGAACAGGCACAGAGAAGGTGCTATCAGGGAATTCTCTGCCTGCTTTTCCCCAGTGGTCTGCAAGCTCTCCAGGACAACATAAAATCTGGGGCTCTATGCTTTCTTTCCTTCTGAACAAGTGTTACTGTTTTCTGCACAAAAGCGATTCTGCGAAGCAATGTGAACACTTCTGCTTCCCAGGCACAGAGAAGGTGCTAGCAGGGAATTCTCTGCCTGCCTTTCCCCAGTGCTCTGCAAGCTCTCCAGGACAACATAGAATCTGGGGCTCTGTGCTTTCTTTCCTTCTGAACAAGTGTTACTGTTTTCTGCACAAAAGCGATTCTGCGAAGCAATGTGAACAGGCACAGAGAAGGTGCTAGCAGGGAATTCTCTGCCTGCCTTTCCCCAGTGCTCTGCAAGCTCTCCAGGACAACATAAAATCTGGGGCTCTGTGCTTTCTTTCCTTCTGAACAAGTGTTAGTGTTTTCTGCACAAAAGCGATTCTGCGAAGCAATGTGAACACTTCTGCTTCCCAGGCACAGAGAAGGTGCTAGCAAGGAATTCTCTGCCTGCCTTTCCCCAGTGCTCTGCAAGCTCTCCAGGACAACATAAAATCTGGGGCTCTGTGCTTTCTTTCGTTCTGAACAAGTGTTACTGTTTTCTGCACAAAAGCGATTCTTGTGAAGCATGTGAACACTTCTGCTTCCCAGGCACAGAGAAGGTGCTAGCAGGGAATTCTCTGCCTGCCTTTCCCCAGTGCTCTGCAAGCTCTCCAGGACAACATAAAATCTGGGGCTCTGTGCTTTCTTTCCTTCTGAACAAGTGTTACTGTTTTCTGCACAAAAGCGATTCTGCGAAGCAATGTGAACAGGCACAGAGAAGGTGCTAGCAGGGAATTCTCTGCCTGCCTTTCCCCAGTGCTCTGCAAGCTCTCCAGGACAACATAAAATCTGGGGATCTGTGCTTTCTTTCCTTCTGAACAAGTGTTACTGTTTTCTGCACAAAAGCGATTCTGCGAAGCAATGTGAACAGGAACAGAGAAGGTGCTATCAGGGAATTCTCTGCCTGCCTTTCCCCAGTGCTCTGCAAGCTCTCCAGGACAACATAAAATCTGGGGCTCTGTGCTTTCTTTCCTTCTGAACAAGTGTTACTGTTTTCTGCACAAAAGCGATTCTTGCGAAGCAATGTGAACACTTCTGCTTCCCAGGCACAGAGAAGGTGCTAGCAGGGAATTCTCTGCCTGCCTTTCCCCAGTGCTCTGCAAGCTCTCCAGGACAACATCAAATATGGGGCTCTGTGCTTTCTTTCGTTCTGAACAAGTGTTACTGTTTTCTGCACAAAAGCGATTCTGCGAAGCAATGTGAACAGGCACAGAGAAGGTGCTAGCAGGGAATTCTCTACCTGCTTTTCCCCAGTGCTCTGCAAGCTCTCCAGGACAACATAAAATCTGGGGCTCTGTGCTTTCTTTCGTTCTGAACAAGTTTTACTGTTTTCTGAACAAAAGCGATTCTGCGAAACAATGTGAACAGGCACAGAGAAGGTGCTATCAGGGAATTCTCTGCCTGCCTTTCCCCAGTGCTCTGCAAGCTCTCCAGGACAACATAGAATCTGGGGCTCTGTGCTTTCTTTCCTTCTGAACAAGTGTTAGTGTTTTCTGCACAAAAGCGATTCTGCGAAGCAATGTGAACACTTCTGCTTCCCAGGCACAGAGAAGGTGCTAGCAGGGAATTCTCTGCCTGCCTTTCCCCAGTGCTCTGCAAGCTCTCCAGGACAACATAAAATCTGGGGTTCAGTGCTTTCTTTCCTTCTGAACAAGTGTTACTGTTTTCTGCACAAAAGCGATTCTGCGAAGCAATGTGAACAGGCACAGAGAAGGTGCTATCAGGGAATTCTCTGCCTGCTTTTCCCCAGTGGTCTGCAAGCTCTCCAGGACAACATAAAATCTGGGGCTCTGTGCTTTCTTTCCTTCTGAACAAGTGTTACTGTTTTCTGCACAAAAGCGATTCTGCGAAGCAATGTGAACACTTCTGCTTCCCAGGCACAGAGAAGGTGCTAGCAGGGAATTCTCTGCCTGCCTTTCCCCAGTGCTCTGCAAGCTCTCGAGGACAACATAGAATCTGGGGCTCTGTGCTTTCTTTCGTTCTGAACAAGTGTTAGTGTTTTCTGCACAAAAGCGATTCTGCGAAACAATGTGAACACTTCTGCTTCCCAGGCACAGAGAAGGTGCTAGCAGGGAATTCTCTGCCTGCCTTTCCCCAGTGCTCTGCAAGCTCTCGAGGACAACATAAAATCTGGGGCTCTGTGCTTTCTTTCGTTCTGAACAAGTGTTACTGTTTTCTGCACAAAAGCGATTCTTGCGAAGCAATGTGAACACTTCTGCTTCCCAGGCACAGAGAAGGTGCTAGCAAGGAATTCTCTGCCTGCCTTTCCCCAGTGCTCTGCAAGCTCTCGAGGACAACATAAAATCTGGGGCTCTGTGCTTTCTTTCGTTCTGAACAAGTGTTACTGTTTTCTGCACAAAAGCGATTCTGCGAAGCAATGTGAACAGGCACAGAGAAGGTGCTATCAGGGAATTCTCTGCCTGCCTTTCCCCAGTGCTCTGCAAGCTCTCCAGGACAACATAAAATCTGGGGCTCTGTGCTTTCTTTCCTTCTGAACAAGTGTTACTGTTTTCTGCACAAAAGCGATTCTGCGAAGCAATGTGAACAGGCACAGAGAAGGTGCTATCAGGGAATTCTCTGCCTGCTTTTCCCCAGTGGTCTGCAAGCTCTCCAGGACAACATAAAATCTGGGGCTCTGTGCTTTCTTTCCTTCTGAACAAGTGTTACTGTTTTCTGCACAAAAGCGATTCTGCGAAGCAATGTGAACACTTCTGCTTCCCAGGCACAGAGAAGGTGCTAGCAGGGAATTCTCTGCCTGCCTTTCCCCAGTGCTCTGCAAGCTCTCCAGGACAACAGAGAATCTGGGGCTCTGTGCTTTCTTTCCTTCTGAACAAGTGTTACTGTTTTCTGCACAAAAGCGATTCTGCGAAGCAATGTGAACACTTCTGCTTCCCAGGCACAGAGAAGGTGCTAGCAAGGAATTCTCTGCCTGCCTTTCCCCAGTGCTCTGCAAGCTCTCCAGGACAACATAAAATCTGGGGCTCTGTGCTTTCTTTCGTTCTGAACAAGTGTTACTGTTTTCTGCACAAAAGCGATTCTTGCAAAGCAATGTGAACACTTCTGCTTCCCAGGCACAGAGAAGGTGCTAGCAGGGAATTCTCTGCCTGCCTTTCCCCAGTGCTCTGCAAGCTCTCCAGGACAACATAAAATCTGGGGCTCTGTGCTTTCTTTCGTTCTGAACAAGTGTTACTGTTTTCTGCACAAAAGCGATTCTGCGAAGCAATGTGAACAGGCACAGAGAAGGTGCTATCAGGGAATTCTCTGCCTGCCTTTCCCCAGTGCTCTGCAAGCTCTCCAGGACAACATAAAATCTGGGGATCTGTGCTTTCTTTCGTTCTGAACAAGTGTTACTGTTTTCTGCACAAAAGCGATTCTTGCGAAGCAATGTGAACACTTCTGCTTCCCAGGCACAGAGAAGGTGCTAGCAAGGAATTCTCTGCCTGCCTTTCCCCAGTGCTCTGCAAGCTCTCGAGGACAACATAAAATCTGGGGCTCTGTGCTTTCTTTCGTTCTGAACAAGTGTTACTGTTTTCTGCACAAAAGCGATTCTGCGAAGCAATGTGAACAGGCACAGAGAAGGTGCTATCAGGGAATTCTCTGCCTGCCTTTCCCCAGTGCTCTGCAAGCTCTCCAGGACAACATAAAATCTGGGGCTCTGTGCTTTCTTTCCTTCTGAACAAGTGTTACTGTTTTCTGCACAAAAGCGATTCTGCGAAGCAATGTGAACAGGCACAGAGAAGGTGCTATCAGGGAATTCTCTGCCTGCTTTTCCCCAGTGCTCTGCAAGCTCTCCAGGACAACATAAAATCTGGGGCTCTGTGCTTTCTTTCCTTCTGAACAAGTGTTACTGTTTTCTGCACAAAAGCGATTCTGCGAAGCAATGTGAACACTTCTGCTTCCCAGGCACAGAGAAGGTGCTAGCAGGGAATTCTCTGCCTGCCTTTCCCCAGTGCTCTGCAAGCTCTCCAGGACAACATAGAATCTGGGGCTCTGTGCTTTCTTTCCTTCTGAACAAGTGTTACTGTTTTCGGCAAAAAAGCGATTCTGCGAAGCAATGTAAACAGGCACAGAGAAGGTGCTATCAGGGAATTCTCTGCCTGCCTTTCCCCAGTGCTCTGCAAGCTCTCCAGGACAACATAAAATCTGGGGCTCTGTGCTTTCTTTCCTTCTGAACAAGTGTTAGTGTTTTCTGCACAAAAGCGATTCTGCGAAGCAATGTGAACACTTCTGCTTCCCAGGCACAGAGAAGGTGCTAGCAGGGAATTCTCTGCCTGCCTTTCCCCAGTGCTCTGCAAGCTCTCCAGGACAACATAAAATCTGGGGCTCTGTGCTTTCTTTCGTTCTGAACAAGTGTTACTGTTTTCTGCACAAAAGCGATTCTGCGAAGCAATGTGAACAGGCACAGAGAAGGTGCTATCAGGGAATTCTCTGCCTGCCTTTCCCCAGTGCTCTGCAAGCTCTCGAGGACAACATAGAATCTGGGGCTCTGTGCTTTCTTTCCTTCTGAACAAGTGTTAGTGTTTTCTGCACAAAAGCGATTCTGCGAAGCAATGTGAACAGGCACAGAGAAGGTGCTATCAGGGAATTCTCTGCCTGCCTTTCCCCAGTGCTCTGCAAGCTCTCCAGGACAACATAAAATCTGGGGCTCTGTGCTTTCTTTCCTTCTGAACAAGTGTTAGTGTTTTCTGCACAAAAGCGATTCTTGCGAAGCAATGTGAACACTTCTGCTTCCCAGGCACAGAGAAGGTGCTAGCAAGGAATTCTCTGCCTGCCTTTCCCCAGTGCTCTGCAAGCTCTCCAGGACAACATAGAATCTGGGGCTCTGTGCTTTCTTTCCTTCTGAACAAGTGTTACTGTTTTCTGCACAAAAGCGATTCTGCGAAGCAATGTGAACACTTCTGCTTCCCAGGCACAGAGAAGGTGCTAGCAAGGAATTCTCTGCCTGCCTTTCCCCAGTGCTCTGCAAGCTCTCCAGGACAACATAAAATCTGGGGCTCTGTGCTTTCTTTCGTTCTGAACAAGTGTTACTGTTTTCTGCACAAAAGCGATTCTGCGAAGCAATGTGAACAGGCACAGAGAAGGTGCTAGCAAGGAATTCTCTGCCTGCCTTTCCCCAGTGCTCTGCAAGCTCTCCAGGACAACATAAAATCTGGGGCTCTGTGCTTTCTTTCCTTCTGAACAAGTGTTACTGTTTTCTGCACAAAAGCGATTCTGCGAAGCAATGTGAACAGGCACAGAGAAGGTGCTAGCAGGGAATTCTCTGCCTGCCTTTCCCCAGTGCTCTGCAAGCTCTCCAGGACAACATAAAATCTGGGGCTCTGTGCTTTCTTTCCTTCTGAACAAGTGTTAGTGTTTTCTGCACAAAAGCGATTCTTGCGAAGCAATGTGAACACTTCTGCTTCCCAGGCACAGAGAAGGTGCTAGCAAGGAATTCTCTGCCTGCCTTTCCCCAGTGCTCTGCAAGCTCTCCAGGACAACATAAAATCTGGGGCTCTGTGCTTTCTTTCCTTCTGAACAAGTGTTACTGTTTTCTGCACAAAAGCGATTCTGCGAAGCAATGTGAACACTTCTGCTTCCCAGGCACAGAGAAGGTGCTAGCAGGGAATTCTCTGCCTGCCTTTCCCCAGTGCTCTGCAAGCTCTCGAGGACAACATAGAATCTGGGGCTCTGTGCTTTCTTTCGTTCTGAACAAGTGTTAGTGTTTTCTGCACAAAAGCGATTCTGCGAAACAATGTGAACACTTCTGCTTCCCAGGCACAGAGAAGGTGCTAGCAGGGAATTCTCTGCCTGCCTTTCCCCAGTGCTCTGCAAGCTCTCCAGGACAACATAAAATCTGGGGCTCTGTGCTTTCTTTCGTTCTGAACAAGTGTTAGTGTTTTCTGCACAAAAGCGATTCTGCGAAGCAATGTGAACAGGCACAGAGAAGGTGCTATCAGGGAATTCTCTGCCTGCCTTTCCCCAGTGCTCTGCAAGCTCTCCAGGACAACATAAAATATGGGGCTCTGTGCTTTCTTTCCTTCTGAACAAGTGTTACTGTTTTCTGCACAAAAGCGATTCTGCGAAGCAATGTGAACAGGCACAGAGAAGGTGCTATCAGGGAATTCTCTGCCTGCTTTTCCCCAGTGGTCTGCAAGCTCTCCAGGACAACATAAAATCTGGGGCTCTATGCTTTCTTTCCTTCTGAACAAGTGTTACTGTTTTCTGCACAAAAGCGATTCTGCGAAGCAATGTGAACACTTCTGCTTCCCAGGCACAGAGAAGGTGCTAGCAGGGAATTCTCTGCCTGCCTTTCCCCAGTGCTCTGCAAGCTCTCCAGGACAACATAGAATCTGGGGCTCTGTGCTTTCTTTCCTTCTGAACAAGTGTTAATATTTTCGGCACAAAAGCGATTCTGCGAAGCAATGTAAACAGGCACAGAGAAGGTGCTATCAGGGAATTCTCTGCCTGCCTTTCCCCAGTGCTCTGCAAGCTCTCCAGGACAACATAAAATCTGGGGCTCTGTGCTTTCTTTCCTTCTGAACAAGTGTTAGTGTTTTCTGCACAAAAGCGATTCTGCGAAGCAATGTGAACTCTTCTGCTTCCCAGGCACAGAGAAGGTGCTAGCAGGGAATTCTCTGCCTGCCTTTCCCCAGTGCTCTGCAAGCTCTCCAGGACAACATAAAATCTGGGGCTCTGTGCTTTCTTTCCTTCTGAACAAGTGTTACTGTTTTCTGCACAAAAGCGATTCTGCGAAACAATGTGAACACTTCTGCTTCCCAGGCACAGAGAAGGTGCTAGCAAGGAATTCTCTGCCTGCCTTTCCCCAGTGCTCTGCAAGTTCTCGAGGACAACATAAAATCTGGGGCTCTGTGCTTTCTTTCGTTCTGAACAAGTGTTAGTGTTTTCTGCACAAAAGCGATTCTGCGAAGCAATGTGAACAGGCACAGAGAAGGTGCTATCAGGGAATTCTCTGCCTGCCTTTCCCCAGTGCTCTGCAAGCTCTCCAGGACAACATAAAATCTGGGGTTCTGTGCTTTCTTTCCTTCTGAACAAGTGTTACTGTTTTCTGCACAAAAGCGATTCTGCGAAGCAATGTGAACAGGCACAGAGAAGGTGCTATCAGGGAATTCTCTGCCTGCTTTTCCCCAGTGCTCTGCAAGCTCTCCAGGACAACATAAAATATGGGGCTCTGTGCTTTCTTTCCTTCTGAACAAGTGTTACTGTTTTCTGCACAAAAGCGATTCTGCGAAGCAATGTGAACACTTCTGCTTCCCAGGCACAGAGAAGGTGCTAGCAGGGAATTCTCTGCCTGCCTTTCCCCAGTGCTCTGCAAGCTCTCGAGGACAACATAAAATCTGGGGCTCTGTGCTTTCTTTCGTTCTGAACAAGTGTTACTGTTTTCTGCACAAAAGCGATTCTGCGAAGCAATGTGAACAGGCACAGAGAAGGTGCTAGCAAGGAATTCTCTGCCTGCCTTTCCCCAGTGCTCTGCAAGCTCTCCAGGACAACATAAAATCTGGGGCTCTGTGCTTTCTTTCCTTCTGAACAAGTGTTACTGTTTTCTGCACAAAAGCGATTCTGCGAAGCAATGTGAACAGGCACAGAGAAGGTGCTATCAGGGAATTCTCTGCCTGCTTTTCCCCAGTGGTCTGCAAGCTCTCCAGGACAACATAAAATCTGGGGCTCTGTGCTTTCTTTCCTTCTGAACAAGTGTTACTGTTTTCTGCACAAAAGCGATTCTGCGAAGCAATGTGAACACTTCTGCTTCCCAGGCACAGAGAAGGTGCTAGCAGGGAATTCTCTGCCTGCCTTTCCCCAGTGCTCTGCAAGCTCTCGAGGACAACAGAGAATCTGGGGCTCTGTGCTTTCTTTCCTTCTGAACAAGTGTTACTGTTTTCTGCACAAAAGCGATTCTGCGAAGCAATGTGAACACTTCTGCTTCCCAGGCACAGAGAAGGTGCTAGCAAGGAATTCTCTGCCTGCCTTTCCCCAGTGCTCTGCAAGCTCTCCAGGACAACATAAAATCTGGGGCTCTGTGCTTTCTTTCCTTCTGAACAAGTGTTAATGTTTTCGGCACAAAAGCGATTCTGCGAAGCAATGTAAACAGGCACAGAGAAGGTGCTATCAGGGAATTCTCTGCCTGCCTTTCCCCAGTGCTCTGCAAGCTCTCCAGGACAACATAAAATCTGGGGCTCTGTGCTTTCTTTCCTTCTGAACAAGTGTTAGTGTTTTCTGCACAAAAGCGATTCTGCGAAGCAATGTGAACACTTCTGCTTCCCAGGCACAGAGAAGGTGCTAGCAGGGAATTCTCTGCCTGCCTTTCCCCAGTGCTCTGCAAGCTCTCCAGGACAACATAAAATCTGGGGCTCTGTGCTTTCTTTCCTTCTGAACAAGTGTTAGTGTTTTCTGCACAAAAGCGATTCTGCGAAGCAATGTGAACAGGCACAGAGAAGGTGCTAGCAGGGAATTCTCTGCCTGCCTTTCCCCAGTGCTCTGCAAGCTCTCCAGGACAACATAAAATCTGGGGCTCTGTGCTTTCTTTCCTTCTGAACAAGTGTTACTGTTTTCTGCACAAAAGCGATTCTTGCGAAGCAATGTGAACACTTCTGCTTCCCAGGCACAGAGAAGGTGCTAGCAAGGAATTCTCTGCCTGCCTTTCCCCAGTGCTCTGCAAGCTCTCCAGGACAACATAGAATCTGGGGCTCTGTGCTTTCTTTCCTTCTGAACAAGTGTTACTGTTTTCTGCACAAAAGCGATTCTGCGAAGCAATGTGAACACTTCTGCTTCCCAGGCACAGAGAAGGTGCTAGCAAAGAATTCTCTGCCTGCCTTTCCCCAGTGCTCTGCAAGCTCTCCAGGACAACATAAAATCTGGGACTCTGTGCTTTCTTTCCTTCTGAACAAGTGTTACTGTTTTCTGCACAAAAGCGATTCTGCGAAGCAATGTGAACACTTCTGCTTCCCAGGCACAGAGAAGGTGCTAGCAGGGAATTCTCTGCCTGCCTTTCCCCAGTGCTCTGCAAGCTCTCCAGGAAAACATAAAATCTGGGGCTCTGTGCTTTCTTTCCTTCTGAACAAGTGTTACTGTTTTCTGCACAAAAGCGATTCTGCGAAGCAATGTGAACAGGCACAGAGAAGGTGCTATCAGGGAATTCTCTGCCTGCTTTTCCCCAGTGCTCTGCAAGCTCTCCAGGACAACATAAAATCTGGGGCTCTGTGATTTCTTTCCTTCTGAACAAGTGTTACTGTTTTCTGCACAAAAGCGATTCTGCGAAGCAATGTGAACAGGCACAGAGAAGGTGCTATCAGGGAATTCTCTGCCTGCCTTTCCCCAGTGCTCTGCAAGCTCTCCAGGACAACATAAAATCTGGGGCTCTGTGCTTTCTTTCCTTCTGAACAAGTGTTACTGTTTTCTGCACAAAAGCGATTCTGCGAAACAATGTGAACACTTCTGCTTCCCAGGCACAGAGAAGGTGCTAGCAAGGAATTCTCTGCCTGCCTTTCCCCAGTGCTCTGCAAGCTCTCGAGGACAACATAGAATCTGGGGCTCTGTGCTTTCTTTCATTCTGAACAAGTGTTAGTGTTTTCTGCACAAAAGCGATTCTTGTGAAGCAATGTGAACACTTCTGCTTCCCAGGCACAGAGAAGGTGCTAGCAGGGAATTCTCTGCCTGCCTTTCCCCAGTGCTCTGCAAGCTCTCGAGGACAATATAAAATCTGGGGCTCTGTGCTTTCTTTCGTTCTGAACAAGTGTTAGTGTTTTCTGCACAAAAGCGATTCTGCGAAGCAATGTGAACAGGCACAGAGAAGGTGCTATCAGGGAATTCTCTGCCTGCCTTTCCCCAGTGCTCTGCAAGCTCTCCAGGACAACATAAAATCTGGGGCTCTGTGCTTTCTTTCCTTCTGAACAAGTGTTACTGTTTTCTGCACAAAAGCGATTCTGCGAAGCAATGTGAACAGGCACAGAGAAGGTGCTATCAGGGAATTCTCTGCCTGCTTTTCCCCAGTGCTCTGCAAGCTCTCCAGGACAACATAAAATCTGGGGATCTGTGCTTTCTTTCGTTCTGAACAAGTGTTACTGTTTTCTGCACAAAAGCGATTCTGCGAAGCAATGTGAACAGGCACAGAGAAGGTGCTAGCAGGGAATTCTCTGCCTGCCTTTCCCCAGTGCTCTGCAAGCTCTCCAGGACAACATAAAATCTGGGGCTCTGTGCTTTCTTTCCTTCTGAACAAGTGTTAGTGTTTTCTGCACAAAAGCGATTCTTGCGAAGCAATGTGAACACTTCTGCTTCCCAGGCACAGAGAAGGTGCTAGCAAGGAATTCTCTGCCTGCCTTTCCCCAGTGCTCTGCAAGCTCTCCAGGACAACATAGAATCTGGGGCTCTGTGCTTTCTTTCCTTCTGAACAAGTGTTACTGTTTTCTGCACAAAAGCGATTCTGCGAAGCAATGTGAACACTTCTGCTTCCCAGGCACAGAGAAGGTGCTAGCAAAGAATTCTCTGCCTGCCTTTCCCCAGTGCTCTGCAAGCTCTCGAGGACAACATAGAATCTGGGGCTCTGTGCTTTCTTTCATTCTGAACAAGTGTTAGTGTTTTCTGCACAAAAGCGATTCTGCGAAGCAATGTGAACAGGCACAGAGAAGGTGCTATCAGGGAATTCTCTGCCTGCTTTTCCCCAGTGCTCTGCAAGCTCTCCAGGACAACATAAAATCTGGGGCTCTGTGCTTTCTTTCCTTCTGAACAAGTGTTACTGTTTTCTGCACAAAAGCGATTCTGCGAAGCAATGTGAACACTTCTGCTTCCCAGGCACAGAGAAGGTGCTAGCAAGGAATTCTCTGCCTGCCTTTCCCCAGTGCTCTGCAAGCTCTCGAGGACAACATAGAATCTGGGGCTCTGTGCTTTCTTTCGTTCTGAACAAGTGTTAGTGTTTTCTGCACAAAAGCGATTCTTGCGAAGCAATGTGAACACTTCTGCTTCCCAGGCACAGAGAAGGTGCTAGCAGGGAATTCTCTGCCTGCCTTTCCCCAGTGCTCTGCAAGCTCTCCAGGACAACATAAAATCTGGGGCTCTGTGATTTCTTTCCTTCTGAACAAGTGTTACTGTTTTCTGCACAAAAGCGATTCTGCGAAGCAATGTGAACAGGCACAGAGAAGGTGCTAGCAAGGAATTCTCTGCCTGCCTTTCCCCAGTGCTCTGCAAGCTCTCGAGGACAACATAGAATCTGGGGCTCTGTGCTTTCTTTCATTCTGAACAAGTGTTAGTGTTTTCTGCACAAAAGCGATTCTTGTGAAGCAATGTGAACACTTCTGCTTCCCAGGCACAGAGAAGGTGCTAGCAGGGAATTCTCTGCCTGCCTTTCCCCAGTGCTCTGCAAGCTCTCGAGGACAACATAAAATCTGGGGCTCTGTGCTTTCTTTCGTTCTGAACAAGTGTTAGTGTTTTCTGCACAAAAGCGATTCTGCGAAGCAATGTGAACAGGCACAGAGAAGGTGCTATCAGGGAATTCTCTGCCTGCCTTTCCCCAGTGCTCTGCAAGCTCTCCAGGACAACATAAAATATGGGGCTCTGTGCTTTCTTTCCTTCTGAACAAGTGTTACTGTTTTCTGCACAAAAGCGATTCTGCGAAGCAATGTGAACAGGCACAGAGAAGGTGCTATCAGGGAATTCTCTGCCTGCTTTTCCCCAGTGGTCTGCAAGCTCTCCAGGACAACATAAAATCTGGGGCTCTATGCTTTCTTTCCTTCTGAACAAGTGTTACTGTTTTCTGCACAAAAGCGATTCTGCGAAGCAATGTGAACACTTCTGCTTCCCAGGCACAGAGAAGGTGCTAGCAGGGAATTCTCTGCCTGCCTTTCCCCAGTGCTCTGCAAGCTCTCCAGGACAACATAGAATCTGGGGCTCTGTGCTTTCTTTCCTTCTGAACAAGTGTTACTGTTTTCTGCACAAAAGAGATTCTGCGAAGAAATGTGAACAGGCACAGAGAAGGTGCTAGCAGGGAATTCTCTGCCTGCCTTTCCCCAGTGCTCTGCAAGCTCTCCAGGACAACATAAAATCTGGGGCTCTGTGCTTTCTTTCCTTCTGAACAAGTGTTAGTGTTTTCTGCACAAAAGCGATTCTGCGAAGCAATGTGAACACTTCTGCTTCCCAGGCACAGAGAAGGTGCTAGCAAGGAATTCTCTGCCTGCCTTTCCCCAGTGCTCTGCAAGCTCTCGAGGACAACATAAAATCTGGGGCTCTGTGCTTTCTTTCGTTCTGAACAAGTGTTAGTGTTTTCTGCACAAAAGCGATTCTGCGAAGCAATGTGAACAGGCACAGAGAAGGTGCTATCAGGGAATTCTCTGCCTGCCTTTCCCCAGTGCTCTGCAAGCTCTCCAGGACAACATAAAATATGGGGCTCTGTGCTTTCTTTCCTTCTGAACAAGTGTTACTGTTTTCTGCACAAAAGCGATTCTGCGAAGCAATGTGAACAGGCACAGAGAAGGTGCTATCAGGGAATTCTCTGCCTGCTTTTCCCCAGTGGTCTGCAAGCTCTCCAGGACAACATAAAATCTGGGGCTCTATGCTTTCTTTCCTTCTGAACAAGTGTTACTGTTTTCTGCACAAAAGCGATTCTGCGAAGCAATGTGAACACTTCTGCTTCCCAGGCACAGAGAAGGTGCTAGCAGGGAATTCTCTGCCTGCCTTTCCCCAGTGCTCTGCAAGCTCTCCAGGACAACATAGAATCTGGGGCTCTGTGCTTTCTTTCCTTCTGAACAAGTGTTACTGTTTTCTGCACAAAAGCGATTCTGCGAAGCAATGTGAACAGGCACAGAGAAGGTGCTAGCAGGGAATTCTCTGCCTGCCTTTCCCCAGTGCTCTGCAAGCTCTCCAGGACAACATAAAATCTGGGGCTCTGTGCTTTCTTTCCTTCTGAACAAGTGTTAGTGTTTTCTGCACAAAAGCGATTCTGCGAAGCAATGTGAACACTTCTGCTTCCCAGGCACAGAGAAGGTGCTAGCAAGGAATTCTCTGCCTGCCTTTCCCCAGTGCTCTGCAAGCTCTCCAGGACAACATAAAATCTGGGGCTCTGTGCTTTCTTTCGTTCTGAACAAGTGTTACTGTTTTCTGCACAAAAGCGATTCTTGTGAAGCATGTGAACACTTCTGCTTCCCAGGCACAGAGAAGGTGCTAGCAGGGAATTCTCTGCCTGCCTTTCCCCAGTGCTCTGCAAGCTCTCCAGGACAACATAAAATCTGGGGCTCTGTGCTTTCTTTCCTTCTGAACAAGTGTTACTGTTTTCTGCACAAAAGCGATTCTGCGAAGCAATGTGAACAGGCACAGAGAAGGTGCTAGCAGGGAATTCTCTGCCTGCCTTTCCCCAGTGCTCTGCAAGCTCTCCAGGACAACATAAAATCTGGGGATCTGTGCTTTCTTTCCTTCTGAACAAGTGTTACTGTTTTCTGCACAAAAGCGATTCTGCGAAGCAATGTGAACAGGAACAGAGAAGGTGCTATCAGGGAATTCTCTGCCTGCCTTTCCCCAGTGCTCTGCAAGCTCTCCAGGACAACATAAAATCTGGGGCTCTGTGCTTTCTTTCCTTCTGAACAAGTGTTACTGTTTTCTGCACAAAAGCGATTCTTGCGAAGCAATGTGAACACTTCTGCTTCCCAGGCACAGAGAAGGTGCTAGCAGGGAATTCTCTGCCTGCCTTTCCCCAGTGCTCTGCAAGCTCTCCAGGACAACATCAAATATGGGGCTCTGTGCTTTCTTTCGTTCTGAACAAGTGTTACTGTTTTCTGCACAAAAGCGATTCTGCGAAGCAATGTGAACAGGCACAGAGAAGGTGCTAGCAGGGAATTCTCTACCTGCTTTTCCCCAGTGCTCTGCAAGCTCTCCAGGACAACATAAAATCTGGGGCTCTGTGCTTTCTTTCGTTCTGAACAAGTTTTACTGTTTTCTGAACAAAAGCGATTCTGCGAAACAATGTGAACAGGCACAGAGAAGGTGCTATCAGGGAATTCTCTGCCTGCCTTTCCCCAGTGCTCTGCAAGCTCTCCAGGACAACATAGAATCTGGGGCTCTGTGCTTTCTTTCCTTCTGAACAAGTGTTAGTGTTTTCTGCACAAAAGCGATTCTGCGAAGCAATGTGAACACTTCTGCTTCCCAGGCACAGAGAAGGTGCTAGCAGGGAATTCTCTGCCTGCCTTTCCCCAGTGCTCTGCAAGCTCTCCAGGACAACATAAAATCTGGGGTTCAGTGCTTTCTTTCCTTCTGAACAAGTGTTACTGTTTTCTGCACAAAAGCGATTCTGCGAAGCAATGTGAACAGGCACAGAGAAGGTGCTATCAGGGAATTCTCTGCCTGCTTTTCCCCAGTGGTCTGCAAGCTCTCCAGGACAACATAAAATCTGGGGCTCTGTGCTTTCTTTCCTTCTGAACAAGTGTTACTGTTTTCTGCACAAAAGCGATTCTGCGAAGCAATGTGAACACTTCTGCTTCCCAGGCACAGAGAAGGTGCTAGCAGGGAATTCTCTGCCTGCCTTTCCCCAGTGCTCTGCAAGCTCTCGAGGACAACATAGAATCTGGGGCTCTGTGCTTTCTTTCGTTCTGAACAAGTGTTAGTGTTTTCTGCACAAAAGCGATTCTGCGAAACAATGTGAACACTTCTGCTTCCCAGGCACAGAGAAGGTGCTAGCAGGGAATTCTCTGCCTGCCTTTCCCCAGTGCTCTGCAAGCTCTCCAGGACAACATCAAATCTGGGGCTCTGTGCTTTCTTTCGTTCTGAACAAGTGTTACTGTTTTCTGCACAAAAGCGATTCTTGCGAAGCAATGTGAACACTTCTGCTTCCCAGGCACAGAGAAGGTGCTAGCAAGGAATTCTCTGCCTGCCTTTCCCCAGTGCTCTGCAAGCTCTCGAGGACAACATAAAATCTGGGGCTCTGTGCTTTCTTTCGTTCTGAACAAGTGTTACTGTTTTCTGCACAAAAGCGATTCTGCGAAGCAATGTGAACAGGCACAGAGAAGGTGCTATCAGGGAATTCTCTGCCTGCCTTTCCCCAGTGCTCTGCAAGCTCTCCAGGACAACATAAAATCTGGGGCTCTGTGCTTTCTTTCCTTCTGAACAAGTGTTACTGTTTTCTGCACAAAAGCGATTCTGCGAAGCAATGTGAACAGGCACAGAGAAGGTGCTATCAGGGAATTCTCTGCCTGCTTTTCCCCAGTGGTCTGCAAGCTCTCCAGGACAACATAAAATCTGGGGCTCTGTGCTTTCTTTCCTTCTGAACAAGTGTTACTGTTTTCTGCACAAAAGCGATTCTGCGAAGCAATGTGAACACTTCTGCTTCCCAGGCACAGAGAAGGTGCTAGCAGGGAATTCTCTGCCTGCCTTTCCCCAGTGCTCTGCAAGCTCTCCAGGACAACAGAGAATCTGGGGCTCTGTGCTTTCTTTCCTTCTGAACAAGTGTTACTGTTTTCTGCACAAAAGCGATTCTGCGAAGCAATGTGAACACTTCTGCTTCCCAGGCACAGAGAAGGTGCTAGCAAGGAATTCTCTGCCTGCCTTTCCCCAGTGCTCTGCAAGCTCTCCAGGACAACATAAAATCTGGGGCTCTGTGCTTTCTTTCGTTCTGAACAAGTGTTACTGTTTTCTGCACAAAAGCGATTCTTGCAAAGCAATGTGAACACCTCTGCTTCCCAGGCACAGAGAAGGTGCTAGCAGGGAATTCTCTGCCTGCCTTTCCCCAGTGCTCTGCAAGCTCTCCAGGACAACATAAAATCTGGGGCTCTGTGCTTTCTTTCGTTCTGAACAAGTGTTACTGTTTTCTGCACAAAAGCGATTCTGCGAAGCAATGTGAACAGGCACAGAGAAGGTGCTATCAGGGAATTCTCTGCCTGCCTTTCCCCAGTGCTCTGCAAGCTCTCCAGGACAACATAAAATCTGGGGATCTGTGCTTTCTTTCGTTCTGAACAAGTGTTACTGTTTTCTGCACAAAAGCGATTCTTGCGAAGCAATGTGAACACTTCTGCTTCCCAGGCACAGAGAAGGTGCTAGCAAGGAATTCTCTGCCTGCCTTTCCCCAGTGCTCTGCAAGCTCTCGAGGACAACATAAAATCTGGGGCTCTGTGCTTTCTTTCGTTCTGAACAAGTGTTACTGTTTTCTGCACAAAAGCGATTCTGCGAAGCAATGTGAACAGGCACAGAGAAGGTGCTATCAGGGAATTCTCTGCCTGCCTTTCCCCAGTGCTCTGCAAGCTCTCCAGGACAACATAAAATCTGGGGCTCTGTGCTTTCTTTCCTTCTGAACAAGTGTTACTGTTTTCTGCACAAAAGCGATTCTGCGAAGCAATGTGAACAGGCACAGAGAAGGTGCTATCAGGGAATTCTCTGCCTGCTTTTCCCCAGTGCTCTGCAAGCTCTCCAGGACAACATAAAATCTGGGGCTCTGTGCTTTCTTTCCTTCTGAACAAGTGTTACTGTTTTCTGCACAAAAGCGATTCTGCGAAGCAATGTGAACACTTCTGCTTCCCAGGCACAGAGAAGGTGCTAGCAGGGAATTCTCTGCCTGCCTTTCCCCAGTGCTCTGCAAGCTCTCCAGGACAACAGAGAATCTGGGGCTCTGTGCTTTCTTTCCTTCTGAACAAGTGTTACTGTTTTCGGCAAAAAAGCGATTCTGCGAAGCAATGTAAACAGGCACAGAGAAGGTGCTATCAGGGAATTCTCTGCCTGCCTTTCCCCAGTGCTCTGCAAGCTCTCCAGGACAACATAAAATCTGGGGCTCTGTGCTTTCTTTCCTTCTGAACAAGTGTTAGTGTTTTCTGCACAAAAGCGATTCTGCGAAGCAATGTGAACACTTCTGCTTCCCAGGCACAGAGAAGGTGCTAGCAGGGAATTCTCTGCCTGCCTTTCCCCAGTGCTCTGCAAGCTCTCCAGGACAACATAAAATCTGGGGCTCTGTGCTTTCTTTCGTTCTGAACAAGTGTTACTGTTTTCTGCACAAAAGCGATTCTGCGAAGCAATGTGAACAGGCACAGAGAAGGTGCTATCAGGGAATTCTCTGCCTGCCTTTCCCCAGTGCTCTGCAAGCTCTCGAGGACAACATAGAATCTGGGGCTCTGTGCTTTCTTTCCTTCTGAACAAGTGTTAGTGTTTTCTGCACAAAAGCGATTCTGCGAAGCAATGTGAACAGGCACAGAGAAGGTGCTATCAGGGAATTCTCTGCCTGCCTTTCCCCAGTGCTCTGCAAGCTCTCCAGGACAACATAAAATCTGGGGCTCTGTGCTTTCTTTCCTTCTGAACAAGTGTTAGTGTTTTCTGCACAAAAGCGATTCTTGCGAAGCAATGTGAACACTTCTGCTTCCCAGGCACAGAGAAGGTGCTAGCAAGGAATTCTCTGCCTGCCTTTCCCCAGTGCTCTGCAAGCTCTCCAGGACAACATAGAATCTGGGGCTCTGTGCTTTCTTTCCTTCTGAACAAGTGTTACTGTTTTCTGCACAAAAGCGATTCTGCGAAGCAATGTGAACACTTCTGCTTCCCAGGCACAGAGAAGGTGCTAGCAAGGAATTCTCTGCCTGCCTTTCCCCAGTGCTCTGCAAGCTCTCCAGGACAACATAAAATCTGGGGCTCTGTGCTTTCTTTCGTTCTGAACAAGTGTTACTGTTTTCTGCACAAAAGCGATTCTGCGAAGCAATGTGAACAGGCACAGAGAAGGTGCTAGCAAGGAATTCTCTGCCTGCCTTTCCCCAGTGCTCTGCAAGCTCTCCAGGACAACATAAAATCTGGGGCTCTGTGCTTTCTTTCCTTCTGAACAAGTGTTACTGTTTTCTGCACAAAAGCGATTCTGCGAAGCAATGTGAACAGGCACAGAGAAGGTGCTAGCAGGGAATTCTCTGCCTGCCTTTCCCCAGTGCTCTGCAAGCTCTCCAGGACAACATAAAATCTGGGGCTCTGTGCTTTCTTTCCTTCTGAACAAGTGTTAGTGTTTTCTGCACAAAAGCGATTCTTGCGAAGCAATGTGAACACTTCTGCTTCCCAGGCACAGAGAAGGTGCTAGCAAGGAATTCTCTGCCTGCCTTTCCCCAGTGCTCTGCAAGCTCTCCAGGACAACATAAAATCTGGGGCTCTGTGCTTTCTTTCCTTCTGAACAAGTGTTACTGTTTTCTGCACAAAAGCGATTCTGCGAAGCAATGTGAACACTTCTGCTTCCCAGGCACAGAGAAGGTGCTAGCAGGGAATTCTCTGCCTGCCTTTCCCCAGTGCTCTGCAAGCTCTCGAGGACAACATAGAATCTGGGGCTCTGTGCTTTCTTTCGTTCTGAACAAGTGTTAGTGTTTTCTGCACAAAAGCGATTCTGCGAAACAATGTGAACACTTCTGCTTCCCAGGCACAGAGAAGGTGCTAGCAGGGAATTCTCTGCCTGCCTTTCCCCAGTGCTCTGCAAGCTCTCCAGGACAACATAAAATCTGGGGCTCTGTGCTTTCTTTCGTTCTGAACAAGTGTTAGTGTTTTCTGCACAAAAGCGATTCTGCGAAGCAATGTGAACAGGCACAGAGAAGGTGCTATCAGGGAATTCTCTGCCTGCCTTTCCCCAGTGCTCTGCAAGCTCTCCAGGACAACATAAAATATGGGGCTCTGTGCTTTCTTTCCTTCTGAACAAGTGTTACTGTTTTCTGCACAAAAGCGATTCTGCGAAGCAATGTGAACAGGCACAGAGAAGGTGCTATCAGGGAATTCTCTGCCTGCTTTTCCCCAGTGGTCTGCAAGCTCTCCAGGACAACATAAAATCTGGGGCTCTATGCTTTCTTTCCTTCTGAACAAGTGTTACTGTTTTCTGCACAAAAGCGATTCTGCGAAGCAATGTGAACACTTCTGCTTCCCAGGCACAGAGAAGGTGCTAGCAGGGAATTCTCTGCCTGCCTTTCCCCAGTGCTCTGCAAGCTCTCCAGGACAACATAGAATCTGGGGCTCTGTGCTTTCTTTCCTTCTGAACAAGTGTTACTGTTTTCTGCACAAAAGCGATTCTGCGAAGCAATGTGAACAGGCACAGAGAAGGTGCTAGCAGGGAATTCTCTGCCTGCCTTTCCCCAGTGCTCTGCAAGCTCTCCAGGACAACATAAAATCTGGGGCTCTGTGCTTTCTTTCCTTCTGAACAAGTGTTAGTGTTTTCTGCACAAAAGCGATTCTGCGAAGCAATGTGAACACTTCTGCTTCCCAGGCACAGAGAAGGTGCTAGCAAGGAATTCTCTGCCTGCCTTTCCCCAGTGCTCTGCAAGCTCTCCAGGACAACATAAAATCTGGGGCTCTGTGCTTTCTTTCGTTCTGAACAAGTGTTACTGTTTTCTGCACAAAAGCGATTCTTGTGAAGCATGTGAACACTTCTGCTTCCCAGGCACAGAGAAGGTGCTAGCAGGGAATTCTCTGCCTGCCTTTCCCCAGTGCTCTGCAAGCTCTCCAGGACAACATAAAATCTGGGGATCTGTGCTTTCTTTCCTTCTGAACAAGTGTTACTGTTTTCTGCACAAAAGCGATTCTGCGAAGCAATGTGAACAGGAACAGAGAAGGTGCTATCAGGGAATTCTCTGCCTGCCTTTCCCCAGTGCTCTGCAAGCTCTCCAGGACAACATAAAATCTGGGGCTCTGTGCTTTCTTTCCTTCTGAACAAGTGTTACTGTTTTCTGCACAAAAGCGATTCTTGCGAAGCAATGTGAACACTTCTGCTTCCCAGGCACAGAGAAGGTGCTAGCAGGGAATTCTCTGCCTGCCTTTCCCCAGTGCTCTGCAAGCTCTCCAGGACAACATCAAATATGGGGCTCTGTGCTTTCTTTCGTTCTGAACAAGTGTTACTGTTTTCTGCACAAAAGCGATTCTGCGAAGCAATGTGAACAGGCACAGAGAAGGTGCTAGCAGGGAATTCTCTACCTGCTTTTCCCCAGTGCTCTGCAAGCTCTCCAGGACAACATAAAATCTGGGGCTCTGTGCTTTCTTTCGTTCTGAACAAGTTTTACTGTTTTCTGAACAAAAGCGATTCTGCGAAACAATGTGAACAGGCACAGAGAAGGTGCTATCAGGGAATTCTCTGCCTGCCTTTCCCCAGTGCTCTGCAAGCTCTCCAGGACAACATAGAATCTGGGGCTCTGTGCTTTCTTTCCTTCTGAACAAGTGTTAGTGTTTTCTGCACAAAAGCGATTCTGCGAAGCAATGTGAACACTTCTGCTTCCCAGGCACAGAGAAGGTGCTAGCAGGGAATTCTCTGCCTGCCTTTCCCCAGTGCTCTGCAAGCTCTCCAGGACAACATAAAATCTGGGGTTCAGTGCTTTCTTTCCTTCTGAACAAGTGTTACTGTTTTCTGCACAAAAGCGATTCTGCGAAGCAATGTGAACAGGCACAGAGAAGGTGCTATCAGGGAATTCTCTGCCTGCTTTTCCCCAGTGGTCTGCAAGCTCTCCAGGACAACATAAAATCTGGGGCTCTGTGCTTTCTTTCCTTCTGAACAAGTGTTACTGTTTTCTGCACAAAAGCGATTCTGCGAAGCAATGTGAACACTTCTGCTTCCCAGGCACAGAGAAGGTGCTAGCAGGGAATTCTCTGCCTGCCTTTCCCCAGTGCTCTGCAAGCTCTCGAGGACAACATAGAATCTGGGGCTCTGTGCTTTCTTTCGTTCTGAACAAGTGTTAGTGTTTTCTGCACAAAAGCGATTCTGCGAAACAATGTGAACACTTCTGCTTCCCAGGCACAGAGAAGGTGCTAGCAGGGAATTCTCTGCCTGCCTTTCCCCAGTGCTCTGCAAGCTCTCCAGGACAACATCAAATCTGGGGCTCTGTGCTTTCTTTCGTTCTGAACAAGTGTTACTGTTTTCTGCACAAAAGCGATTCTTGCGAAGCAATGTGAACACTTCTGCTTCCCAGGCACAGAGAAGGTGCTAGCAAGGAATTCTCTGCCTGCCTTTCCCCAGTGCTCTGCAAGCTCTCGAGGACAACATAAAATCTGGGGCTCTGTGCTTTCTTTCGTTCTGAACAAGTGTTACTGTTTTCTGCACAAAAGCGATTCTGCGAAGCAATGTGAACAGGCACAGAGAAGGTGCTATCAGGGAATTCTCTGCCTGCCTTTCCCCAGTGCTCTGCAAGCTCTCCAGGACAACATAAAATCTGGGGCTCTGTGCTTTCTTTCCTTCTGAACAAGTGTTACTGTTTTCTGCACAAAAGCGATTCTGCGAAGCAATGTGAACAGGCACAGAGAAGGTGCTATCAGGGAATTCTCTGCCTGCTTTTCCCCAGTGGTCTGCAAGCTCTCCAGGACAACATAAAATCTGGGGCTCTGTGCTTTCTTTCCTTCTGAACAAGTGTTACTGTTTTCTGCACAAAAGCGATTCTGCGAAGCAATGTGAACACTTCTGCTTCCCAGGCACAGAGAAGGTGCTAGCAGGGAATTCTCTGCCTGCCTTTCCCCAGTGCTCTGCAAGCTCTCCAGGACAACAGAGAATCTGGGGCTCTGTGCTTTCTTTCCTTCTGAACAAGTGTTACTGTTTTCTGCACAAAAGCGATTCTGCGAAGCAATGTGAACACTTCTGCTTCCCAGGCACAGAGAAGGTGCTAGCAAGGAATTCTCTGCCTGCCTTTCCCCAGTGCTCTGCAAGCTCTCCAGGACAACATAAAATCTGGGGCTCTGTGCTTTCTTTCGTTCTGAACAAGTGTTACTGTTTTCTGCACAAAAGCGATTCTTGCAAAGCAATGTGAACACTTCTGCTTCCCAGGCACAGAGAAGGTGCTAGCAGGGAATTCTCTGCCTGCCTTTCCCCAGTGCTCTGCAAGCTCTCCAGGACAACATAAAATCTGGGGCTCTGTGCTTTCTTTCCTTCTGAACAAGTGTTAGTGTTTTCTGCACAAAAGCGATTCTTGCGAAGCAATGTGAACACTTCTGCTTCCCAGGCACAGAGAAGGTGCTAGCAAGGAATTCTCTGCCTGCCTTTCCCCAGTGCTCTGCAAGCTCTCCAGGACAACATAGAATCTGGGGCTCTGTGCTTTCTTTCCTTCTGAACAAGTGTTACTGTTTTCTGCACAAAAGCGATTCTGCGAAGCAATGTGAACACTTCTGCTTCCCAGGCACAGAGAAGGTGCTAGCAAGGAATTCTCTGCCTGCCTTTCCCCAGTGCTCTGCAAGCTCTCCAGGACAACATAAAATCTGGGGCTCTGTGCTTTCTTTCGTTCTGAACAAGTGTTACTGTTTTCTGCACAAAAGCGATTCTGCGAAGCAATGTGAACAGGCACAGAGAAGGTGCTAGCAAGGAATTCTCTGCCTGCCTTTCCCCAGTGCTCTGCAAGCTCTCCAGGACAACATAAAATCTGGGGCTCTGTGCTTTCTTTCCTTCTGAACAAGTGTTACTGTTTTCTGCACAAAAGCGATTCTGCGAAGCAATGTGAACAGGCACAGAGAAGGTGCTAGCAGGGAATTCTCTGCCTGCCTTTCCCCAGTGCTCTGCAAGCTCTCCAGGACAACATAAAATCTGGGGCTCTGTGCTTTCTTTCCTTCTGAACAAGTGTTAGTGTTTTCTGCACAAAAGCGATTCTTGCGAAGCAATGTGAACACTTCTGCTTCCCAGGCACAGAGAAGGTGCTAGCAAGGAATTCTCTGCCTGCCTTTCCCCAGTGCTCTGCAAGCTCTCCAGGACAACATAAAATCTGGGGCTCTGTGCTTTCTTTCCTTCTGAACAAGTGTTACTGTTTTCTGCACAAAAGCGATTCTGCGAAGCAATGTGAACACTTCTGCTTCCCAGGCACAGAGAAGGTGCTAGCAGGGAATTCTCTGCCTGCCTTTCCCCAGTGCTCTGCAAGCTCTCGAGGACAACATAGAAT
The DNA here is from genome assembly GCF_031877795.1 of Strix aluco. NCBI lineage: Eukaryota > Metazoa > Chordata > Aves > Strigiformes > Strigidae > Strix > Strix aluco. The sequence goes on from NC_133964.1 coordinate 2,382,606, forward strand.
CTGGGGCTCTGTGCTTTCTTTCGTTCTGAACAAGTGTTAGTGTTTTCTGCACAAAAGCGATTCTGCGAAACAATGTGAACACTTCTGCTTCCCAGGCACAGAGAAGGTGCTAGCAGGGAATTCTCTGCCTGCCTTTCCCCAGTGCTCTGCAAGCTCTCCAGGACAACATAAAATCTGGGGCTCTGTGCTTTCTTTCCTTCTGAACAAGTGTTAGTGTTTTCTGCACAAAAGCGATTCTGCGAAGCAATGTGAACACTTCTGCTTCCCAGGCACAGAGAAGGTGCTAGCAGGGAATTCTCTGCCTGCCTTTCCCCAGTGCTCTGCAAGCTCTCCAGGACAACATAGAATCTGGGGCTCTGTGCTTTCTTTCCTTCTGAACAAGTGTTACTGTTTTCTGCACAAAAGCGATTCTGCGAAGCAATGTGAACAGGCACAGAGAAGGTGCTAGCAGGGAATTTTCTGCCTGCCTTTCCCCAGTGCTCTGCAAGCTCTCCAGGACAACATAAAATCTGGGGCTCTGTGCTGTCTTTCGTTCTGAACAAGTGTTAGTGTTTTCTGCACAAAAGCGATTCTTGCGAAGCAATGTGAACACTTCTGCTTCCCAGGCACAGAGAAGGTGCTAGCAAGGAATTCTCTGCCTGCCTTTCCCCAGTGCTCTGCAAGTTCTCCAGGACAACATAAAATCTGGGGCTCTGTGCTTTCTTTCCTTCTGAACAAGTGTTACTGTTTTCTGCACAAAAGCGATTCTGCGAAGCAATGTGAACACTTCTGCTTCCCAGGCACAGAGAAGGTGCTAGGAAGGAAATCTCTGCCTGCCTTTCCCCAGTGCTCTGCAAGCTCTCCAGGACAACATAAAATCTGGGGCTCTGTGCTTTCTTTCCTTTAGAACAAGTGTTACTGTTTTCTGCACAAAAGCGATTCTGCGAAGCAATGTGAACAGGCACAGAGAAGGTGCTATCAGGGAATTCTCTGCCTGCCTTTCCCCAGTGCTCTGCAAGCTCTCCAGGACAACATAAAATCTGGGGCTCTGTGCTTTCTTTCCTTCTGAACAAGTGTTACTGTTTTCTGCACAAAAGCGATTCTGCGAAGCAATGTGAACAGGCACAGAGAAGGTGCTATCAGGGAATTCTCTGCCTGCTTTTCCCCAGTGCTCTGCAAGCTCTCCAGGACAACATAAAATCTGGGGCTCTGTGCTTTCTTTCCTTCTGAACAAGTGTTAGTGTTTTCTGCACAAAAGCGATTCTTGCGAAGCAATGTGAACACTTCTGCTTCCCAGGCACAGAGAAGGTGCTAGCAAGGAATTCTCTGCCTGCCTTTCCCCAGTGCTCTGCAAGCTCTCCAGGACAACATAAAATCTGGGGCTCTGTGCTTTCTTTCCTTCTGAACAAGTGTTAGTGTTTTCTGCACAAAAGCGATTCTGCGAAGCAATGTGAACACTTCTGCTTCCCAGGCACAGAGAAGGTGCTAGCAGGGAATTCTCTGCCTGCCTTTCCCCAGTGCTCTGCAAGCTCTCGAGGACAACATAGAATCTGGGGCTCTGTGCTTTCTTTCGTTCTGAACAAGTGTTAGTGTTTTCTGCACAAAAGCGATTCTGCGAAACAATGTGAACACTTCTGCTTCCCAGGCACAGAGAAGGTGCTAGCAGGGAATTCTCTGCCTGCCTTTCCCCAGTGCTCTGCAAGCTCTCGAGGACAACATAGAATCTGGGGCTCTGTGCTTTCTTTCCTTCTGAACAAGTGTTACTGTTTTCTGCACAAAAGCGATTCTGCGAAGCAATGTGAACAGGCACAGAGAAGGTGCTAGCAGGGAATTCTCTGCCTGCCTTTCCCCAGTGCTCTGCAAGCTCTCCAGGACAACATCAAATCTGGGGCTCTGTGCTTTCTTTCCTTCTGAACAAGTGTTACTGTTTTCTGCACAAAAGCGATTCTGCGAAGCAATGTGAACACTTCTGCTTCCCAGGCACAGAGAAGGTGCTAGCAAGGAATTCTCTGCCTGCCTTTCCCCAGTGCTCTGCAAGCTCTCCAGTACAACATAAAATCTGGGGCTCTGTGCTTTCTTTCGTTCTGAACAAGTGTTACTGTTTTCTGCACAAAAGCGATTCTTGCGAAGCAATGTGAACACTTCTGCTTCCCAGGCACAGAGAAGGTGCTAGCAGGGAATTCTCTGCCTGCCTTTCCCCAGTGCTCTGCAAGCTCTCCAGGACAACATAAAATCTGGGGCTCTGTGCTTTCTTTCCTTCTGAACAAGTGTTACTGTTTTCTGCACAAAAGCGATTCTGCGAAGCAATGTGAACAGGCACAGAGAAGGTGCTATCAGGGAATTCTCTGCCTGCCTTTCCCCAGTGCTCTGCAAGCTCTCCAGGACAACATAAAATCTGGGGCTCTGTGCTTTCTTTCCTTCTGAACAAGTGTTACTGTTTTCTGCACAAAAGCGATTCTGCGAAGCAATGTGAACAGGCACAGAGAAGGTGCTAGCAAGGAATTCTCTGCCTGCCTTTCCCCAGTGCTCTGCAAGCTCTCGAGGACAACATAGAATCTGGGGCTCTGTGCTTTCTTTCCTTCTGAACAAGTGTTACTGTTTTCTGCACAGAAGCGATTCTGCGAAACAATGTGAACACTTCTGCTTCCCAGGCACAGAGAAGGTGCTAGCAGGGAATTCTCTGCCTGCCTTTCCCCAGTGCTCTGCAAGCTCTCCAGGACAACATAAAATCTGGGGCTCTGTGCTTTCTTTCCTTCTGAACAAGTGTTACTGTTTTCTGCACAAAAGCGATTCTGCGAAGCAATGTGAGCAGGCACAGAGAAGGTGCTATCAGGGAATTCTCTGCCTGCCTTTCCCCAGTGCTCTGCAAGCTCTCCAGGACAACATAAAATCTGGGGATCTGTGCTTTCTTTCGTTCTGAACAATTGTTAGTGTTTTCTGCACAAAAGCGATTCTTGCGAAGCAATGTGAACACTTCTGCTTCCCAGGCACAGAGAAGGTGCTAGCAAGGAATTCTCTGCCTGCCTTTCCCCAGTGCTCTGCAAGCTCTCCAGGACAACATAAAATCTGGGGCTCTGTGCTTTCTTTCCTTCTGAACAAGTGTTACTGTTTTCTGCACAAAAGCGATTCTGCGAAGCAATGTGAACACTTCTGCTTCCCAGGCACAGAGAAGGTGCTAGGAAGGAATTCTCTGCCTGCCTTTCCCCAGTGCTCTGCAAGCTCTCCAGGACAACATAAAATCTGGGGCTCTGTGCTTTCTTTCCTTCTGAACAAGTGTAACTGTTTTCTGCACAAAAGCGATTCTGCGAAACAATGTGAACAGGCACAGAGAAGGTGCTATCAGGGAATTCTCTGCCTGCCTTTCCCCAGTGCTCTGCAAGCTCTCCAGGACAACATAAAATCTGGGGCTCTGTGCTTTCTTTCCTTCTGAACAAGTGTTACTGTTTTCTGCACAAAAGCGATTCTGCGAAGCAATGTGAACAGGCACAGAGAAGGTGCTATCAGGGAATTCTCTGCCTGCTTTTCCCCAGTGCTCTGCAAGCTCTCCAGGACAACATAAAATCTGGGGCTCTGTGCTTTCTTTCCTTCTGAACAAGTGTTACTGTTTTCTGCACAAAAGCGATTCTGCGAAGCAATGTGAACACTTCTGCTTCCCAGGCACAGAGAAGGTGCTAGCAAGGAATTCTCTGCCTGCCTTTCCCCAGTGCTCTGCAAGCTCTCGAGGACAACATAGAATCTGGGGCTCTGTGCTTTCTTTCGTTCTGAACAAGTGTTAGTGTTTTCTGCACAAAAGCGATTCTGCGAAGCAATGTGAACACTTCTGCTTCCCAGGCACAGAGAAGGTGCTAGCAGGGAATTCTCTGCCTGCCTTTCCCCAGTGCTCTGCAAGCTCTCCAGGACAACATAAAATCTGGGGCTCTGTGCTTTCTTTCCTTCTGAACAAGTGTTACTGTTTTCTGCACAAAAGCGATTCTGCGAAGCAATGTGAACACTTCTGCTTCCCAGGCACAGAGAAGGTGCTAGCAAGGAATTCTCTGCCTGCCTTTCCCCAGTGCTCTGCAAGCTCTCCAGGACAACATAAAATCTGGGGCTCTGTGCTTTCTTTCGTTCTGAACAAGTGTTACTGTTTTCTGCACAAAAGCGATTCTGCGAAGCAATGTGAACAGGCACAGAGAAGGTGCTATCAGGGAATTCTCTGCCTGCCTTTCCCCAGTGCTCTGCAAGCTCTCCAGGACAACATAAAATCTGGGGCTCTGTGCTTTCTTTCGTTCTGAACAAGTGTTACTGTTTTCTGCACAAAAGCGATTCTGCGAAGCAATGTGAACAGGCACAGAGAAGGTGCTATCAGGGAATTCTCTGCCTGCCTTTCTCCAGTGCTCTGCAAGCTCTCCAGGACAACATAAAATCTGGGGCTCTGTGCTTTCTTTCCTTCTGAACAAGTGTTACTGTTTTCTGCACAAAAGCGATTCTGCGAAGCAATGTGAACTGGCACAGAGAAGGTGCTATCAGGGAATTCTCTGCCTGCTTTTCCCCAGTGCTCTGCAAGCTCTCCAGGACAACATAAAATCTGGGGCTCTGTGCTTTCTTTCCTTCTGAACAAGTGTTACTGTTTTCTGCACAAAAGCGATTCTGCGAAGCAATGTGAACACTTCTGCTTCCCAGGCACAGAGAAGGTGCTAGCAGGGAATTCTCTGCCTGCCTTTCCCCAGTGCTCTGCAAGCTCTCCAGGACAACAGCAAATCTGGGGCTCTGTGCTTTCTTTCGTTCTGAACAAGTGTTAATGTTTTCTGCACAAAAGCGATTCTGCGAAGCAATGTGAACAGGCACAGAGAAGGTGCTAGCAGGGAATTCTCTGCCTGCCTTTCCCCAGTGCTCTGCAAGCTCTCCAGGACAACATAAAATCTGGGGCTCTGTGCTTTCTTTCGTTCTGAACAAGTGTTAGTGTTTTCTGCACAAAAGCGATTCTGCGAAGCAATGTGAACACTTCTGCTTCCCAGGCACAGAGAAGGTGCTAGCAAGGAATTCTCTGCCTGCCTTTCCCCAGTGCTCTGCAAGCTCTCCAGGACAACATAAAATCTGGGGCTCTGTGCTTTCTTTCGTTCTGAACAAGTGTTACTGTTTTCTGCACAAAAGCGATTCTTGCGAAGCAATGTGAACACTTCTGCTTCCCAGGCACAGAGAAGGTGCTAGCAGGGAATTCTCTGCCTGCCTTTCCCCAGTGCTCTGCAAGCTCTCCAGGACAACATAGAATCTGGGGCTCTGTGCTTTCTTTCGTTCTGAACAAGTGTTACTATTTTCTGCACAAAAGCGATTCTGCGAAGCAATGTGAACAGGCACAGAGAAGGTGCTATCAGGGAATTCTCTGCCTGCCTTTCCCCAGTGCTCTGCAAGCTCTCCAGGACAACATAAAATCTGGGGATCTGTGCTTTCTTTCCTTCTGAACAAGTGTTACTGTTTTCTGCACAAAAGCGATTCTGCGAAGCAATGTGAACAGGCACAGAGAAGGTGCTAGCAGGGAATTCTCTGCCTGCCTTTCCCCAGTGCTCTGCAAGCTCTCCAGGACAACATAAAATCTGGGGCTCTGTGCTTTCTTTCGTTCTGAACAAGTGTTAGTGTTTTCTGCACAAAAGCGATTCTTGCGAAGCAATGTGAACACTACTGCTTCCCAGGCACAGAGAAGGTGCTAGCAAGGAATTCTCTGCCTGCCTTTCCCCAGTGCTCTGCAAGCTCTCCAGGACAACATAAAATCTGGGGCTCTGTGCTTTCTTTCCTTCTGAACAAGTGTTACTGTTTTCTGCACAAAAGCGATTCTGCGAAGCAATGTGAACACTTCTGCTTCCCAGGCACAGAGAAGGTGCTAGCAAGGAATTCTCTGCCTGCCTTTCCCCAGTGCTCTGCAAGTTCTCGAGGACAACATAAAATCTGGGGCTCTGTGCTTTCTTTCGTTCTGAACAAGTGTTACTGTTTTCTGCACAAAAGCGATTCTGCGAAGCAATGTGAACAGGCACAGAGAAGGTGCTATCAGGGAATTCTCTGCCTGTCTTTCCCCAGTGCTCTGCAAGCTCTCGAGGACAACATAGAATCTGGGGCTCTGTGCTTTCTTTCGTTCTGAACAAGTGTTAGTGTTTTCTGCACAAAAGCGATTCTGCGAAACAATGTGAACACTTCTGCTTCCCAGGCACAGAGAAGGTGCTATCAGGGAATTCTCTGCCTGCCTTTCCCCAGTGCTCTGCAAGCTCTCCAGGACAACATCAAATCTGGGGCTCTGTGCTTTCTTTCCTTCTGAACAAGTGTTACTGTTTTCTGCACAAAAGCGATTCTGCGAAGCAATGTGAACACTTCTGCTTCCCAGGCACAGAGAAGGTGCTATCAGGGAATTCTCTGCCTGCCTTTCCCCAGTGGTCTGCAAGCTCTCCAGGACAACATAAAATCTGGGGCTCTGTGCTTTCTTTCGTTCTGAACAAGTGTTACTGTTTTCTGCACAAAAGCGATTCTGCGAAGCAATGTGAACAGGCACAGAGAAGGTGCTATCAGGGAATTCTCTGCCTGCTTTTCCCCAGTGCTCTGCAAGCTCTCCAGGACAACATAAAATCTGGGGCTCTGTGCTTTCTTTCCTTCTGAACAAGTGTTACTGTTTTCTGCACAAAAGCGATTCTGCGAAGCAATGTGAACACTTCTGCTTCCCAGGCACAGAGAAGGTGCTAGCAGGGAATTCTCTGCCTGCCTTTCCCCAGTGCTCTGCAAGCTCTCCAGGACAACATAGAATCTGGGGCTCTGTGCTTTCTTTCCTTCTGAACAAGTGTTACTGTTTTCTGCACAAAAGCGATTCTGCGAAGCAATGTGAACAGGCACAGAGAAGGTGCTAGCAGGGAATTCTCTGCCTGCCTTTCCCCAGTGCTCTGCAAGCTCTCCAGGACAACATAAAATCTGGGGCTCTGTGCTTTCTTTCCTTCTGAACAATTGTTAGTGTTTTCTGCACAAAAGCGATTCTTGCGAAGCAATGTGAACACTTCTGCTTCCCAGGCACAGAGAAGGTGCTAGCAAGGAATTCTCTGCCTGCCTTTCCCCAGTGCTCTGCAAGCTCTCCAGGACAACATAAAATCTGGGGCTCTGTGCTTTCTTTCCTTCTGAACAAGTGTTACTGTTTTCTGCACAAAAGCGATTCTGCGAAGCAATGTGAACACTTCTGCTTCCCAGGCACAGAGAAGGTGCTATCAGGGAATTCTCTGCCTGCCTTTCCCCAGTGCTCTGCAAGCTCTCCAGGACAACATAAAATCTGGGGCTCTGTGCTTTCTTTCGTTCTGAACAAGTGTTACTGTTTTCTGCACAAAAGCGATTCTGCGAAGCAATGTGAACAGGCACAGAGAAGGTGCTATCAGGGAATTCTCTGCCTGCTTTTCCCCAGTGCTCTGCAAGCTCTCCAGGACAACATAAAATCTGGGGCTCTGTGCTTTCTTTCCTTCTGAACAAGTGTTAGTGTTTTCTGCACAAAAGCGATTCTGCGAAGCAATGTGAACACTTCTGCTTCCCAGGCACAGAGAAGGTGCTAGCAGGGAATTCTCTGCCTGCCTTTCCCCAGTGCTCTGCAAGCTCTCCAGGACAACATAGAATCTGGGGCTCTGTGCTTTCTTTCCTTCTGAACAAGTGTTAATGTTTTCTGCACAAAAGCGATTCTGCGAAGCAATGTGAACAGGCACAGAGAAGGTGCTATCAGGGAATTCTCTGCCTGCCTTTCCCCAGTGCTCTGCAAGCTCTCCAGGACAACATAAAATCTGGGGCTCTGTGCTTTCTTTCCTTCTGAACAAGTGTTACTGTTTTCTGCACAAAAGCGATTCTGCGAAGCAATGTGAACACTTCTGCTTCCCAGGCACAGAGAAGGTGCTATCAGGGAATTCTCTGCCTGCCTTTCCCCAGTGCTCTGCAAGCTCTCCAGGACAACATAAAATCTGGGGCTCTGTGCTTTCTTTCCTTCTGAACAAGTGTTAGTGTTTTCTGCACAAAAGCGATTCTGCGAAGCAATGTGAACACTTCTGCTTCCCAGGCACAGAGAAGGTGCTAGCAGGGAATTCTCTGCCTGCCTTTCCCCAGTGCTCTGCAAGCTCTCCAGGACAACATAAAATCTGGGGCTCTGTGCTTTCTTTCGTTCTGAACAAGTGTTACTGTTTTCTGCACAAAAGCGATTCTGCGAAGCAATGTGAACAGGCACAGAGAAGGTGCTATCAGGGAATTCTCTGCCTGCCTTTCTCCAGTGCTCTGCAAGCTCTCCAGGACAACATAAAATCTGGGGCTCTGTGCTTTCTTTCCTTCTGAACAAGTGTTACTGTTTTCTGCACAAAAGCGATTCTGCGAAGCAATGTGAACTGGCACAGAGAAGGTGCTATCAGGGAATTCTCTGCCTGCTTTTCCCCAGTGCTCTGCAAGCTCTCCAGGACAACATAAAATCTGGGGCTCTGTGCTTTCTTTCCTTCTGAACAAGTGTTACTGTTTTCTGCACAAAAGCGATTCTGCGAAGCAATGTGAACACTTCTGCTTCCCAGGCACAGAGAAGGTGCTAGCAGGGAATTCTCTGCCTGCCTTTCCCCAGTGCTCTGCAAGCTCTCCAGGACAACAGCAAATCTGGGGCTCTGTGCTTTCTTTCGTTCTGAACAAGTGTTAATGTTTTCTGCACAAAAGCGATTCTGCGAAGCAATGTGAACAGGCACAGAGAAGGTGCTAGCAGGGAATTCTCTGCCTGCCTTTCCCCAGTGCTCTGCAAGCTCTCCAGGACAACATCAAATCTGGGGCTCTGTGCTTTCTTTCGTTCTGAACAAGTGTTAGTGTTTTCTGCACAAAAGCGATTCTGCGAAGCAATGTGAACACTTCTGCTTCCCAGGCACAGAGAAGGTGCTAGCAAGGAATTCTCTGCCTGCCTTTCCCCAGTGCTCTGCAAGCTCTCCAGGACAACATAAAATCTGGGGCTCTGTGCTTTCTTTCCTTCTGAACAAGTGTTACTGTTTTCTGCACAAAAGCGATTCTTGCGAAGCAATGTGAACACTTCTGCTTCCCAGGCACAGAGAAGGTGCTATCAGGGAATTCTCTGCCTGCCTTTCCCCAGTGCTCTGCAAGCTCTCCAGGACAACATAAAATCTGGGGCTCTGTGCTTTCTTTCGTTCTGAACAAGTGTTACTGTTTTCTGCACAAAAGCGATTCTGCGAAGCAATGTGAACAGGCACAGAGAAGGTGCTATCAGGGAATTCTCTGCCTGCCTTTCCCCAGTGCTCTGCAAGCTCTCCAGGACAACATAAAATCTGGGGATCTGTGCTTTCTTTCGTTCTGAACAAGTGTTACTGTTTTCTGCACAAAAGCGATTCTGCGAAGCAATGTGAACAGGCACAGAGAAGGTGCTAGCAGGGAATTCTCTGCCTGCCTTTCCCCAGTGCTCTGCAAGCTCTCCAGGACAACATAAAATCTGGGGCTCTGTGCTTTCTTTCCTTCTGAACAAGTGTTACTGTTTTCTGCACAAAAGCGATTCTGCGAAGCAATGTGAACACTTCTGCTTCCCAGGCACAGAGAAGGTGCTAGGAAGGAATTCTCTGCCTGCCTTTCCCCAGTGCTCTGCAAGTTCTCGAGGACAACATAAAATCTGGGGCTCTGTGCTTTCTTTCCTTCTGAACAAGTGTTACTGTTTTCTGCACAAAAGCGATTCTGCGAAGCAATGTGAACACTTCTGCTTCCCAGGCACAGAGAAGGTGCTAGGAAGGAATTCTCTGCCTGTCTTTCCCCAGTGCTCTGCAAGCTCTCGAGGACAACATAGAATCTGGGGCTCTGTGCTTTCTTTCGTTCTGAACAAGTGTTAGTGTTTTCTGCACAAAAGCGATTCTGCGAAGCAATGTGAACACTTCTGCTTCCCAGGCACAGAGAAGGTGCTATCAGGGAATTCTCTGCCTGCCTTTCCCCAGTGCTCTGCAAGCTCTCCAGGACAACATAAAATCTGGGGCTCTGTGCTTTCTTTCCTTCTGAACAAGTGTTACTGTTTTCTGCACAAAAGCGATTCTGCGAAGCAATGTGAACACTTCTGCTTCCCAGGCACAGAGAAGGTGCTATCAGGGAATTCTCTGCCTGCCTTTCCCCAGTGCTCTGCAAGCTCTCCAGGACAACATAAAATCTGGGGCTCTGTGCTTTCTTTCGTTCTGAACAAGTGTTACTGTTTTCTGCACAAAAGCGATTCTGCGAAGCAATGTGAACAGGCACAGAGAAGGTGCTATCAGGGAATTCTCTGCCTGCTTTTCCCCAGTGCTCTGCAAGCTCTCCAGGACAACATAAAATCTGGGGCTCTGTGCTTTCTTTCCTTCTGAACAAGTGTTACTGTTTTCTGCACAAAAGCGATTCTGCGAAGCAATGTGAACACTTCTGCTTCCCAGGCACAGAGAAGGTGCTAGCAGGGAATTCTCTGCCTGCCTTTCCCCAGTGCTCTGCAAGCTCTCCAGGACAACATAGAATCTGGGGCTCTGTGCTTTCTTTCCTTCTGAACAAGTGTTACTGTTTTCTGCACAAAAGCGATTCTGCGAAGCAATGTGAACAGGCACAGAGAAGGTGCTAGCAGGGAATTCTCTGCCTGCCTTTCCCCAGTGCTCTGCAAGCTCTCCAGGACAACATAAAATCTGGGGCTCTGTGCTTTCTTTCCTTCTGAACAAGTGTTAGTGTTTTCTGCACAAAAGCGATTCTTGCGAGGCAATGTGAACACTTCTGCTTCCCAGGCACAGAGAAGGTGCTAGCAAGGAATTCTCTGCCTGCCTTTCCCCAGTGCTCTGCAAGCTCTCCAGGACAACATAAAATCTGGGGCTCTGTGCTTTCTTTCGTTCTGAACAAGTGTTACTGTTTTCTGCACAAAAGCGATTCTGCGAAGCAATGTGAACAGGCACAGAGAAGGTGCTATCAGGGAATTCTCTGCCTGCTTTTCCCCAGTGCTCTGCAAGCTCTCCAGGACAACATAAAATCTGGGGCTCTGTGCTTTCTTTCCTTCTGAACAAGTGTTACTGTTTTCTGCACAAAAGCGATTCTGCGAAGCAATGTGAACACTTCTGCTTCCCAGGCACAGAGAAGGTGCTAGCAGGGAATTCTCTGCCTGCCTTTCCCCAGTGCTCTGCAAGCTCTCCAGGACAACATAGAATCTGGGGCTCTGTGCTTTCTTTCGTTCTGAACAAGTGTTAGTGTTTTCTGCACAAAAGCGATTCTGCGAAGCAATGTGAACACTTCTGCTTCCCAGGCACAGAGAAGGTGCTAGCAAGGAATTCTCTGCCTGCCTTTCCCCAGTGCTCTGCAAGCTCTCCAGGACAACATAAAATCTGGGGCTCTGTGCTTTCTTTCGTTCTGAACAAGTGTTACTGTTTTCTGCACAAAAGCGATTCTGCGAAGCAATGTGAACAGGCACAGAGAAGGTGCTATCAGGGAATTCTCTGCCTGCCTTTCCCCAGTGCTCTGCAAGCTGTCCAGGACAACATAAAATCTGGGGCTCTGTGCTTTCTTTCGTTCTGAACAAGTGTTACTGTTTTCTGCACAAAAGCGATTCTGCGAAGCAATGTGAACAGGCACAGAGAAGGTGCTATCAGGGAATTCTCTGCCTGCCTTTCTCCAGTGCTCTGCAAGCTCTCCAGGACAACATAAAATCTGGGGCTCTGTGCTTTCTTTCCTTCTGAACAAGTGTTACTGTTTTCTGCACAAAAGCGATTCTGCGAAGCAATGTGAACTGGCACAGAGAAGGTGCTATCAGGGAATTCTCTGCCTGCTTTTCCCCAGTGCTCTGCAAGCTCTCCAGGACAACATAAAATCTGGGGCTCTGTGCTTTCTTTCCTTCTGAACAAGTGTTACTGTTTTCTGAACAAAAGCGATTCTTGCGAAGCAATGTGAACACTTCTGCTTCCCAGGCACAGAGAAGGTGCTAGCAAGGAATTCTCTGCCTGCCTTTCCCCAGTGCTCTGCAAGCTCTCCCGGACAGCATAAAATCTGGGGCTCTGTGCTTTCTTTCCTTCTGAACAAGTGTTACTGTTTTCTGCACAAAAGCGATTCTGCGAAGCAATGTGAAAACTTCTGCTTCCCAGGCACAGAGAAGGTGCTAGCAAGGAATTCTCTGCCTGCCTTTCCCCAGTGCTCTGCAAGCTCTCCCGGACAGCATAAAATCTGGGGCTCTGTGCTTTCTTTCGTTCTGAACAAGTGTTACTGTTTTCTGCACAAAAGCGATTCTTGCGAAGCAATGTGAACACTTCTGCTTCCCAGGCACAGAGAAGGTGCTATCAGGGAATTCTCTGCCTGCCTTTCCCCAGTGCTCTGCTAGCTCTCCAGGACAACATAGAATCTGGGGCTCTGTGCTTTCTTTCCTTCTGAACAAGTGTTACTGTTTTCTGCACAAAAGCGATTCTGCGAAGCAATGTGAACACTTCTGCTTCCCAGGCACAGAGAAGGTGCTAGGAAGGAATTCTCTGCCTGCCTTTCCCCAGTGCTCTGCAAGTTCTCGAGGACAACATAAAATCTGGGGCTCTGTGCTTTCTTTCGTTCTGAACAAGTGTTACTGTTTTCTGCACAAAAGCGATTCTGCGAAGCAATGTGAACAGGCACAGAGAAGGTGCTATCAGGGAATTCTCTGCCTGCCTTTCCCCAGTGCTCTGCAAGCTCTCGAGGACAACATAGAATCTGGGGCTCTGTGCTTTCTTTCGTTCTGAACAAGTGTTAGTGTTTTCTGCACAAAAGCGATTCTGCGAAACAATGTGAACACTTCTGCTTCCCAGGCACAGAGAAGGTGCTAGCAGGGAATTCTCTGCCTGCCTTTCCCCAGTGCTCTGCAAGCTCTCCAGGACAACATAAAATCTGGGGCTCTGTGCTTTCTTTCCTTCTGAACAAGTGTTACTGTTTTCTGCACAAAAGCGATTCTGCAAAGCAATGTGAACACTTCTGCTTCCCAGGCACAGAGAAGGTGCTATCAGGGAATTCTCTGCCTGCCTTTCCCCAGTGCTCTGCAAGCTCTCCAGGACAACATAAAATCTGGGGCTCTGTGCTTTCTTTCCTTCTGAACAAGTGTTACTGTTTTCTGCACAAAAGCGATTCTGCGAAGCAATGTGAACACTTCTGCTTCCCAGGCACAGAGAAGGTGCTAGCAGGGAATTCTCTGCCTGCCTTTCCCCAGTGCTCTGCAAGCTCTCCAGGACAACATAAAATCTGGGGCTCTGTGCTTTCTTTCCTTCTGAACAAGTGTTAGTGTTTTCTGCACAAAAGCGATTCTTGCGAGGCAATGTGAACACTTCTGCTTCCCAGGCACAGAGAAGGTGCTAGCAAGGAATTCTCTGCCTGCCTTTCCCCAGTGCTCTGCAAGCTCTCCAGGACAACATAAAATCTGGGGCTCTGTGCTTTCTTTCGTTCTGAACAAGTGTTACTGTTTTCTGCACAAAAGCGATTCTGCGAAGCAATGTGAACAGGCACAGAGAAGGTGCTATCAGGGAATTCTCTGCCTGCCTTTCCCCAGTGCTCTGCAAGCTCTCCAGGACAACATAAAATCTGGGGCTCTGTGCTTTCTTTCCTTCTGAACAAGTGTTACTGTTTTCTGCACAAAAGCGATTCTGCGAAGCAATGTGAACAGGCACAGAGAAGGTGCTATCAGGGAATTCTCTGCCTGCTTTTCCCCAGTGCTCTGCAAGCTCTCCAGGACAACATAAAATCTGGGGCTCTGTGCTTTCTTTCCTTCTGAACAAGTGTTACTGTTTTCTGCACAAAAGCGATTCTGCGAAGCAATGTGAACACTTCTGCTTCCCAGGCACAGAGAAGGTGCTAGCAGGGAATTCTCTGCCTGCCTTTCCCCAGTGCTCTGCAAGCTCTCCAGGACAACATAGAATCTGGGGCTCTGTGCATCCTTTCCTTCTGAACAAGTGTTAATGTTTTCTGCACAAAAGCGATTCTGCGAAGCAATGTGAACTCTTCTGCTTCCCAGGCACAGAGAAGGTGCTAGCAAGGAATTCTCTGCCTGCCTTTCCCCAGTGCTCTGCAAGCTCTCCAGGACAACATAAAATCTGGGGCTCTGTGCTTTCTTTCGTTCTGAACAAGTGTTACTGTTTTCTGCACAAAAGCGATTCTGCGAAGCAATGTGAACAGGCACAGAGAAGGTGCTAGCAGGGAATTCTCTGCCTGCCTTTCCCCAGTGCTCTGCAAGCTCTCCAGGACAACATAGAATCTGGGGCTCTGTGCTTTCTTTCGTTCTGAACAACTGTTACTGTTTTCTGCACAAAAGCGATTCTTGCGAAGCAATGTGAACACTTCTGCTTCCCAGGCACAGAGAAGGTGCTAGCAGGGAATTCTCTGCCTGCCTTTCCCCAGTGCTCTGCAAGCTCTCCAGGACAACATAGAATCTGGGGCTCTGTGCTTTCTTTCGTTCTGAACAAGTGTTAGTGTTTTCTGCACAAAAGCGATTCTGCGAAACAATGTGAACACTACTGCTTCCCAGGCACAGAGAAGGTGCTAGCAGGGAATTCTCTGCCTGCCTTTGCCCAGTGCTCTGCAAGCTCTCCAGGACAACATAGAATCTGGGGCTCTGTGCTTTCTTTCCTTCTGAACAAGTGTTAATGTTTTCGGCACAAAAGCGATTCTGCGAAGCAATGTGAACAGGCACAGAGAAGGTGCTATCAGGGAATTCTCTGCCTGCCTTTCCCCAGTGCTCTGCAAGCTCTCCAGGACAACATAAAATCTGGGGCTCTGTGCTTTCTTTCCTTCTGAACAAGTGTTACTGTTTTCTGCACAAAAGCGATTCTGCGAAGCAATGTGAACACTTCTGCTTCCCAGGCACAGAGAAGGTGCTAGCAAGGAATTCTCTGCCTGCCTTTCCCCAGTGCTCTGCAAGCTCTCCAGGACAACATAAAATCTGGGGCTCTGTGCTTTCTTTCCTTCTGAACAAGTGTTACTGTTTTCTGCACAAAAGCGATTCTGCGAAGCAATGTGAACAGGCACAGAGAAGGTGCTAGCAGGGAATTCTCTGCCTGCCTTTCCCCAGTGCTCTGCAAGCTCTCCAGGACAACATAAAATCTGGGGCTCTGTGCTTTCTTTCCTTCTGAACAAGTGTTACTGTTTTCTGCACAAAAGCGATTCTGCGAAGCAATGTGAACAGGCACAGAGAAGGTGCTATCAGGGAATTCTCTGCCTGCTTTTCCCCAGTGCTCTGCAAGCTCTCCAGGACAACATAAAATCTGGGGCTCTGTGCTTTCTTTCCTTCTGAACAAGTGTTACTGTTTTCTGCACAAAAGCGATTCTGCGAAGCAATGTGAACACTTCTGCTTCCCAGGCACAGAGAAGGTGCTAGCAGGGAATTCTCTGCCTGCCTTTCCCCAGTGCTCTGCAAGCTCTCCAGGACAACATAGAATCTGGGGCTCTGTGCTTTCTTTCCTTCTGAACAAGTGTTAATGTTTTCGGCACAAAAGCGATTCTGCGAAGCAATGTAAACAGGCACAGAGAAGGTGCTATCAGGGAATTCTCTGCCTGCCTTTCCCCAGTGCTCTGCAAGCTCTCCAGGACAACATAAAATCTGGGGCTCTGTGCTTTCTTTCCTTCTGAACAAGTGTTACTGTTTTCTGCACAAAAGCGATTCTGCGAAGCAATGTGAACACTTCTGCTTCCCAGGCACAGAGAAGGTGCTAGCAGGGAATTCTCTGCCTGCCTTTCCCCAGTGCTCTGCAAGCTCTCCAGGACAACATAGAATCTGGGGCTCTGTGCTTTCTTTCGTTCTGAACAAGTGTTACTGTTTTCTGCACAAAAGCGATTCTGCGAAGCAATGTGAACAGGCACAGAGAAGGTGCTATCAGGGAATTCTCTGCCTGCCTTTCCCCAGTGCTCTGCAAGCTCTCCAGGACAACATAAAATCTGGGGATCTGTGCTTTCTTTCGTTCTGAACAAGTGTTACTGTTTTCTGCACAAAAGCGATTCTGCGAAGCAATGTGAACAGGCACAGAGAAGGTGCTAGCAGGGAATTCTCTGCCTGCCTTTCCCCAGTGCTCTGCAAGCTCTCCAGGACAACATAAAATCTGGGGCTCTGTGCTTTCTTTCCTTCTGAACAAGTGTTAGTGTTTTCTGCACAAAAGCGATTCTTGCGAAGCAATGTGAACACTTCTGCTTCCCAGGCACAGAGAAGGTGCTAGCAAGGAATTCTCTGCCTGCCTTTCCCCAGTGCTCTGCAAGCTCTCCAGGACAACATAAAATCTGGGGCTCTGTGCTTTCTTTCCTTCTGAACAAGTGTTACTGTTTTCTGCACAAAAGCGATTCTGCGAAGCAATGTGAACACTTCTGCTTCCCAGGCACAGAGAAGGTGCTATCAAGGAATTCTCTGCCTGCCTTTCCCCAGTGCTCTGCAAGCTCTCCAGGACAACATAAAATCTGGGGCTCTGTGCTTTCTTTCCTTCTGAACAAGTGTTACTGTTTTCTGCACAAAAGCGATTCTGCGAAGCAATGTGAACAGGCACAGAGAAGGTGCTAGCAAGGAATTCTCTGCCTGCCTTTCCCCAGTGCTCTGCAAGCTCTCCAGGACAACATAAAATCTGGGGCTCTGTGCTTTCTTTCCTTCTGAACAAGTGTTACTGTTTTCTGCACAAAAGCGATTCTGCGAAGCAATGTGAAC
The DNA here is from genome assembly GCF_031877795.1 of Strix aluco. Taxonomy (NCBI): domain Eukaryota; kingdom Metazoa; phylum Chordata; class Aves; order Strigiformes; family Strigidae; genus Strix; species Strix aluco. Next base: position 2,399,206 of record NC_133964.1, read on the forward strand.
AGGCACAGAGAAGGTGCTATCAGGGAATTCTCTGCCTGCCTTTCCCCAGTGCTCTGCAAGCTCTCCAGGACAACATAAAATCTGGGGCTCTGTGCTTTCTTTCCTTCTGAACAAGTGTTACTGTTTTCTGCACAAAAGCGATTCTGCGAAGCAATGTGAACACTTCTGCTTCCCAGGCACAGAGAAGGTGCTAGCAGGGAATTCTCTGCCTGCCTTTCCCCAGTGCTCTGCAAGCTCTCCAGGACAACATAGAATCTGGGGCTCTGTGCTTTCTTTCCTTCTGAACAAGTGTTACTGTTTTCTGCACAAAAGCGATTCTGCGAAGCAATGTGAACAGGCACAGAGAAGGTGCTATCAGGGAATTCTCTGCCTGCCTTTCCCCAGTGCTCTGCAAGCTCTCCAGGACAACATAAAATCTGGGGCTCTGTGCTTTCTTTCCTTCTGAACAAGTGTTACTGTTTTCTGCACAAAAGCGATTCTTGCGAAGCAATGTGAACACTTCTGCTTCCCAGGCACAGAGAAGGTGCTATCAGGGAATTCTCTGCCTGCCTTTCCCCAGTGCTCTGCAAGCTCTCCAGGACAACATAAAATCTGGGGCTCTGTGCTTTCTTTCCTTCTGAACAAGTGTTACTGTTTTCTGCACAAAAGCGATTCTGCGAAGCAATGTGAACAGGCACAGAGAAGGTGCTATCAGGGAATTCTCTGCCTGCTTTTCCCCAGTGCTCTGCAAGCTCTCCAGGACAACATAAAATCTGGGGCTCTGTGCTTTCTTTCCTTCTGAACAAGTGTTAGTGTTTTCTGCACAAAAGCGATTCTTGCGAAGCAATGTGAACACTTCTGCTTCCCAGGCACAGAGAAGGTGCTAGCAAGGAATTCTCTGCCTGCCTTTCCCCAGTGCTCTGCAAGCTCTCGAGGACAACATAAAATCTGGGGCTCTGTGCTTTCTTTCCTTCTGAACAAGTGTTACTGTTTTCTGCACAAAAGCGATTCTGCGAAGCAATGTGAACACTTCTGCTTCCCAGGCACAGAGAAGGTGCTAGCAGGGAATTCTCTGCCTGCCTTTCCCCAGTGCTCTGCAAGCTCTCGAGGACAACATAGAATCTGGGGCTCTGTGCTTTCTTTCGTTCTGAACAAGTGTTAGTGTTTTCTGCACAAAAGCGATTCTGCGAAACAATGTGAACACTTCTGCTTCCCAGGCACAGAGAAGGTGCTAGCAGGGAATTCTCTGCCTGCCTTTCCCCAGTGCTCTGCAAGCTCTCCAGGACAACATAAAATATGGGGCTCTGTGCTTTCTTTCGTTCTGAACAAGTGTTACTGTTTTCTGCACAAAAGCGATTCTTGCGAAGCAATGTGAACACTTCTGCTTCCCAGGCACAGAGAAGGTGCTAGCAAGGAATTCTCTGCCTGCCTTTCCCCAGTGCTCTGCAAGCTCTCGAGGACAACATAGATTCTGGGGCTCTGTGCTTTCTTTCCTTCTGAACAAGTGTTACTGTTTTCTGCACAAAAGCGATTCTGCGAAGCAATGTGAACAGGCACAGAGAAGGTGCTATCAGGGAATTCTCTGCCTGCCTTTCCCCAGTGCTCTGCAAGCTCTCCAGGACAACATAAAATCTGGGGCTCTGTGCTTTCTTTCCTTCTGAACAAGTGTTAGTGTTTTCTGCACAAAAGCGATTCTGCGAAGCAATGTGAACACTTCTGCTTCCCAGGCACAGAGAAGGTGCTAGCAAGGAATTCTCTGCCTGCCTTTCCCCAGTGCTCTGCAAGCTCTCCAGTACAACATAAAATCTGGGGCTCTGTGCTTTCTTTCGTTCTGAACAAGTGTTACTGTTTTCTGCACAAAAGCGATTCTTGCGAAGCAATGTGAACACTTCTGCTTCCCAGGCACAGAGAAGGTGCTAGCAGGGAATTCTCTGCCTGCCTTTCCCCAGTGCTCTGCAAGCTCTCCAGGACAACATAAAATCTGGGGCTCTGTGCTTTCTTTCCTTCTGAACAAGTGTTAGTGTTTTCTGCACAAAAGCGATTCTGCGAAGCAATGTGAACACTTCTGCTTCCCAGGCACAGAGAAGGTGCTAGGAAGGAATTCTCTGCCTGCCTTTCCCCAGTGCTCTGCAAGTTCTCCAGGACAACATAAAATCTGGGGCTCTGTGCTTTCTTTCCTTCTGAACAAGTGTTACTGTTTTCTGCACAAAAGCGATTCTGCGAAGCAATGTGAACAGGCACAGAGAAGGTGCTATCAGGGAATTCTCTGCCTGCCTTTCCCCAGTGCTCTGCAAGCTCTCCAGGACAACATAAAATCTGGGGCTCTGTGCTTTCTTTCCTTCTGAACAAGTGTTACTGTTTTCTGCACAAAAGCGATTCTGCGAAGCAATGTGAACAGGCACAGAGAAGGTGCTATCAGGGAATTCTCTGCCTGCTTTTCCCCAGTGCTCTGCAAGCTCTCCAGGACAACATAAAATCTGGGGCTCTGTGCTTTCTTTCCTTCTGAACAAGTGTTAGTGTTTTCTGCACAGAAGCGATTCTGCGAAACAATGTGAACACTTCTGCTTCCCAGGCACAGAGAAGGTGCTAGCAGGGAATTCTCTGCCTGCCTTTCCCCAGTGCTCTGCAAGCTCTCCAGGACAACATAAAATCTGGGGCTCTGTGCTTTCTTTCCTTCTGAACAAGTGTTAGTGTTTTCTGCACAAAAGCGATTCTGCGAAGCAATGTGAACACTTCTGCTTCCCAGGCACAGAGAAGGTGCTAGCAGGGAATTCTCTGCCTGCCTTTCCCCAGTGCTCTGCAAGCTCTCCAGGACAACATAGAATCTGGGGCTCTGTGCTTTCTTTCGTTCTGAACAAGTGTTACTGTTTTCTGCACAAAAGCGATTCTGCGAAGCAATGTGAGCAGGCACAGAGAAGGTGCTATCAGGGAATTCTCTGCCTGCCTTTCCCCAGTGCTCTGCAAGCTCTCCAGGACAACATAAAATCTGGGGATCTGTGCTTTCTTTCGTTCTGAACAATTGTTAGTGTTTTCTGCACAAAAGCGATTCTTGCGAAGCAATGTGAACACTTCTGCTTCCCAGGCACAGAGAAGGTGCTAGCAAGGAATTCTCTGCCTGCCTTTCCCCAGTGCTCTGCAAGCTCTCCAGGACAACATAAAATCTGGGGCTCTGTGCTTTCTTTCCTTCTGAACAAGTGTTACTGTTTTCTGCACAAAAGCGATTCTGCGAAGCAATGTGAACACTTCTGCTTCCCAGGCACAGAGAAGGTGCTAGGAAGGAATTCTCTGCCTGCCTTTCCCCAGTGCTCTGCAAGCTCTCCAGGACAACATAAAATCTGGGGCTCTGTGCTTTCTTTCCTTCTGAACAAGTGTTACTGTTTTCTGCACAAAAGCGATTCTGCGAAGCAATGTGAACAGGCACAGAGAAGGTGCTATCAGGGAATTCTCTGCCTGCTTTTCCCCAGTGCTCTGCAAGCTCTCCAGGACAACATAAAATCTGGGGCTCTGTGCTTTCTTTCCTTCTGAACAAGTGTTACTGTTTTCTGCACAAAAGCGATTCTGCGAAGCAATGTGAACACTTCTGCTTCCCAGGCACAGAGAAGGTGCTAGCAAGGAATTCTCTGCCTGCCTTTCCCCAGTGCTCTGCAAGCTCTCCAGGACAACATAAAATCTGGGGCTCTGTGCTTTCTTTCGTTCTGAACAAGTGTTACTGTTTTCTGCACAAAAGCGATTCTGCGAAGCAATGTGAACAGGCACAGAGAAGGTGCTATCAGGGAATTCTCTGCCTGCCTTTCCCCAGTGCTCTGCAAGCTCTCCAGGACAACATAAAATCTGGGGCTCTGTGCTTTCTTTCCTTCTGAACAAGTGTTACTGTTTTCTGCACAAAAGCGATTCTTGCGAAGCAATGTGAACACTTCTGCTTCCCAGGCACAGAGAAGGTGCTATCAGGGAATTCTCTGCCTGCCTTTCCCCAGTGCTCTGCAAGCTCTCCAGGACAACATAGAATCTGGGGCTCTGTGCTTTCTTTCCTTCTGAACAAGTGTTACTGTTTTCTGCACAAAAGCGATTCTGCGAAGCAATGTGAACAGGCACAGAGAAGGTGCTATCAGGGAATTCTCTGCCTGCCTTTCCCCAGTGCTCTGCAAGCTCTCCAGGACAACATAAAATCTGGGGCTCTGTGCTTTCTTTCCTTCTGAACAAGTGTTAGTGTTTTCTGCACAAAAGCGATTCTTGCGAAGCAATGTGAACACTTCTGCTTCCCAGGCACAGAGAAGGTGCTAGCAAGGAATTCTCTGCCTGCCTTTCCCCAGTGCTCTGCAAGCTCTCCAGGACAACATAAAATCTGGGGCTCTGTGCTTTCTTTCCTTCTGAACAAGTGTTACTGTTTTCTGCACAAAAGCGATTCTGCGAAGCAATGTGAACACTTCTGCTTCCCAGGCACAGAGAAGGTGCTATCAGGGAATTCTCTGCCTGCCTTTCCCCAGTGCTCTGCAAGCTCTCGAGGACAACATAGAATCTGGGGCTCTGTGCTTTCTTTCGTTCTGAACAAGTGTTAGTGTTTTCTGCACAAAAGCGATTCTGCGAAACAATGTGAACACTTCTGCTTCCCAGGCACAGAGAAGGTGCTAGCAGGGAATTCTCTGCCTGCCTTTCCCCAGTGCTCTGCAAGCTCTCCAGGACAACATAAAATCTGGGGCTCTGTGCTTTCTTTCCTTCTGAACAAGTGTTAGTGTTTTCTGCACAAAAGCGATTCTGCGAAGCAATGTGAACACTTCTGCTTCCCAGGCACAGAGAAGGTGCTAGCAGGGAATTCTCTGCCTGCCTTTCCCCAGTGCTCTGCAAGCTCTCCAGGACAACATAAAATCTGGGGCTCTGTGCTTTCTTTCGTTCTGAACAAGTGTTACTGTTTTCTGCACAAAAGCGATTCTTGCGAAGCAATGTGAACACTTCTGCTTCCCAGGCACAGAGAAGGTGCTAGCAAGGAATTCTCTGCCTGCCTTTCCCCAGTGCTCTGCAAGCTCTCGAGGACAACATAGAATCTGGGGCTCTGTGCTTTCTTTCCTTCTGAACAAGTGTTACTGTTTTCTGCACAAAAGCGATTCTGCGAAGCAATGTGAACAGGCACAGAGAAGGTGCTATCAGGGAATTCTCTGCCTGCCTTTCCCCAGTGCTCTGCAAGCTCTCCAGGACAACATAAAATCTGGGGCTCTGTGCTTTCTTTCCTTCTGAACAAGTGTTAGTGTTTTCTGCACAAAAGCGATTCTGCGAAGCAATGTGAACACTTCTGCTTCCCAGGCACAGAGAAGGTGCTAGGAAGGAATTCTCTGCCTGCCTTTCCCCAGTGCTCTGCAAGCTCTCCAGTACAACATAAAATCTGGGGCTCTGTGCTTTCTTTCGTTCTGAACAAGTGTTACTGTTTTCTGCACAAAAGCGATTCTTGCGAAGCAATGTGAACACTTCTGCTTCCCAGGCACAGAGAAGGTGCTAGCAGGGAATTCTCTGCCTGCCTTTCCCCAGTGCTCTGCAAGCTCTCCAGGACAACATAAAATCTGGGGCTCTGTGCTTTCTTTCCTTCTGAACAAGTGTTAGTGTTTTCTGCACAAAAGCGATTCTGCGAAGCAATGTGAACACTTCTGCTTCCCAGGCACAGAGAAGGTGCTAGGAAGGAATTCTCTGCCTGCCTTTCCCCAGTGCTCTGCAAGTTCTCCAGGACAACATAAAATCTGGGGCTCTGTGCTTTCTTTCCTTCTGAACAAGTGTTACTGTTTTCTGCACAAAAGCGATTCTGCGAAGCAATGTGAACAGGCACAGAGAAGGTGCTATCAGGGAATTCTCTGCCTGCCTTTCCCCAGTGCTCTGCAAGCTCTCCAGGACAACATAAAATCTGGGGCTCTGTGCTTTCTTTCCTTCTGAACAAGTGTTACTGTTTTCTGCACAAAAGCGATTCTGCGAAGCAATGTGAACAGGCACAGAGAAGGTGCTATCAGGGAATTCTCTGCCTGCTTTTCCCCAGTGCTCTGCAAGCTCTCCAGGACAACATAAAATCTGGGGCTCTGTGCTTTCTTTCCTTCTGAACAAGTGTTAGTGTTTTCTGCACAGAAGCGATTCTGCGAAACAATGTGAACACTTCTGCTTCCCAGGCACAGAGAAGGTGCTAGCAGGGAATTCTCTGCCTGCCTTTCCCCAGTGCTCTGCAAGCTCTCCAGGACAACATAAAATCTGGGGCTCTGTGCTTTCTTTCCTTCTGAACAAGTGTTAGTGTTTTCTGCACAAAAGCGATTCTGCGAAGCAATGTGAACACTTCTGCTTCCCAGGCACAGAGAAGGTGCTAGCAGGGAATTCTCTGCCTGCCTTTCCCCAGTGCTCTGCAAGCTCTCCAGGACAACAGCAAATCTGGGGCTCTGTGCTTTCTTTTCTTCTGAACAAGTGTTACTGTTTTCTGCACAAAAGCGATTCTGCGAAGCAATGTGAGCAGGCACAGAGAAGGTGCTATCAGGGAAGTCTCTGCCTGCCTTTCCCCAGTGCTCTGCAAGCTCTCCAGGACAACATAAAATCTGGGGATCTGTGCTTTCTTTCGTTCTGAACAATTGTTAGTGTTTTCTGCACAAAAGCGATTCTTGCGAAGCAATGTGAACACTTCTGCTTCCCAGGCACAGAGAAGGTGCTAGCAAGGAATTCTCTGCCTGCCTTTCCCCAGTGCTCTGCAAGCTCTCCAGGACAACATAAAATCTGGGGCTCTGTGCTTTCTTTCCTTCTGAACAAGTGTTACTGTTTTCTGCACAAAAGCGATTCTGCGAAGCAATGTGAACACTTCTGCTTCCCAGGCACAGAGAAGGTGCTAGGAAGGAATTCTCTGCCTGCCTTTCCCCAGTGCTCTGCAAGCTCTCCAGGACAACATAAAATCTGGGGCTCTGTGCTTTCTTTCCTTCTGAACAAGTGTAACTGTTTTCTGCACAAAAGCGATTCTGCGAAGCAATGTGAACAGGCACAGAGAAGGTGCTATCAGGGAATTCTCTGCCTGCCTTTCCCCAGTGCTCTGCAAGCTCTCCAGGACAACATAAAATCTGGGGCTCTGTGCTTTCTTTCCTTCTGAACAAGTGTTACTGTTTTCTGCACAAAAGCGATTCTGCGAAGCAATGTGAACAGGCACAGAGAAGGTGCTATCAGGGAATTCTCTGCCTGCCTTTCCCCAGTGCTCTGCAAGCTCTCCAGGACAACATAAAATCTGGGGCTCTGTGCTTTCTTTCCTTCTGAACAAGTGTTACTGTTTTCTGCACAAAAGCGATTCTGCGAAGCAATGTGAACAGGCACAGAGAAGGTGCTATCAGGGAATTCTCTGCCTGCCTTTCCCCAGTGCTCTGCAAGCTCTCCAGGACAACATAGAATCTGGGGCTCTGTGCTTTCTTTCCTTCTGAACAAGTGTTAATGTTTTCTGCACAAAAGCGATTCTGCGAAGCAATGTGAACAGGCACAGAGAAGGTGCTAGCAGGGAATTCTCTGCCTGCCTTTCCCCAGTGCTCTGCAAGCTCTCCAGGACAACATAAAATCTGGGGCTCTGTGCTTTCTTTCGTTCTGAACAAGTGTTAGTGTTTTCTGCACAAAAGCGATTCTGCGAAGCAATGTGAACACTTCTGCTTCCCAGGCACAGAGAAGGTGCTATCAGGGAATTCTCTGCCTGCCTTTCCCCAGTGCTCTGCAAGCTCTCCAGGACAACATAAAATCTGGGGCTCTGTGCTTTCTTTCCTTCTGAACAAGTGTTACTGTTTTCTGCACAAAAGCGATTCTTGCGAGGCAATGTGAACACTTCTGCTTCCCAGGCACAGAGAAGGTGCTAGCAAGGAATTCTCTGCCTGCCTTTCCCCAGTGCTCTGCAAGCTCTCCAGGACAACATAAAATCTGGGGCTCTGTGCTTTCTTTCGTTCTGAACAAGTGTTACTGTTTTCTGCACAAAAGCGATTCTGCGAAGCAATGTGAACAGGCACAGAGAAGGTGCTATCAGGGAATTCTCTGCCTGCCTTTCCCCAGTGCTCTGCAAGCTCTCCAGGACAACATAAAATCTGGGGCTCTGTGCTTTCTTTCCTTCTGAACAAGTGTTACTGTTTTCTGCACAAAAGCGATTCTGCGAAGCAATGTGAACAGGCACAGAGAAGGTGCTATCAGGGAATTCTCTGCCTGCCTTTCCCCAGTGCTCTGCAAGCTCTCCAGGACAACATAGAATCTGGGGCTCTGTGCTTTCTTTCCTTCTGAACAAGTGTTAGTGTTTTCTGCACAAAAGCGATTCTGCGAAGCAATGTGAACAGGCACAGAGAAGGTGCTAGCAGGGAATTCTCTGCCTGCCTTTCCCCAGTGCTCTGCAAGCTCTCCAGGACAACATAAAATCTGGGGCTCTGTGCTTTCTTTCGTTCTGAACAAGTGTTAGTGTTTTCTGCACAAAAGCGATTCTGCGAAGCAATGTGAACACTTCTGCTTCCCAGGCACAGAGAAGGTGCTATCAGGGAATTCTCTGCCTGCCTTTCCCCAGTGCTCTGCAAGCTCTCCAGGACAACATAAAATCTGGGGCTCTGTGCTTTCTTTCCTTCTGAACAAGTGTCAGTGTTTTCTGCACAAAAGCGATTCTGCGAAGCAATGTGAACACTTCTGCTTCCCAGGCACAGAGAAGGTGCTATCAGGGAATTCTCTGCCTGCCTTTCCCCAGTGCTCTGCAAGCTCTCCAGGACAACATAAAATCTGGGGCTCTGTGCTTTCTTTCCTTCTGAACAAGTGTTACTGTTTTCTGCACAAAAGCGATTCTTGCGAGGCAATGTGAACACTTCTGCTTCCCAGGCACAGAGAAGGTGCTAGCAAGGAATTCTCTGCCTGCCTTTCCCCAGTGCTCTGCAAGCTCTCCAGGACAACATAAAATCTGGGGCTCTGTGCTTTCTTTCGTTCTGAACAAGTGTTACTGTTTTCTGCACAAAAGCGATTCTGCGAAGCAATGTGAACAGGCACAGAGAAGGTGCTATCAGGGAATTCTCTGCCTGCCTTTCCCCAGTGCTCTGCAAGCTCTCCAGGACAACATAAAATCTGGGGCTCTGTGCTTTCTTTCCTTCTGAACAAGTGTTACTGTTTTCTGCACAAAAGCGATTCTGCGAAGCAATGTGAACACTTCTGCTTCCCAGGCACAGAGAAGGTGCTAGCAAGGAATTCTCTGCCTGCCTTTCCCCAGTGCTCTGCAAGCTCTCGAGGACAACATAGAATCTGGGGCTCTGTGCTTTCTTTCCTTCTGAACAAGTGTTAGTGTTTTCTGCACAAAAGCGATTCTGCGAAGCAATGTGAACACTTCTGCTTCCCAGGCACAGAGAAGGTGCTAGCAGGGAATTCTCTGCCTGCCTTTCCCCAGTGCTCTGCAAGCTCTCCAGGACAACATAAAATCTGGGGCTCTGTGCTTTCTTTCGTTCTGAACAAGTGTTACTGTTTTCTGCACAAAAGCGATTCTGCGAAGCAATGTGAACACTTCTGCTTCCCAGGCACAGAGAAGGTGCTAGCAAGGAATTCTCTGCCTGCCTTTCCCCAGTGCTCTGCAAGCTCTCCAGGCCAACATAAAATCTGGGGCTCTGTGCTTTCTTTCGTTCTGAACAAGTGTTACTGTTTTCTGCACAAAAGCGATTCTGCGAAGCAATGTGAACAGGCACAGAGAAGGTGCTAGCAGGGAATTCTCTGCCTGCCTTTCCCCAGTGCTCTGCAAGTTCTCCAGGACAACATAGAATCTGGGGCTCTGTGCTTTCTTTCGTTCTGAACAAGTGTTACTGTTTTCTGCACAAAAGCGATTCTGCGAAGCAATGTGAACAGGCACAGAGAAGGTGCTAGCAGGGAATTCTCTGCCTGCCTTTCCCCAGTGCTCTGCAAGCTCTCCAGGACAACATAAAATCTGGGGCTCTGTGCTTTCTTTCCTTCTGAACAAGTGTTACTGTTTTCTGCACAAAAGCGATTCTGCGAAGCAATGTGAACAGGCACAGAGAAGGTGCTATCAGGGAATTCTCTGCCTGCTTTTCCCCAGTGCTCTGCAAGCTCTCCAGGACAACATAAAATCTGGGGCTCTGTGCTTTCTTTCCTTCTGAACAAGTGTTACTGTTTTCTGCACAAAAGCGATTCTGCGAAGCAATGTGAACACTTCTGCTTCCCAGGCACAGAGAAGGTGCTAGCAGGGAATTCTCTGCCTGCCTTTCCCCAGTGCTCTGCAAGCTCTCCAGGACAACAGCAAATCTGGGGCTCTGTGCTTTCTTTCCTTCTGAACAAGTGTTACTGTTTTCTGCACAAAAGCGATTCTGCGAAGCAATGTGAACAGGCACAGAGAAGGTGCTAGCAGGGAATTCTCTGCCTGCCTTTCCCCAGTGCTCTGCAAGCTCTCCAGGACAACATAAAATCTGGGGCTCTGTGCTTTCTTTCGTTCTGAACAAGTGTTACTGTTTTCTGCACAAAAGCGATTCTGCGAAGCAATGTGAACAGGCACAGAGAAGGTGCTAGCAGGGAATTCTCTGCCTGCCTTTCCCCAGTGCTCTGCAAGCTCTCCAGGACAACATAAAATCTGGGGCTCTGTGCTTTCTTTCCTTCTGAACAAGTGTTAGTGTTTTCTGCACAAAAGCGATTCTGCGAAGCAATGTGAACACTTCTGCTTCCCAGGCACAGAGAAGGTGCTATCAGGGAATTCTCTGCCTGCCTTTCCCCAGTGCTCTGCAAGCTCTCCAGGACAACATAAAATCTGGGGCTCTGTGCTTTCTTTCCTTCTGAACAAGTGTTACTGTTTTCTGCACAAAAGCGATTCTGCGAAGCAATGTGAACAGGCACAGAGAAGGTGCTATCAGGGAATTCTCTGCCTGCCTTTCCCCAGTGCTCTGCAAGCTCTCCAGGACAACATAAAATCTGGGGCTCTGTGCTTTCTTTCCTTCTGAACAAGTGTTACTGTTTTCTGCACAAAAGCGATTCTGCGAAGCAATGTGAACAGGCACAGAGAAGGTGCTAGCAGGGAATTCTCTGCCTGCCTTTCCCCAGTGCTCTGCAAGCTCTCCAGGACAACATAAAATCTGGGGCTCTGTGCTTTCTTTCGTTCTGAACAAGTGTTAGTGTTTTCTGCACAAAAGCGATTCTGCGAAGCAATGTGAACACTTCTGCTTCCCAGGCACAGAGAAGGTGCTATCAGGGAATTCTCTGCCTGCCTTTCCCCAGTGCTCTGCAAGCTCTCCAGGACAACATAAAATCTGGGGCTCTGTGCTTTCTTTCGTTCTGAACAAGTGTTACTGTTTTCTGCACAAAAGCGATTCTGCGAAGCAATGTGAACAGGCACAGAGAAGGTGCTATCAGGGAATTCTCTGCCTGCCTTTCCCCAGTGCTCTGCAAGCTCTCCAGGACAACATAAAATCTGGGGCTCTGTGCTTTCTTTCCTTCTGAACAAGTGTTACTGTTTTCTGCACAAAAGCGATTCTGCGAAGCAATGTGAACAGGCACAGAGAAGGTGCTATCAGGGAATTCTCTGCCTGCCTTTCCCCAGTGCTCTGCAAGCTCTCCAGGACAACATAGAATCTGGGGCTCTGTGCTTTCTTTCCTTCTGAACAAGTGTTACTGTTTTCTGCACAAAAGCGATTCTGCGAAGCAATGTGAACAGGCACAGAGAAGGTGCTAGCAGGGAATTCTCTGCCTGCCTTTCCCCAGTGCTCTGCAAGCTCTCCAGGACAACATAAAATCTGGGGCTCTGTGCTTTCTTTCGTTCTGAACAAGTGTTAGTGTTTTCTGCACAAAAGCGATTCTGCGAAGCAATGTGAACACTTCTGCTTCCCAGGCACAGAGAAGGTGCTATCAGGGAATTCTCTGCCTGCCTTTCCCCAGTGCTCTGCAAGCTCTCCAGGACAACATAAAATCTGGGGCTCTGTGCTTTCTTTCCTTCTGAACAAGTGTTAGTGTTTTCTGCACAAAAGCGATTCTGCGAAGCAATGTGAACACTTCTGCTTCCCAGGCACAGAGAAGGTGCTATCAGGGAATTCTCTGCCTGCCTTTCCCCAGTGCTCTGCAAGCTCTCCAGGACAACATAAAATCTGGGGCTCTGTGCTTTCTTTCCTTCTGAACAAGTGTTACTGTTTTCTGCACAAAAGCGATTCTTGCGAGGCAATGTGAACACTTCTGCTTCCCAGGCACAGAGAAGGTGCTAGCAAGGAATTCTCTGCCTGCCTTTCCCCAGTGCTCTGCAAGCTCTCCAGGACAACATAAAATCTGGGGCTCTGTGCTTTCTTTCGTTCTGAACAAGTGTTACTGTTTTCTGCACAAAAGCGATTCTGCGAAGCAATGTGAACAGGCACAGAGAAGGTGCTATCAGGGAATTCTCTGCCTGCCTTTCCCCAGTGCTCTGCAAGCTCTCCAGGACAACATAAAATCTGGGGCTCTGTGCTTTCTTTCCTTCTGAACAAGTGTTACTGTTTTCTGCACAAAAGCGATTCTGCGAAGCAATGTGAACACTTCTGCTTCCCAGGCACAGAGAAGGTGCTAGCAAGGAATTCTCTGCCTGCCTTTCCCCAGTGCTCTGCAAGCTCTCCAGGACAACATAAAATCTGGGGCTCTGTGCTTTCTTTCCTTCTGAACAAGTGTTACTGTTTTCTGCACAAAAGCGATTCTGCGAAGCAATGTGAACAGGCACAGAGAAGGTGCTATCAGGGAATTCTCTGCCTGCCTTTCCCCAGTGCTCTGCAAGCTCTCCAGGACAACATAGAATCTGGGGCTCTGTGCTTTCTTTCCTTCTGAACAAGTGTTACTGTTTTCTGCACAAAAGCGATTCTGCGAAGCAATGTGAACAGGCACAGAGAAGGTGCTAGCAGGGAATTCTCTGCCTGCCTTTCCCCAGTGCTCTGCAAGCTCTCCAGGACAACATAAAATCTGGGGCTCTGTGCTTTCTTTCGTTCTGAACAAGTGTTAGTGTTTTCTGCACAAAAGCGATTCTGCGAAGCAATGTGAACACTTCTGCTTCCCAGGCACAGAGAAGGTGCTATCAGGGAATTCTCTGCCTGCCTTTCCCCAGTGCTCTGCAAGCTCTCCAGGACAACATAAAATCTGGGGCTCTGTGCTTTCTTTCCTTCTGAACAAGTGTTAGTGTTTTCTGCACAAAAGCGATTCTGCGAAGCAATGTGAACACTTCTGCTTCCCAGGCACAGAGAAGGTGCTATCAGGGAATTCTCTGCCTGCCTTTCCCCAGTGCTCTGCAAGCTCTCCAGGACAACATAAAATCTGGGGCTCTGTGCTTTCTTTCCTTCTGAACAAGTGTTACTGTTTTCTGCACAAAAGCGATTCTTGCGAGGCAATGTGAACACTTCTGCTTCCCAGGCACAGAGAAGGTGCTAGCAAGGAATTCTCTGCCTGCCTTTCCCCAGTGCTCTGCAAGCTCTCCAGGACAACATAAAATCTGGGGCTCTGTGCTTTCTTTCGTTCTGAACAAGTGTTACTGTTTTCTGCACAAAAGCGATTCTGCGAAGCAATGTGAACAGGCACAGAGAAGGTGCTATCAGGGAATTCTCTGCCTGCCTTTCCCCAGTGCTCTGCAAGCTCTCCAGGACAACATAAAATCTGGGGCTCTGTGCTTTCTTTCCTTCTGAACAAGTGTTACTGTTTTCTGCACAAAAGCGATTCTGCGAAGCAATGTGAACACTTCTGCTTCCCAGGCACAGAGAAGGTGCTAGCAAGGAATTCTCTGCCTGCCTTTCCCCAGTGCTCTGCAAGCTCTCGAGGACAACATAGAATCTGGGGCTCTGTGCTTTCTTTCGTTCTGAACAAGTGTTAGTGTTTTCTGCACAAAAGCGATTCTGCGAAGCAATGTGAACACTTCTGCTTCCCAGGCACAGAGAAGGTGCTAGCAGGGAATTCTCTGCCTGCCTTTCCCCAGTGCTCTGCAAGCTCTCCAGGACAACATAAAATCTGGGGCTCTGTGCTTTCTTTCCTTCTGAACAAGTGTTAGTGTTTTCTGCACAAAAGCGATTCTGCGAAGCAATGTGAACACTTCTGCTTCCCAGGCACAGAGAAGGTGCTAGCAAGGAATTCTCTGCCTGCCTTTCCCCAGTGCTCTGCAAGCTCTCCAGGCCAACATAAAATCTGGGGCTCTGTGCTTTCTTTCGTTCTGAACAAGTGTTACTGTATTCTGCACAAAAGCGATTCTGCGAAGCAATGTGAACACTTCTGCTTCCCAGGCACAGAGAAGGTGCTAGCAAGGAATTCTCTGCCTGCCTTTCCCCAGTGCTCTGCAAGCTCTCCAGGACAACATAAAATCTGGGGCTCTGTGCTTTCTTTCGTTCTGAACAAGTGTTACTGTTTTCTGCACAAAAGCGATTCTGCGAAGCAATGTGAACAGGCACAGAGAAGGTGCTATCAGGGAATTCTCTGCCTGCCTTTCCCCAGTGCTCTGCAAGCTCTCCAGGACAACATAAAATCTGGGGCTCTGTGCTTTCTTTCCTTCTGAACAAGTGTTACTGTTTTCTGCACAAAAGCGATTCTGCGAAGCAATGTGAACAGGCACAGAGAAGGTGCTAGCAGGGAATTCTCTGCCTGCCTTTCCCCAGTGCTCTGCAAGTTCTCCAGGACAACATAGAATCTGGGGCTCTGTGCTTTCTTTCGTTCTGAACAAGTGTTACTGTTTTCTGCACAAAAGCGATTCTGCGAAGCAATGTGAACAGGCACAGAGAAGGTGCTAGCAGGGAATTCTCTGCCTGCCTTTCCCCAGTGCTCTGCAAGCTCTCCAGGACAACATAAAATCTGGGGCTCTGTGCTTTCTTTCGTTCTGAACAAGTGTTACTGTTTTCTGCACAAAAGCGATTCTGCGAAGCAATGTGAACAGGCACAGAGAAGGTGCTATCAGGGAATTCTCTGCCTGTCTTTCCCCAGTGCTCTGCAAGCTCTCGAGGACAACATAGAATCTGGGGCTCTGTGCTTTCTTTCGTTCTGAACAAGTGTTAGTGTTTTCTGCACAAAAGCGATTCTGCGAAACAATGTGAACACTTCTGCTTCCCAGGCACAGAGAAGGTGCTATCAGGGAATTCTCTGCCTGCCTTTCCCCAGTGCTCTGCAAGCTCTCCAGGACAACATAAAATCTGGGGCTCTGTGCTTTCTTTCCTTCTGAACAAGTGTTACTGTTTTCTGCACAAAAGCGATTCTGCGAAGCAATGTGAACACTTCTGCTTCCCAGGCACAGAGAAGGTGCTAGCAGGGAATTCTCTGCCTGCCTTTCCCCAGTGCTCTGCAAGCTCTCCAGGACAACATAAAATCTGGGGCTCTGTGCTTTCTTTCGTTCTGAACAAGTGTTACTGTTTTCTGCACAAAAGCGATTCTGCGAAGCAATGTGAACAGGCACAGAGAAGGTGCTATCAGGGAATTCTCTGCCTGCTTTTCCATAGTGCTCTGCAAGCTCTCCAGGACAACATAAAATCTGGGGCTCTGTGCTTTCTTTCCTTCTGAACAAGTGTTACTGTTTTCTGCACAAAAGCGATTCTGCGAAGCAATGTGAACACTTCTGCTTCCCAGGCACAGAGAAGGTGCTAGCAGGGAATTCTCTGCCTGCCTTTCCCCAGTGCTCTGCAAGCTCTCCAGGACAACATAGAATCTGGGGCTCTGTGCTTTCTTTCCTTCTGAACAAGTGTTACTGTTTTCTGCACAAAAGCGATTCTGCGAAGCAATGTGAACAGGCACAGAGAAGGTGCTAGCAGGGAATTCTCTGCCTGCCTTTCCCCAGTGCTCTGCAAGCTCTCCAGGACAACATAAAATCTGGGGCTCTGTGCTTTCTTTCCTTCTGAACAAGTGTTAGTGTTTTCTGCACAAAAGCGATTCTGCGAAGCAATGAGAACACTTCTGCTTCCCAGGCACAGAGAAGGTGCTATCAGGGAATTCTCTGCCTGCCTTTCCCCAGTGCTCTGCAAGCTCTCCAGGACAACATAAAATCTGGGGCTCTGTGCTTTCTTTCCTTCTGAACAAGTGTTACTGTTTTCTGCACAAAAGCGATTCTGCGAAGCAATGTGAACAGGCACAGAGAAGGTGCTATCAGGGAATTCTCTGCCTGCCTTTCCCCAGTGCTCTGCAAGCTCTCCAGGACAACATAAAATCTGGGGCTCTGTGCTTTCTTTCCTTCTGAACAAGTGTTACTGTTTTCTGCACAAAAGCGATTCTGCGAAGCAATGTGAACAGGCACAGAGAAGGTGCTAGCAGGGAATTCTCTGCCTGCCTTTCCCCAGTGCTCTGCAAGCTCTCCAGGACAACATAAAATCTGGGGCTCTGTGCTTTCTTTCGTTCTGAACAAGTGTTACTGTTTTCTGCACAAAAGCGATTCTGCGAAGCAATGTGAACAGGCACAGAGAAGGTGCTAGCAGGGAATTCTCTGCCTGCCTTTCCCCAGTGCTCTGCAAGCTCTCCAGGACAACATAAAATCTGGGGCTCTGTGCTTTCTTTCCTTCTGAACAAGTGTTAGTGTTTTCTGCACAAAAGCGATTCTGCGAAGCAATGTGAACACTTCTGCTTCCCAGGCACAGAGAAGGTGCTATCAGGGAATTCTCTGCCTGCCTTTCCCCAGTGCTCTGCAAGCTCTCCAGGACAACATAAAATCTGGGGCTCTGTGCTTTCTTTCCTTCTGAACAAGTGTTACTGTTTTCTGCACAAAAGCGATTCTGCGAAGCAATGTGAACAGGCACAGAGAAGGTGCTATCAGGGAATTCTCTGCCTGCCTTTCCCCAGTGCTCTGCAAGCTCTCCAGGACAACATAAAATCTGGGGCTCTGTGCTTTCTTTCCTTCTGAACAAGTGTTACTGTTTTCTGCACAAAAGCGATTCTGCGAAGCAATGTGAACAGGCACAGAGAAGGTGCTAGCAGGGAATTCTCTGCCTGCCTTTCCCCAGTGCTCTGCAAGCTCTCCAGGACAACATAAAATCTGGGGCTCTGTGCTTTCTTTCGTTCTGAACAAGTGTTACTGTTTTCTGCACAAAAGCGATTCTGCGAAGCAATGTGAACAGGCACAGAGAAGGTGCTATCAGGGAATTCTCTGCCTGCTTTTCCCCAGTGCTCTGCAAGCTCTCCAGGACAACATAAAATCTGGGGCTCTGTGCTTTCTTTCGTTCTGAACAAGTGTTACTGTTTTCTGCACAAAAGCGATTCTGCGAAGCAATGTGAACAGGCACAGAGAAGGTGCTATCAGGGAATTCTCTGCCTGCTTTTCCCCAGTGCTCTGCAAGCTCTCCAGGACAACATAAAATCTGGGGCTCTGTGCTTTCTTTCCTTCTGAACAAGTGTTACTGTTTTCTGCACAAAAGCGATTCTGCGAAGCAATGTGAACACTTCTGCTTCCCAGGCACAGAGAAGGTGCTAGCAGGGAATTCTCTGCCTGCCTTTCCCCAGTGCTCTGCAAGCTCTACAGGACAACATAGAATCTGGGGCTCTGTGCTTTCTTTCCTTCTGAACAAGTGTTACTGTTTTCTGCACAAAAGCGATTCTGCGAAGCAATGTGAACAGGCACAGAGAAGGTGCTAGCAGGGAATTCTCTGCCTGCCTTTCCCCAGTGCTCTGCAAGCTCTCCAGGACAACATAAAATCTGGGGCTCTGTGCTTTCTTTCCTTCTGAACAAGTGTTAGTGTTTTCTGCACAAAAGCGATTCTGCGAAGCAATGTGAACACTTCTGCTTCCCAGGCACAGAGAAGGTGCTATCAGGGAATTCTCTGCCTGCCTTTCCCCAGTGCTCTGCAAGCTCTCCAGGACAACATAAAATCTGGGGCTCTGTGCTTTCTTTCCTTCTGAACAAGTGTTACTGTTTTCTGCACAAAAGCGATTCTGCGAAGCAATGTGAACAGGCACAGAGAAGGTGCTATCAGGGAATTCTCTGCCTGCCTTTCCCCAGTGCTCTGCAAGCTCTCCAGGACAACATAAAATCTGGGGCTCTGTGCTTTCTTTCCTTCTGAACAAGTGTTACTGTTTTCTGCACAAAAGCGATTCTGCGAAGCAATGTGAACAGGCACAGAGAAGGTGCTAGCAGGGAATTCTCTGCCTGCCTTTCCCCAGTGCTCTGCAAGCTCTCCAGGACAACATAAAATCTGGGGCTCTGTGCTTTCTTTCGTTCTGAACAAGTGTTAGTGTTTTCTGCACAAAAGCGATTCTGCGAAGCAATGTGAACACTTCTGCTTCCCAGGCACAGAGAAGGTGCTATCAGGGAATTCTCTGCCTGCCTTTCCCCAGTGCTCTGCAAGCTCTCCAGGACAACATAAAATCTGGGGCTCTGTGCTTTCTTTCCTTCTGAACAAGTGTTACTGTTTTCTGCACAAAAGCGATTCTTGCGAGGCAATGTGAACACTTCTGCTTCCCAGGCACAGAGAAGGTGCTAGCAAGGAATTCTCTGCCTGCCTTTCCCCAGTGCTCTGCAAGCTCTCCAGGACAACATAAAATCTGGGGCTCTGTGCTTTCTTTCGTTCTGAACAAGTGTTACTGTTTTCTGCACAAAAGCGATTCTGCGAAGCAATGTGAACAGGCACAGAGAAGGTGCTATCAGGGAATTCTCTGCCTGCCTTTCCCCAGTGCTCTGCAAGCTCTCCAGGACAACATAAAATCTGGGGCTCTGTGCTTTCTTTCCTTCTGAACAAGTGTTACTGTTTTCTGCACAAAAGCGATTCTGCGAAGCAATGTGAACAGGCACAGAGAAGGTGCTATCAGGGAATTCTCTGCCTGCCTTTCCCCAGTGCTCTGCAAGCTCTCCAGGACAACATAGAATCTGGGGCTCTGTGCTTTCTTTCCTTCTGAACAAGTGTTAATGTTTTCTGCACAAAAGCGATTCTGCGAAGCAATGTGAACAGGCACAGAGAAGGTGCTAGCAGGGAATTCTCTGCCTGCCTTTCCCCAGTGCTCTGCAAGCTCTCCAGGACAACATAAAATCTGGGGCTCTGTGCTTTCTTTCGTTCTGAACAAGTGTTAGTGTTTTCTGCACAAAAGCGATTCTGCGAAGCAATGTGAACACTTCTGCTTCCCAGGCACAGAGAAGGTGCTATCAGGGAATTCTCTGCCTGCCTTTCCCCAGTGCTCTGCAAGCTCTCCAGGACAACATAAAATCTGGGGCTCTGTGCTTTCTTTCCTTCTGAACAAGTGTTAGTGTTTTCTGCACAAAAGCGATTCTGCGAAGCAATGTGAACACTTCTGCTTCCCAGGCACAGAGAAGGTGCTATCAGGGAATTCTCTGCCTGCCTTTCCCCAGTGCTCTGCAAGCTCTCCAGGACAACATAAAATCTGGGGCTCTGTGCTTTCTTTCCTTCTGAACAAGTGTTACTGTTTTCTGCACAAAAGCGATTCTTGCGAGGCAATGTGAACACTTCTGCTTCCCAGGCACAGAGAAGGTGCTAGCAAGGAATTCTCTGCCTGCCTTTCCCCAGTGCTCTGCAAGCTCTCCAGGACAACATAAAATCTGGGGCTCTGTGCTTTCTTTCGTTCTGAACAAGTGTTACTGTTTTCTGCACAAAAGCGATTCTGCGAAGCAATGTGAACAGGCACAGAGAAGGTGCTATCAGGGAATTCTCTGCCTGCCTTTCCCCAGTGCTCTGCAAGCTCTCCAGGACAACATAAAATCTGGGGCTCTGTGCTTTCTTTCCTTCTGAACAAGTGTTACTGTTTTCTGCACAAAAGCGATTCTGCGAAGCAATGTGAACACTTCTGCTTCCCAGGCACAGAGAAGGTGCTAGCAAGGAATTCTCTGCCTGCCTTTCCCCAGTGCTCTGCAAGCTCTCGAGGACAACATAGAATCTGGGGCTCTGTGCTTTCTTTCGTTCTGAACAAGTGTTAGTGTTTTCTGCACAAAAGCGATTCTGCGAAGCAATGTGAACACTTCTGCTTCCCAGGCACAGAGAAGGTGCTAGCAGGGAATTCTCTGCCTGCCTTTCCCCAGTGCTCTGCAAGCTCTCCAGGACAACATAAAATCTGGGGCTCTGTGCTTTCTTTCCTTCTGAACAAGTGTTAGTGTTTTCTGCACAAAAGCGATTCTGCGAAGCAATGTGAACACTTCTGCTTCCCAGGCACAGAGAAGGTGCTAGCAAGGAATTCTCTGCCTGCCTTTCCCCAGTGCTCTGCAAGCTCTCCAGGCCAACATAAAATCTGGGGCTCTGTGCTTTCTTTCGTTCTGAACAAGTGTTACTGTATTCTGCACAAAAGCGATTCTGCGAAGCAATGTGAACACTTCTGCTTCCCAGGCACAGAGAAGGTGCTAGCAAGGAATTCTCTGCCTGCCTTTCCCCAGTGCTCTGCAAGCTCTCCAGGACAACATAAAATCTGGGGCTCTGTGCTTTCTTTCGTTCTGAACAAGTGTTACTGTTTTCTGCACAAAAGCGATTCTGCGAAGCAATGTGAACAGGCACAGAGAAGGTGCTATCAGGGAATTCTCTGCCTGCCTTTCCCCAGTGCTCTGCAAGCTCTCCAGGACAACATAAAATCTGGGGCTCTGTGCTTTCTTTCCTTCTGAACAAGTGTTACTGTTTTCTGCACAAAAGCGATTCTGCGAAGCAATGTGAACAGGCACAGAGAAGGTGCTATCAGGGAATTCTCTGCCTGCTTTTCCCCAGTGCTCTGCAAGCTCTCCAGGACAACATAAAATCTGGGGCTCTGTGCTTTCTTTCCTTCTGAACAAGTGTTAGTGTTTTCTGCACAGAAGCGATTCTGCGAAACAATGTGAACACTTCTGCTTCCCAGGCACAGAGAAGGTGCTAGCAGGGAATTCTCTGCCTGCCTTTCCCCAGTGCTCTGCAAGCTCTCCAGGACAACATAAAATCTGGGGCTCTGTGCTTTCTTTCCTTCTGAACAAGTGTTAGTGTTTTCTGCACAAAAGCGATTCTGCGATGCAATGTGAACACTTCTGCTTCCCAGGCACAGAGAAGGTGCTAGCAGGGAATTCTCTGCCTGCCTTTCCCCAGTGCTCTGCAAGCTCTCCAGGACAACATAGAATCTGGGGCTCTGTGCTTTCTTTCGTTCTGAACAAGTGTTACTGTTTTCTGCACAAAAGCGATTCTGCGAAGCAATGTGAGCAGGCACAGAGAAGGTGCTATCAGGGAATTCTCTGCCTGCCTTTCCCCAGTGCTCTGCAAGCTCTCCAGGACAACATAAAATCTGGGGATCTGTGCTTTCTTTCGTTCTGAACAAGTGTTACTGTTTTCTGCACAAAAGCGATTCTGCGAAGCAATGTGAACACTTCTGCTTCCCAGGCACAGAGAAGGTGCTAGCAAGGAATTCTCTGCCTGCCTTTCCCCAGTGCTCTGCAAGCTCTCGAGGACAACATAGAATCTGGGGCTCTGTGCTTTCTTTCGTTCTGAACAAGTGTTAGTGTTTTCTGCACAAAAGCGATTCTGCGAAGCAATGTGAACACTTCTGCTTCCCAGGCACAGAGAAGGTGCTAGCAGGGAATTCTCTGCCTGCCTTTCCCCAGTGCTCTGCAAGCTCTCCAGGACAACATAAAATCTGGGGCTCTGTGCTTTCTTTCGTTCTGAACAAGTGTTAGTGTTTTCTGCACAAAAGCGATTCTGCGAAGCAATGTGAACACTTCTGCTTCCCAGGCACAGAGAAGGTGCTAGCAAGGAATTCTCTGCCTGCCTTTCCCCAGTGCTCTGCAAGCTCTCCAGGCCAACATAAAATCTGGGGCTCTGTGCTTTCTTTCGTTCTGAACAAGTGTTACTGTATTCTGCACAAAAGCGATTCTGCGAAGCAATGTGAACACTTCTGCTTCCCAGGCACAGAGAAGGTGCTAGCAAGGAATTCTCTGCCTGCCTTTCCCCAGTGCTCTGCAAGCTCTCCAGGACAACATAAAATCTGGGGCTCTGTGCTTTCTTTCGTTCTGAACAAGTGTTACTGTTTTCTGCACAAAAGCGATTCTGCGAAGCAATGTGAACAGGCACAGAGAAGGTGCTAGCAGGGAATTCTCTGCCTGCCTTTCCCCAGTGCTCTGCAAGCTCTCCAGGACAACATAAAATCTGGGGCTCTGTGCTTTCTTTCCTTCTGAACAAGTGTTACTGTTTTCTGCACAAAAGCGATTCTGCGAAGCAATGTGAACAGGCACAGAGAAGGTGCTATCAGGGAATTCTCTGCCTGCTTTTCCCCAGTGCTCTGCAAGCTCTCCAGGACAACATAAAATCTGGGGCTCTGTGCTTTCTTTCCTTCTGAACAAGTGTTAGTGTTTTCTGCACAGAAGCGATTCTGCGAAACAATGTGAACACTTCTGCTTCCCAGGCACAGAGAAGGTGCTAGCAGGGAATTCTCTGCCTGCCTTTCCCCAGTGCTCTGCAAGCTCTCCAGGACAACATAAAATCTGGGGCTCTGTGCTTTCTTTCGTTCTGAACAAGTGTTAGTGTTTTCTGCACAAAAGCGATTCTGCGAAGCAATGTGAACACTTCTGCTTCCCAGGCACAGAGAAGGTGCTAGCAGGGAATTCTCTGCCTGCCTTTCCCCAGTGCTCTGCAAGCTCTCCAGGACAACATAGAATCTGGGGCTCTGTGCTTTCTTTCGTTCTGAACAAGTGTTACTGTTTTCTGCACAAAAGCGATTCTGCGAAGCAATGTGAGCAGGCACAGAGAAGGTGCTATCAGGGAATTCTCTGCCTGCCTTTCCCCAGTGCTCTGCAAGCTCTCGAGGACAACATAGAATCTGGGGCTCTGTGCTTTCTTTCCTTCTGAACAAGTGTTAGTGTTTTCTGCACAAAAGCGATTCTGCGAAGCAATGTGAACACTTCTGCTTCCCAGGCACAGAGAAGGTGCTAGCAGGGAATTCTCTGCCTGCCTTTCCCCAGTGCTCTGCAAGCTCTCCAGGACAACATAAAATCTGGGGCTCTGTGCTTTCTTTCCTTCTGAACAAGTGTTAGTGTTTTCTGCACAAAAGCGATTCTGCGAAGCAATGTGAACACTTCTGCTTCCCAGGCACAGAGAAGGTGCTAGCAAGGAATTCTCTGCCTGCCTTTCCCCAGTGCTCTGCAAGCTCTCCAGGCCAACATAAAATCTGGGGCTCTGTGCTTTCTTTCGTTCTGAACAAGTGTTACTGTATTCTGCACAAAAGCGATTCTGCGAAGCAATGTGAACACTTCTGCTTCCCAGGCACAGAGAAGGTGCTAGCAAGGAATTCTCTGCCTGCCTTTCCCCAGTGCTCTGCAAGCTCTCCAGGACAACATAAAATCTGGGGCTCTGTGCTTTCTTTCGTTCTGAACAAGTGTTACTGTTTTCTGCACAAAAGCGATTCTGCGAAGCAATGTGAACAGGCACAGAGAAGGTGCTAGCAGGGAATTCTCTGCCTGCCTTTCCCCAGTGCTCTGCAAGCTCTCCAGGACAACATAAAATCTGGGGCTCTGTGCTTTCTTTCCTTCTGAACAAGTGTTACTGTTTTCTGCACAAAAGCGATTCTGCGAAGCAATGTGAACAGGCACAGAGAAGGTGCTATCAGGGAATTCTCTGCCTGCTTTTCCCCAGTGCTCTGCAAGCTCTCCAGGACAACATAAAATCTGGGGCTCTGTGCTTTCTTTCCTTCTGAACAAGTGTTAGTGTTTTCTGCACAGAAGCGATTCTGCGAAACAATGTGAACACTTCTGCTTCCCAGGCACAGAGAAGGTGCTAGCAGGGAATTCTCTGCCTGCCTTTCCCCAGTGCTCTGCAAGCTCTCCAGGACAACATAAAATCTGGGGCTCTGTGCTTTCTTTCCTTCTGAACAAGTGTTAGTGTTTTCTGCACAAAAGCGATTCTGCGAAGCAATGTGAACACTTCTGCTTCCCAGGCACAGAGAAGGTGCTAGCAGGGAATTCTCTGCCTGCCTTTCCCCAGTGCTCTGCAAGCTCTCCAGGACAACATAAAATCTGGGGCTCTGTGCTTTCTTTCCTTCTGAACAAGTGTTACTGTTTTCTGCACAAAAGCGATTCTGCGAAGCAATGTGAACAGGCACAGAGAAGGTGCTATCAGGGAATTCTCTGCCTGCTTTTCCCCAGTGCTCTGCAAGCTCTCCAGGACAACATAAAATCTGGGGCTCTGTGCTTTCTTTCCTTCTGAACAAGTGTTAGTGTTTTCTGCACAGAAGCGATTCTGCGAAACCATGTGAACACTTCTGCTTCCCAGGCACAGAGAAGGTGCTAGCAGGGAATTCTCTGCCTGCCTTTCCCCAGTGCTCTGCAAGCTCTCCAGGACAACATAAAATCTGGGGCTCTGTGCTTTCTTTCGTTCTGAACAAGTGTTAGTGTTTTCTGCACAAAAGCGATTCTGCGAAGCAATGTGAACACTTCTGCTTCCCAGGCACAGAGAAGGTGCTAGCAGGGAATTCTCTGCCTGCCTTTCCCCAGTGCTCTGCAAGCTCTCCAGGACAACATAGAATCTGGGGCTCTGTGCTTTCTTTCGTTCTGAACAAGTGTTACTGTTTTCTGCACAAAAGCGATTCTGCGAAGCAATGTGAGCAGGCACAGAGAAGGTGCTATCAGGGAATTCTCTGCCTGCCTTTCCCCAGTGCTCTGCAAGCTCTCGAGGACAACATAGAATCTGGGGCTCTGTGCTTTCTTTCCTTCTGAACAAGTGTTAGTGTTTTCTGCACAAAAGCGATTCTGCGAAGCAATGTGAACACTTCTGCTTCCCAGGCACAGAGAAGGTGCTAGCAAGGAATTCTCTGCCTGCCTTTCCCCAGTGCTCTGCAAGCTCTCCAGGCCAACATAAAATCTGGGGCTCTGTGCTTTCTTTCGTTCTGAACAAGTGTTACTGTATTCTGCACAAAAGCGATTCTGCGAAGCAATGTGAACACTTCTGCTTCCCAGGCACAGAGAAGGTGCTAGCAAGGAATTCTCTGCCTGCCTTTCCCCAGTGCTCTGCAAGCTCTCCAGGACAACATAAAATCTGGGGCTCTGTGCTTTCTTTCGTTCTGAACAAGTGTTACTGTTTTCTGCACAAAAGCGATTCTGCGAAGCAATGTGAACAGGCACAGAGAAGGTGCTATCAGGGAATTCTCTGCCTGCCTTTCCCCAGTGCTCTGCAAGCTCTCCAGGACAACATAAAATCTGGGGCTCTGTGCTTTCTTTCCTTCTGAACAAGTGTTACTGTTTTCTGCACAAAAGCGATTCTGCGAAGCAATGTGAACAGGCACAGAGAAGGTGCTATCAGGGAATTCTCTGCCTGCCTTTCCCCAGTGCTCTGCAAGCTCTCCAGGACAACATAAAATCTGGGGCTCTGTGCTTTCTTTCCTTCTGAACAAGTGTTAGTGTTTTCTGCACAGAAGCGATTCTGCGAAACAATGTGAACACTTCTGCTTCCCAGGCACAGAGAAGGTGCTAGCAGGGAATTCTCTGCCTGCCTTTCCCCAGTGCTCTGCAAGCTCTCCAGGACAACATAAAATCTGGGGCTCTGTGCTTTCTTTCCTTCTGAACAAGTGTTAGTGTTTTCTGCACAAAAGCGATTCTGCGAAGCAATGTGAACACTTCTGCTTCCCAGGCACAGAGAAGGTGCTAGCAGGGAATTCTCTGCCTGCCTTTCCCCAGTGCTCTGCAAGCTCTCCAGGACAACATAGAATCTGGGGCTCTGTGCTTTCTTTCGTTCTGAACAAGTGTTACTGTTTTCTGCACAAAAGCGATTCTGCGAAGCAATGTGAGCAGGCACAGAGAAGGTGCTATCAGGGAATTCTCTGCCTGCCTTTCCCCAGTGCTCTGCAAGCTCTCCAGGACAACATAAAATCTGGGGATCTGTGCTTTCTTTCGTTCTGAACAAGTGTTACTGTTTTCTGCACAAAAGCGATTCTGCGAAGCAATGTGAACACTTCTGCTTCCCAGGCACAGAGAAGGTGCTAGCAAGGAATTCTCTGCCTGCCTTTCCCCAGTGCTCTGCAAGCTCTCGAGGACAACATAGAATCTGGGGCTCTGTGCTTTCTTTCGTTCTGAACAAGTGTTAGTGTTTTCTGCACAAAAGCGATTCTGCGAAGCAATGTGAACACTTCTGCTTCCCAGGCACAGAGAAGGTGCTAGCAGGGAATTCTCTGCCTGCCTTTCCCCAGTGCTCTGCAAGCTCTCCAGGCCAACATAAAATCTGGGGCTCTGTGCTTTCTTTCGTTCTGAACAAGTGTTAGTGTTTTCTGCACAAAAGCGATTCTGCGAAGCAATGTGAACACTTCTGCTTCCCAGGCACAGAGAAGGTGCTAGCAAGGAATTCTCTGCCTGCCTTTCCCCAGTGCTCTGCAAGCTCTCCAGGCCAACATAAAATCTGGGGCTCTGTGCTTTCTTTCGTTCTGAACAAGTGTTACTGTATTCTGCACAAAAGCGATTCTGCGAAGCAATGTGAACACTTCTGCTTCCCAGGCACAGAGAAGGTGCTAGCAAGGAATTCTCTGCCTGCCTTTCCCCAGTGCTCTGCAAGCTCTCCAGGACAACATAAAATCTGGGGCTCTGTGCTTTCTTTCGTTCTGAACAAGTGTTACTGTTTTCTGCACAAAAGCGATTCTGCGAAGCAATGTGAACAGGCACAGAGAAGGTGCTAGCAGGGAATTCTCTGCCTGCCTTTCCCCAGTGCTCTGCAAGCTCTCCAGGACAACATAAAATCTGGGGCTCTGTGCTTTCTTTCCTTCTGAACAAGTGTTACTGTTTTCTGCACAAAAGCGATTCTGCGAAGCAATGTGAACAGGCACAGAGAAGGTGCTATCAGGGAATTCTCTGCCTGCTTTTCCCCAGTGCTCTGCAAGCTCTCCAGGACAACATAAAATCTGGGGCTCTGTGCTTTCTTTCCTTCTGAACAAGTGTTAGTGTTTTCTGCACAGAAGCGATTCTGCGAAACAATGTGAACACTTCTGCTTCCCAGGCACAGAGAAGGTGCTAGCAGGGAATTCTCTGCCTGCCTTTCCCCAGTGCTCTGCAAGCTCTCCAGGACAACATAAAATCTGGGGCTCTGTGCTTTCTTTCGTTCTGAACAAGTGTTAGTGTTTTCTGCACAAAAGCGATTCTGCGAAGCAATGTGAACACTTCTGCTTCCCAGGCACAGAGAAGGTGCTAGCAGGGAATTCTCTGCCTGCCTTTCCCCAGTGCTCTGCAAGCTCTCCAGGACAACATAGAATCTGGGGCTCTGTGCTTTCTTTCGTTCTGAACAAGTGTTACTGTTTTCTGCACAAAAGCGATTCTGCGAAGCAATGTGAGCAGGCACAGAGAAGGTGCTATCAGGGAATTCTCTGCCTGCCTTTCCCCAGTGCTCTGCAAGCTCTCGAGGACAACATAGAATCTGGGGCTCTGTGCTTTCTTTCCTTCTGAACAAGTGTTAGTGTTTTCTGCACAAAAGCGATTCTGCGAAGCAATGTGAACACTTCTGCTTCCCAGGCACAGAGAAGGTGCTAGCAGGGAATTCTCTGCCTGCCTTTCCCCAGTGCTCTGCAAGCTCTCCAGGACAACATAAAATCTGGGGCTCTGTGCTTTCTTTCCTTCTGAACAAGTGTTAGTGTTTTCTGCACAAAAGCGATTCTGCGAAGCAATGTGAACACTTCTGCTTCCCAGGCACAGAGAAGGTGCTAGCAAGGAATTCTCTGCCTGCCTTTCCCCAGTGCTCTGCAAGCTCTCCAGGCCAACATAAAATCTGGGGCTCTGTGCTTTCTTTCGTTCTGAACAAGTGTTACTGTATTCTGCACAAAAGCGATTCTGCGAAGCAATGTGAACACTTCTGCTTCCCAGGCACAGAGAAGGTGCTAGCAAGGAATTCTCTGCCTGCCTTTCCCCAGTGCTCTGCAAGCTCTCCAGGACAACATAAAATCTGGGGCTCTGTGCTTTCTTTCGTTCTGAACAAGTGTTACTGTTTTCTGCACAAAAGCGATTCTGCGAAGCAATGTGAACAGGCACAGAGAAGGTGCTATCAGGGAATTCTCTGCCTGCCTTTCCCCAGTGCTCTGCAAGCTCTCCAGGACAACATAAAATCTGGGGCTCTGTGCTTTCTTTCCTTCTGAACAAGTGTTACTGTTTTCTGCACAAAAGCGATTCTGCGAAGCAATGTGAACAGGCACAGAGAAGGTGCTATCAGGGAATTCTCTGCCTGCTTTTCCCCAGTGCTCTGCAAGCTCTCCAGGACAACATAAAATCTGGGGCTCTGTGCTTTCTTTCCTTCTGAACAAGTGTTAGTGTTTTCTGCACAGAAGCGATTCTGCGAAACAATGTGAACACTTCTGCTTCCCAGGCACAGAGAAGGTGCTAGCAGGGAATTCTCTGCCTGCCTTTCCCCAGTGCTCTGCAAGCTCTCCAGGACAACATAAAATCTGGGGCTCTGTGCTTTCTTTCCTTCTGAACAAGTGTTAGTGTTTTCTGCACAAAAGCGATTCTGCGAAGCAATGTGAACACTTCTGCTTCCCAGGCACAGAGAAGGTGCTAGCAGGGAATTCTCTGCCTGCCTTTCCCCAGTGCTCTGCAAGCTCTCCAGGACAACATAGAATCTGGGGCTCTGTGCTTTCTTTCGTTCTGAACAAGTGTTACTGTTTTCTGCACAAAAGCGATTCTGCGAAGCAATGTGAGCAGGCACAGAGAAGGTGCTATCAGGGAATTCTCTGCCTGCCTTTCCCCAGTGCTCTGCAAGCTCTCCAGGACAACATAAAATCTGGGGATCTGTGCTTTCTTTCCTTCTGAACAAGTGTTACTGTTTTCTGCACAAAAGCGATTCTTGCGAAGCAATGTGAACACTTCTGCTTCCCAGGCACAGAGAAGGTGCTAGCAAGGAATTCTCTGCCTGCCTTTCCCCAGTGCTCTGCAAGCTCTCCAGGACAACATAAAATCTGGGGCTCTGTGCTTTCTTTCCTTCTGAACAAGTGTTACTGTTTTCTGCACAAAAGCGATTCTGCGAAGCAATGTGAACACTTCTGCTTCCCAGGCACAGAGAAGGTGCTAGCAGGGAATTCTCTGCCTGCCTTTCCCCAGTGCTCTGCAAGCTCTCCAGGACAACATAAAATCTGGGGCTCTGTGCTTTCTTTCCTTCTGAACAAGTGTTACTGTTTTCTGCACAAAAGCGATTCTGCGAAGCAATGTGAACAGGCACAGAGAAGGTGCTATCAGGGAATTCTCTGCCTGCCTTTCCCCAGTGCTCTGCAAGCTCTCCAGGACAACATAAAATCTGGGGCTCTGTGCTTTCTTTCCTTCTGAACAAGTGTTACTGTTTTCTGCACAAAAGCGATTCTGCGAAGCAATGTGAACAGGCACAGAGAAGGTGCTATCAGGGAATTCTCTGCCTGCTTTTCCCCAGTGCTCTGCAAGCTCTCCAGGACAACATAAAATCTGGGGCTCTGTGCTTTCTTTCCTTCTGAACAAGTGTTACTGTTTTCTGCACAAAAGCGATTCTGCGAAGCAATGTGAACACTTCTGCTTCCCAGGCACAGAGAAGGTGCTAGCAAGGAATTCTCTGCCTGCCTTTCCCCAGTGCTCTGCAAGCTCTCGAGGACAACATAGAATCTGCGGCTCTGTGCTTTCTTTCCTTCTGAACAAGTGTTAGTGTTTTCTGCACAAAAGCGATTCTGCGAAGCAATGTGAACACTTCTGCTTCCCAGGCACAGAGAAGGTGCTAGCAGGGAATTCTCTGCCTGCCTTTCCCCAGTGCTCTGCAAGCTCTCCAGGCCAACATAAAATCTGGGGCTCTGTGCTTTCTTTCGTTCTGAACAAGTGTTAGTGTTTTCTGCACAAAAGCGATTCTGCGAAGCAATGTGAACACTTCTGCTTCCCAGGCACAGAGAAGGTGCTAGCAGGGAATTCTCTGCCTGCCTTTCCCCAGTGCTCTGCAAGCTCTCCAGGCCAACATAAAATCTGGGGCTCTGTGCTTTCTTTCGTTCTGAACAAGTGTTACTGTTTTCTGCACAAAAGCGATTCTGCGAAGCAATGTGAACACTTCTGCTTCCCAGGCACAGAGAAGGTGCTAGCAGGGAATTCTCTGCCTGCCTTTCCCCAGTGCTCTGCAAGCTCTCCAGGACAACATAAAATCTGGGGCTCTGTGCTTTCTTTCGTTCTGAACAAGTGTTAGTGTTTTCTGCACAAAAGCGATTCTGCGAAGCAATGTGAACACTTCTGCTTCCCAGGCACAGAGAAGGTGCTAGCAGGGAATTCTCTGCCTGCCTTTCCCCAGTGCTCTGCAAGCTCTCCAGGACAACATAGAATCTGGGGCTCTGTGCTTTCTTTCGTTCTGAACAAGTGTTACTGTTTTCTGCACAAAAGCGATTCTGCGAAGCAATGTGAGCAGGCACAGAGAAGGTGCTATCAGGGAATTCTCTGCCTGCCTTTCCCCAGTGCTCTGCAAGCTCTCGAGGACAACATAGAATCTGGGGCTCTGTGCTTTCTTTCCTTCTGAACAAGTGTTAGTGTTTTCTGCACAAAAGCGATTCTGCGAAGCAATGTGAACACTTCTGCTTCCCAGGCACAGAGAAGGTGCTAGCAGGGAATTCTCTGCCTGCCTTTCCCCAGTGCTCTGCAAGCTCTCCAGGACAACATAAAATCTGGGGCTCTGTGCTTTCTTTCCTTCTGAACAAGTGTTAGTGTTTTCTGCACAAAAGCGATTCTGCGAAGCAATGTGAACACTTCTGCTTCCCAGGCACAGAGAAGGTGCTAGCAAGGAATTCTCTGCCTGCCTTTCCCCAGTGCTCTGCAAGCTCTCCAGGCCAACATAAAATCTGGGGCTCTGTGCTTTCTTTCGTTCTGAACAAGTGTTACTGTATTCTGCACAAAAGCGATTCTGCGAAGCAATGTGAACACTTCTGCTTCCCAGGCACAGAGAAGGTGCTAGCAAGGAATTCTCTGCCTGCCTTTCCCCAGTGCTCTGCAAGCTCTCCAGGACAACATAAAATCTGGGGCTCTGTGCTTTCTTTCGTTCTGAACAAGTGTTACTGTTTTCTGCACAAAAGCGATTCTGCGAAGCAATGTGAACAGGCACAGAGAAGGTGCTATCAGGGAATTCTCTGCCTGCCTTTCCCCAGTGCTCTGCAAGCTCTCCAGGACAACATAAAATCTGGGGCTCTGTGCTTTCTTTCCTTCTGAACAAGTGTTACTGTTTTCTGCACAAAAGCGATTCTGCGAAGCAATGTGAACAGGCACAGAGAAGGTGCTATCAGGGAATTCTCTGCCTGCTTTTCCCCAGTGCTCTGCAAGCTCTCCAGGACAACATAAAATCTGGGGCTCTGTGCTTTCTTTCCTTCTGAACAAGTGTTAGTGTTTTCTGCACAGAAGCGATTCTGCGAAACAATGTGAACACTTCTGCTTCCCAGGCACAGAGAAGGTGCTAGCAGGGAATTCTCTGCCTGCCTTTCCCCAGTGCTCTGCAAGCTCTCCAGGACAACATAAAATCTGGGGCTCTGTGCTTTCTTTCCTTCTGAACAAGTGTTAGTGTTTTCTGCACAAAAGCGATTCTGCGAAGCAATGTGAACACTTCTGCTTCCCAGGCACAGAGAAGGTGCTAGCAGGGAATTCTCTGCCTGCCTTTCCCCAGTGCTCTGCAAGCTCTCCAGGACAACAGCAAATCTGGGGCTCTGTGCTTTCTTTTCTTCTGAACAAGTGTTACTGTTTTCTGCACAAAAGCGATTCTGCGAAGCAATGTGAACACTTCTGCTTCCCAGGCACAGAGAAGGTGCTAGCAGGGAATTCTCTGCCTGCCTTTCCCCAGTGCTCTGCAAGCTCTCCAGGACAACATAAAATCTGGGGCTCTGTGCTTTCTTTCGTTCTGAACAAGTGTTAGTGTTTTCTGCACAAAAGCGATTCTGCGAAGCAATGTGAACACTTCTGCTTCCCAGGCACAGAGAAGGTGCTAGCAGGGAATTCTCTGCCTGCCTTTCCCCAGTGCTCTGCAAGCTCTCCAGGACAACATAGAATCTGGGGCTCTGTGCTTTCTTTCGTTCTGAACAAGTGTTACTGTTTTCTGCACAAAAGCGATTCTGCGAAGCAATGTGAGCAGGCACAGAGAAGGTGCTATCAGGGAATTCTCTGCCTGCCTTTCCCCAGTGCTCTGCAAGCTCTCGAGGACAACATAGAATCTGGGGCTCTGTGCTTTCTTTCCTTCTGAACAAGTGTTAGTGTTTTCTGCACAAAAGCGATTCTGCGAAGCAATGTGAACACTTCTGCTTCCCAGGCACAGAGAAGGTGCTAGCAGGGAATTCTCTGCCTGCCTTTCCCCAGTGCTCTGCAAGCTCTCCAGGACAACATAAAATCTGGGGCTCTGTGCTTTCTTTCCTTCTGAACAAGTGTTAGTGTTTTCTGCACAAAAGCGATTCTGCGAAGCAATGTGAACACTTCTGCTTCCCAGGCACAGAGAAGGTGCTAGCAAGGAATTCTCTGCCTGCCTTTCCCCAGTGCTCTGCAAGCTCTCCAGGCCAACATAAAATCTGGGGCTCTGTGCTTTCTTTCGTTCTGAACAAGTGTTACTGTATTCTGCACAAAAGCGATTCTGCGAAGCAATGTGAACACTTCTGCTTCCCAGGCACAGAGAAGGTGCTAGCAAGGAATTCTCTGCCTGCCTTTCCCCAGTGCTCTGCAAGCTCTCCAGGACAACATAAAATCTGGGGCTCTGTGCTTTCTTTCGTTCTGAACAAGTGTTACTGTTTTCTGCACAAAAGCGATTCTGCGAAGCAATGTGAACAGGCACAGAGAAGGTGCTATCAGGGAATTCTCTGCCTGCCTTTCCCCAGTGCTCTGCAAGCTCTCCAGGACAACATAAAATCTGGGGCTCTGTGCTTTCTTTCCTTCTGAACAAGTGTTACTGTTTTCTGCACAAAAGCGATTCTGCGAAGCAATGTGAACAGGCACAGAGAAGGTGCTATCAGGGAATTCTCTGCCTGCTTTTCCCCAGTGCTCTGCAAGCTCTCCAGGACAACATAAAATCTGGGGCTCTGTGCTTTCTTTCCTTCTGAACAAGTGTTAGTGTTTTCTGCACAGAAGCGATTCTGCGAAACAATGTGAACACTTCTGCTTCCCAGGCACAGAGAAGGTGCTAGCAGGGAATTCTCTGCCTGCCTTTCCCCAGTGCTCTGCAAGCTCTCCAGGACAACATAAAATCTGGGGCTCTGTGCTTTCTTTCCTTCTGAACAAGTGTTAGTGTTTTCTGCACAAAAGCGATTCTGCGAAGCAATGTGAACACTTCTGCTTCCCAGGCACAGAGAAGGTGCTAGCAGGGAATTCTCTGCCTGCCTTTCCCCAGTGCTCTGCAAGCTCTCCAGGACAACATAGAATCTGGGGCTCTGTGCTTTCTTTCGTTCTGAACAAGTGTTACTGTTTTCTGCACAAAAGCGATTCTGCGAAGCAATGTGAGCAGGCACAGAGAAGGTGCTATCAGGGAATTCTCTGCCTGCCTTTCCCCAGTGCTCTGCAAGCTCTCCAGGACAACATAAAATCTGGGGATCTGTGCTTTCTTTCGTTCTGAACAATTGTTAGTGTTTTCTGCACAAAAGCGATTCTTGCGAAGCAATGTGAACACTTCTGCTTCCCAGGCACAGAGAAGGTGCTAGCAAGGAATTCTCTGCCTGCCTTTCCCCAGTGCTCTGCAAGCTCTCCAGGACAACATAAAATCTGGGGCTCTGTGCTTTCTTTCCTTCTGAACAAGTGTTACTGTTTTCTGCACAAAAGCGATTCTGCGAAGCAATGTGAACACTTCTGCTTCCCAGGCACAGAGAAGGTGCTAGCAGGGAATTCTCTGCCTGCCTTTCCCCAGTGCTCTGCAAGCTCTCCAGGACAACATAAAATCTGGGGCTCTGTGCTTTCTTTCCTTCTGAACAAGTGTTACTGTTTTCTGCACAAAAGCGATTCTGCGAAGCAATGTGAACAGGCACAGAGAAGGTGCTATCAGGGAATTCTCTGCCTGCCTTTCCCCAGTGCTCTGCAAGCTCTCCAGGACAACATAAAATCTGGGGCTCTGTGCTTTCTTTCCTTCTGAACAAGTGTTACTGTTTTCTGCACAAAAGCGATTCTGCGAAGCAATGTGAACAGGCACAGAGAAGGTGCTATCAGGGAATTCTCTGCCTGCTTTTCCCCAGTGCTCTGCAAGCTCTCCAGGACAACATAAAATCTGGGGCTCTGTGCTTTCTTTCCTTCTGAACAAGTGTTACTGTTTTCTGCACAAAAGCGATTCTGCGAAGCAATGTGAACACTTCTGCTTCCCAGGCACAGAGAAGGTGCTAGCAAGGAATTCTCTGCCTGCCTTTCCCCAGTGCTCTGCAAGCTCTCGAGGACAACATAGAATCTGCGGCTCTGTGCTTTCTTTCCTTCTGAACAAGTGTTAGTGTTTTCTGCACAAAAGCGATTCTGCGAAGCAATGTGAACACTTCTGCTTCCCAGGCACAGAGAAGGTGCTAGCAGGGAATTCTCTGCCTGCCTTTCCCCAGTGCTCTGCAAGCTCTCCAGGCCAACATAAAATCTGGGGCTCTGTGCTTTCTTTCGTTCTGAACAAGTGTTAGTGTTTTCTGCACAAAAGCGATTCTGCGAAGCAATGTGAACACTTCTGCTTCCCAGGCACAGAGAAGGTGCTAGCAGGGAATTCTCTGCCTGCCTTTCCCCAGTGCTCTGCAAGCTCTCCAGGCCAACATAAAATCTGGGGCTCTGTGCTTTCTTTCGTTCTGAACAAGTGTTACTGTTTTCTGCACAAAAGCGATTCTGCGAAGCAATGTGAACACTTCTGCTTCCCAGGCACAGAGAAGGTGCTAGCAAGGAATTCTCTGCCTGCCTTTCCCCAGTGCTCTGCAAGCTCTCCAGGACAACATAAAATCTGGGGCTCTGTGCTTTCTTTCGTTCTGAACAAGTGTTACTGTTTTCTGCACAAAAGCGATTCTGCGAAGCAATGTGAACAGGCACAGAGAAGGTGCTAGCAGGGAATTCTCTGCCTGCTTTTCCCCAGTGCTCTGCAAGCTCTCCAGGACAACATAAAATCTGGGGCTCTGTGCTTTCTTTCCTTCTGAACAAGTGTTACTGTTTTCTGCACAAAAGCGATTCTGCGAAGCAATGTGAACACTTCTGCTTCCCAGGCACAGAGAAGGTGCTAGGAAGGAATTCTCTGCCTGCCTTTCCCCAGTGCTCTGCAAGCTCTCCAGGACAACATAAAATCTGGGGCTCTGTGCTTTCTTTCCTTCTGAACAAGTGTTACTGTTTTCTGCACAAAAGCGATTCTGCGAAGCAATGTGAACAGGCACAGAGAAGGTGCTATCAGGGAATTCTCTGCCTGCCTTTCCCCAGTGCTCTGCAAGCTCTCCAGGACAACATAAAATCTGGGGCTCTGTGCTTTCTTTCCTTCTGAACAAGTGTTACTGTTTTCTGCACAAAAGCGATTCTGCGAAGCAATGTGAACAGGCACAGAGAAGGTGCTATCAGGGAATTCTCTGCCTGCTTTTCCCCAGTGCTCTGCAAGCTCTCCAGGACAACATAAAATCTGGGGCTCTGTGCTTTCTTTCCTTCTGAACAAGTGTTACTGTTTTCTGCACAAAAGCGATTCTGCGAAGCAATGTGAACACTTCTGCTTCCCAGGCACAGAGAAGGTGCTAGCAAGGAATTCTCTGCCTGCCTTTCCCCAGTGCTCTGCAAGCTCTCGAGGACAACATAGAATCTGCGGCTCTGTGCTTTCTTTCCTTCTGAACAAGTGTTAGTGTTTTCTGCACAAAAGCGATTCTGAGAAGCAATGTGAACACTTCTGCTTCCCAGGCACAGAGAAGGTGCTAGCAGGGAATTCTCTGCCTGCCTTTCCCCAGTGCTCTGCAAGCTCTCCAGGACAACATAAAATCTGGGGCTCTGTGCTTTCTTTCCTTCTGAACAAGTGTTAGTGTTTTCTGCACAAAAGCGATTCTGCGAAGCAATGTGAACACTTCTGCTTCCCAGGCACAGAGAAGGTGCTAGCAGGGAATTCTCTGCCTGCCTTTCCCCAGTGCTCTGCAAGCTCTCCAGGCCAACATAAAATCTGGGGCTCTGTGCTTTCTTTCGTTCTGAACAAGTGTTACTGTATTCTGCACAAAAGCGATTCTGCGAAGCAATGTGAACACTTCTGCTTCCCAGGCACAGAGAAGGTGCTAGCAGGGAATTCTCTGCCTGCCTTTCCCCAGTGCTCTGCAAGCTGTCCAGGACAACATAAAATCTGGGGCTCTGTGCTTTCTTTCCTTCTGAACAAGTGTTAGTGTTTTCTGCACAAAAGCGATTCTGCGAAGCAATGTGAACACTTCTGCTTCCCAGGCACAGAGAAGGTGCTAGCAGGGAATTCTCTGCCTGCCTTTCCCCAGTGCTCTGCAAGCTCTCCAGTACAACATAAAATCTGGGGCTCTGTGCTTTCTTTCGTTCTGAACAAGTGTTACTGTTTTCTGCACAAAAGCGATTCTGCGAAGCAATGTGAACACTTCTGCTTCCCAGGCACAGAGAAGGTGCTAGCAGGGAATTCTCTGCCTGCCTTTCCCCAGTGCTCTGCAAGCTCTCCAGGACAACATAAAATCTGGGGCTCTGTGCTTTCTTTCCTTCTGAACAAGTGTTACTGTTTTCTGCACAAAAGCGATTCTGCGAAGCAATGTGAACAGGCACAGAGAAGGTGCTAGCAGGGAATTCTCTGACTGCCTTTCTCCAGTGCTCTGCAAGCTCTCCAGGACAACATAAAATCTGGGGCTCTGTGCTTTCTTTCCTTCTGAACAAGTGTTACTGTTTTCTGCACAAAAGCGATTCTGCGAAGCAATGTGAACTGGCACAGAGAAGGTGCTATCAGGGAATTCTCTGCCTGCTTTTCCCCAGTGCTCTGCAAGCTCTCCAGGACAACATAAAATCTGGGGCTCTGTGCTTTCTTTCCTTCTGAACAAGTGTTACTGTTTTCTGCACAAAAGCGATTCTGCGAAGCAATGTGAACACTTCTGCTTCCCAGGCACAGAGAAGGTGCTAGCAGGGAATTCTCTGCCTGCCTTTCCCCAGTGCTCTGCAAGCTCTCCAGGACAACATAGAATCTGGGGCTCTGTGCTTTCTTTCCTTCTGAACAAGTGTTAATGTTTTCTGCACAAAAGCGATTCTGCGAAGCAATGTGAACAGGCACAGAGAAGGTGCTAGCAGGGAATTCTCTGCCTGCCTTTCCCCAGTGCTCTGCAAGCTCTCCAGGACAACATAAAATCTGGGGCTCTGTGCTTTCTTTCGTTCTGAACAAGTGTTAGTGTTTTCTGCACAAAAGCGATTCTGCGAAGCAATGTGAACACTTCTGCTTCCCAGGCACAGAGAAGGTGCTAGCAGGGAATTCTCTGCCTGCCTTTCCCCAGTGCTCTGCAAGCTCTCCAGGACAACATAAAATCTGGGGCTCTGTGCTTTCTTTCGTTCTGAACAAGTGTTACTGTTTTCTGCACAAAAGCGATTCTTGCGAAGCAATGTGAACACTTCTGCTTCCCAGGCACAGAGAAGGTGCTAGCAGGGAATTCTCTGCCTGCCTTTCCCCAGTGCTCTGCAAGCTCTCCAGGACAACATAGAATCTGGGGCTCTGTGCTTTCTTTCGTTCTGAACAAGTGTTACTGTTTTCTGCACAAAAGCGATTCTGCGAAGCAATGTGAACAGGCACAGAGAAGGTGCTATCAGGGAATTCTCTGCCTGCCTTTCCCCAGTGCTCTGCAAGCTCTCCAGGACAACATAAAATCTGGGGATCTGTGCTTTCTTTCGTTCTGAACAAGTGTTACTGTTTTCTGCACAAAAGCGATTCTGCGAAGCAATGTGAACAGGCACAGAGAAGGTGCTAGCAGGGAATTCTCTGCCTGCCTTTCCCCAGTGCTCTGCAAGCTCTCCAGGACAACATAAAATCTGGGGCTCTGTGCTTTCTTTCGTTCTGAACAAGTGTTAGTGTTTTCTGCACAAAAGCGATTCTTGCGAAGCAATGTGAACACTACTGCTTCCCAGGCACAGAGAAGGTGCTAGCAAGGAATTCTCTGCCTGCCTTTCCCCAGTGCTCTGCAAGCTCTCCAGGACAACATAAAATCTGGGGCTCTGTGCTTTCTTTCCTTCTGAACAAGTGTTAGTGTTTTCTGCACAAAAGCGATTCTGCGAAGCAATGTGAACACTTCTGCTTCCCAGGCACAGAGAAGGTGCTAGCAGGGAATTCTCTGCCTGCCTTTCCCCAGTGCTCTGCAAGTTCTCCAGGACAACATAGAATCTGGGGCTCTGTGCTTTCTTTCGTTCTGAACAAGTGTTACTGTTTTCTGCACAAAAGCGATTCTGCGAAGCAATGTGAACAGGCACAGAGAAGGTGCTAGCAGGGAATTCTCTGCCTGCCTTTCCCCAGTGCTCTGCAAGCTCTCCAGGACAACATAAAATCTGGGGCTCTGTGCTTTCTTTCGTTCTGAACAAGTGTTACTGTTTTCTGCACAAAAGCGATTCTGCGAAGCAATGTGAACAGGCACAGAGAAGGTGCTATCAGGGAATTCTCTGCCTGTCTTTCCCCAGTGCTCTGCAAGCTCTCGAGGACAACATAGAATCTGGGGCTCTGTGCTTTCTTTCGTTCTGAACAAGTGTTAGTGTTTTCTGCACAAAAGCGATTCTGCGAAACAATGTGAACACTTCTGCTTCCCAGGCACAGAGAAGGTGCTATCAGGGAATTCTCTGCCTGCCTTTCCCCAGTGCTCTGCAAGCTCTCCAGGACAACATAAAATCTGGGGCTCTGTGCTTTCTTTCCTTCTGAACAAGTGTTAGTGTTTTCTGCACAAAAGCGATTCTGCGAAGCAATGTGAACACTTCTGCTTCCCAGGCACAGAGAAGGTGCTAGCAGGGAATTCTCTGCCTGCCTTTCCCCAGTGCTCTGCAAGCTCTCCAGGACAACATAAAATCTGGGGCTCTGTGCTTTCTTTCGTTCTGAACAAGTGTTACTGTTTTCTGCACAAAAGCGATTCTGCGAAGCAATGTGAACAGGCACAGAGAAGGTGCTATCAGGGAATTCTCTGCCTGCTTTTCCCCAGTGCTCTGCAAGCTCTCCAGGACAACATAAAATCTGGGGCTCTGTGCTTTCTTTCCTTCTGAACAAGTGTTACTGTTTTCTGCACAAAAGCGATTCTGCGAAGCAATGTGAACACTTCTGCTTCCCAGGCACAGAGAAGGTGCTAGCAGGGAATTCTCTGCCTGCCTTTCCCCAGTGCTCTGCAAGCTCTCCAGGACAACATAGAATCTGGGGCTCTGTGCTTTCTTTCCTTCTGAACAAGTGTTACTGTTTTCTGCACAAAAGCGATTCTGCGAAGCAATGTGAACAGGCACAGAGAAGGTGCTAGCAGGGAATTCTCTGCCTGCCTTTCCCCAGTGCTCTGCAAGCTCTCCAGGACAACATAAAATCTGGGGCTCTGTGCTTTCTTTCCTTCTGAACAAGTGTTAGTGTTTTCTGCACAAAAGCGATTCTGCGAAGCAATGTGAACACTTCTGCTTCCCAGGCACAGAGAAGGTGCTATCAGGGAATTCTCTGCCTGCCTTTCCCCAGTGCTCTGCAAGCTCTCCAGGACAACATAAAATCTGGGGCTCTGTGCTTTCTTTCCTTCTGAACAAGTGTTACTGTTTTCTGCACAAAAGCGATTCTTGCGAGGCAATGTGAACACTTCTGCTTCCCAGGCACAGAGAAGGTGCTAGCAAGGAATTCTCTGCCTGCCTTTCCCCAGTGCTCTGCAAGCTCTCCAGGACAACATAAAATCTGGGGCTCTGTGCTTTCTTTCGTTCTGAACAAGTGTTACTGTTTTCTGCACAAAAGCGATTCTGCGAAGCAATGTGAACAGGCACAGAGAAGGTGCTATCAGGGAATTCTCTGCCTGCCTTTCCCCAGTGCTCTGCAAGCTCTCCAGGACAACATAAAATCTGGGGCTCTGTGCTTTCTTTCCTTCTGAACAAGTGTTACTGTTTTCTGCACAAAAGCGATTCTGCGAAGCAATGTGAACAGGCACAGAGAAGGTGCTATCAGGGAATTCTCTGCCTGCCTTTCCCCAGTGCTCTGCAAGCTCTCCAGGACAACATAGAATCTGGGGCTCTGTGCTTTCTTTCCTTCTGAACAAGTGTTAATGTTTTCTGCACAAAAGCGATTCTGCGAAGCAATGTGAACAGGCACAGAGAAGGTGCTAGCAGGGAATTCTCTGCCTGCCTTTCCCCAGTGCTCTGCAAGCTCTCCAGGACAACATAAAATCTGGGGCTCTGTGCTTTCTTTCGTTCTGAACAAGTGTTAGTGTTTTCTGCACAAAAGCGATTCTGCGAAGCAATGTGAACACTTCTGCTTCCCAGGCACAGAGAAGGTGCTAGCAGGGAATTCTCTGCCTGCCTTTCCCCAGTGCTCTGCAAGCTCTCCAGGACAACATAAAATCTGGGGCTCTGTGCTTTCTTTCGTTCTGAACAAGTGTTACTGTTTTCTGCACAAAAGCGATTCTTGCGAAGCAATGTGAACACTTCTGCTTCCCAGGCACAGAGAAGGTGCTAGCAGGGAATTCTCTGCCTGCCTTTCCCCAGTGCTCTGCAAGCTCTCCAGGCCAACATAGAATCTGGGGCTCTGTGCTTTCTTTCGTTCTGAACAAGTGTTACTGTTTTCTGCACAAAAGCGATTCTGCGAAGCAATGTGAACAGGCACAGAGAAGGTGCTATCAGGGAATTCTCTGCCTGCCTTTCCCCAGTGCTCTGCAAGCTCTCCAGGACAACATAAAATCTGGGGCTCTGTGCTTTCTTTCGTTCTGAACAAGTGTTACTGTTTTCTGCACAAAAGCGATTCTGCGAAGCAATGTGAACAGGCACAGAGAAGGTGCTAGCAGGGAATTCTCTGCCTGCCTTTCCCCAGTGCTCTGCAAGCTCTCCAGGACAACATAAAATCTGGGGCTCTGTGCTTTCTTTCGTTCTGAACAAGTGTTAGTGTTTTCTGCACAAAAGCGATTCTTGCGAAGCAATGTGAACACTACTGCTTCCCAGGCACAGAGAAGGTGCTAGCAAGGAATTCTCTGCCTGCCTTTCCCCAGTGCTCTGCAAGCTCTCCAGGACAACATAAAATCTGGGGCTCTGTGCTTTCTTTCCTTCTGAACAAGTGTTAGTGTTTTCTGCACAAAAGCGATTCTGCGAAGCAATGTGAACACTACTGCTTCCCAGGTACAGAGAAGGTGCTAGGAAGGAATTCTCTGCCTGCCTTTCCCCAGTGCTCTGCAAGTTCTCGAGGACAACATAAAATCTGGGGCTCTGTGCTTTCTTTCGTTCTGAACAAGTGTTACTGTTTTCTGCACAAAAGCGATTCTGCGAAGCAATGTGAACAGGCACAGAGAAGGTGCTATCAGGGAATTCTCTGCCTGTCTTTCCCCAGTGCTCTGCAAGCTCTCGAGGACAACATAGAATCTGGGGCTCTGTGCTTTCTTTCGTTCTGAACAAGTGTTAGTGTTTTCTGCACAAAAGCGATTCTGCGAAACAATGTGAACACTTCTGCTTCCCAGGCACAGAGAAGGTGCTATCAGGGAATTCTCTGCCTGCCTTTCCCCAGTGCTCTGCAAGCTGTCCAGGACAACATAAAATCTGGGGCTCTGTGCTTTCTTTCCTTCTGAACAAGTG
This sequence comes from Strix aluco, assembly GCF_031877795.1. Lineage (NCBI taxonomy): Eukaryota > Metazoa > Chordata > Aves > Strigiformes > Strigidae > Strix > Strix aluco. The sequence goes on from NC_133964.1 coordinate 2,440,637, forward strand.
TTACTGTTTTCTGCACAAAAGCGATTCTGCGAAGCAATGTGAACACTTCTGCTTCCCAGGCACAGAGAAGGTGCTAGCAGGGAATTCTCTGCCTGCCTTTCCCCAGTGCTCTGCAAGCTCTCCAGGACAACATAAAATCTGGGGCTCTGTGCTTTCTTTCGTTCTGAACAAGTGTTACTGTTTTCTGCACAAAAGCGATTCTGCGAAGCAATGTGAACAGGCACAGAGAAGGTGCTATCAGGGAATTCTCTGCCTGCCTTTCCCCAGTGCTCTGCAAGCTCTCCAGGACAACATAAAATCTGGGGCTCTGTGCTTTCTTTCCTTCTGAACAAGTGTTACTGTTTTCTGCACAAAAGCGATTCTGCGAAGCAATGTGAACACTTCTGCTTCCCAGGCACAGAGAAGGTGCTAGCAGGGAATTCTCTGCCTGCCTTTCCCCAGTGCTCTGCAAGCTCTCCAGGACAACATAGAATCTGGGGCTCTGTGCTTTCTTTCCTTCTGAACAAGTGTTACTGTTTTCTGCACAAAAGCGATTCTGCGAAGCAATGTGAACAGGCACAGAGAAGGTGCTAGCAGGGAATTCTCTGCCTGCCTTTCCCCAGTGCTCTGCAAGCTCTCCAGGACAACATAAAATCTGGGGCTCTGTGCTTTCTTTCCTTCTGAACAAGTGTTAGTGTTTTCTGCACAAAAGCGATTCTGCGAAGCAATGTGAACACTTCTGCTTCCCAGGCACAGAGAAGGTGCTATCAGGGAATTCTCTGCCTGCCTTTCCCCAGTGCTCTGCAAGCTCTCCAGGACAACATAAAATCTGGGGCTCTGTGCTTTCTTTCCTTCTGAACAAGTGTTACTGTTTTCTGCACAAAAGCGATTCTTGCGAGGCAATGTAAACACTTCTGCTTCCCAGGCACAGAGAAGGTGCTAGCAAGGAATTCTCTGCCTGCCTTTCCCCAGTGCTCTGCAAGCTCTCCAGGACAACATAAAATCTGGGGCTCTGTGCTTTCTTTCGTTCTGAACAAGTGTTACTGTTTTCTGCACAAAAGCGATTCTGCGAAGCAATGTGAACAGGCACAGAGAAGGTGCTATCAGGGAATTCTCTGCCTGCCTTTCCCCAGTGCTCTGCAAGCTCTCCAGGACAACATAAAATCTGGGGCTCTGTGCTTTCTTTCCTTCTGAACAAGTGTTACTGTTTTCTGCACAAAAGCGATTCTGCGAAGCAATGTGAACAGGCACAGAGAAGGTGCTATCAGGGAATTCTCTGCCTGCTTTTCCCCAGTGGTCTGCAAGCTCTCCAGGACAACATAAAATCAAGGGCTCTGTGCTTTCTTTCCTTCTGAACAAGTGTTACTGTTTTCTGCACAAAAGCGATTCTGCGAAGCAATGTGAACACTTCTGCTTCCCAGGCACAGAGAAGGTGCTCGCAGGGAATTCTCTGCCTGCCTTTCCCCAGTGCTCTGCAAGCTCTCCAGGACAACATAGAATCTGGGGCTCTGTGCTTTCTTTCCTTCTGAACAAGTGTTAATGTTTTCTGCACAAAAGCGATTCTGCGAAGCAATGTGAACAGGCACAGAGAAGGTGCTAGCAGGGAATTCTCTGCCTGCCTTTCCCCAGTGCTCTGCAAGCTCTCCAGGACAACATAAAATCTGGGGATCTGTGCTTTCTTTCGTTCTGAACAAGTGTTAGTGTTTTCTGCACAAAAGCGATTCTGCGAAGCAATGTGAACACTTCTGCTTCCCAGGCACAGAGAAGGTGCTAGCAAGGAATTCTCTGCCTGCCTTTCCCCAGTGCTCTGCAAGCTCTCCAGGACAACATAAAATCTGGGGCTCTGTGCTTTCTTTCGTTCTGAACAACTGTTAGTGTTTTCTGCACAAAAGTGATTCTGCGAAGCAATGTGAACAGGCACAGAGAAGGTGCTAGCAGGGAATTCTCTGCCTGCCTTTCCCCAGTGCTCTGCAAGCTCTCCAGGACAACATAAAATCTGGGGCTCTGTGCTTTCTTTCGTTCTGAACAAGTGTTAGTGTTTTCTGCACAAAAGCGATTCTGCGAAGCAATGTGAACACTTCTGCTTCCCAGGCACAGAGAAGGTGCTAGCAAGGAATTCTCTGCCTGCCTTTCCCCAGTGCTCTGCAAGCTCTCCAGGACAACATAAAATCTGGGGCTCTGTGCTTTCTTTCGTTCTGAACAAGTGTTACTGTTTTCTGCACAAAAGCGATTCTGCGAAGCAATGTGAACAGGCACAGAGAAGGTGCTAGCAGGGAATTCTCTGCCTGCCTTTCCCCAGTGCTCTGCAAGCTCTCCAGGACAACATAAAATCTGGGGCTCTGTGCTTTCTTTCCTTCTGAACAAGTGTTACTGTTTTCTGCACAAAAGCGATTCTGCGAAGCAATGTGAACAGGCACAGAGAAGGTGCTATCAGGGAATTCTCTGCCTGCCTTTCTCCAGTGCTCTGCAAGCTCTCCAGGACAACATAAAATCTGGGGCTCTGTGCTTTCTTTCCTTCTGAACAAGTGTTACTGTTTTCTGCACAAAAGCGATTCTGCGAAGCAATGTGAACTGGCACAGAGAAGGTGCTATCAGGGAATTCTCTGCCTGCTTTTCCCCAGTGCTCTGCAAGCTCTCCAGGACAACATAAAATCTGGGGCTCTGTGCTTTCTTTCCTTCTGAACAAGTGTTACTGTTTTCTGCACAAAAGCGATTCTGCGAAGCAATGTGAACAGGCACAGAGAAGGTGCTAGCAGGGAATTCTCTGCCTGCCTTTCCCCAGTGCTCTGCAAGCTCTCCAGGACAACATAAAATCTGGGGCTCTGTGCTTTCTTTCCTTCTGAACAAGTGTTACTGTTTTCTGCACAAAAGCGATTCTGCGAAGCAATGTGAACACTTCTGCTTCCCAGGCACAGAGAAGGTGCTAGGAAGGAATTCTCTGCCTGCCTTTCCCCAGTGCTCTGCAAGCTCTCCAGGACAACATAGAATCTGGGGCTCTGTGCTTTCTTTCCTTCTGAACAAGTGTTACTGTTTTCTGCACAAAAGCGATTCTGCGAAACAATGTGAACAGGCACAGAGAAGGTGCTATCAGGGAATTCTCTGCCTGCCTTTCCCCAGTGCTCTGCAAGCTCTCCAGGACAACATAGAATCTGGGGCTCTGTGCTTTCTTTTGTTCTGAACAAGTGTTAGTGTTTTCTGCACAAAAGCGATTCTGCGAAGCAATGTGAACACTTCTGCTTCCCAGGCACAGAGAAGGTGCTAGCAGGGAATTCTCTGCCTGCCTTTCCCCAGTGCTCTGCAAGCTCTCCAGGACAACATAGAATCTGGGGCTCTGTGCTTTCTTTCCTTCTGAACAAGTGTTACTGTTTTCTGCACAAAAGCGATTCTGCGAAACAATGTCAACAGGCACAGAGAAGGTGCTAGCAGGGAAGTCTCTGCCTGCCTTTCCCCAGTGCTCTGCAAGCTCTCCAGGACAACATAAAATCTGGGGCTCTGTGCTTTCTTTCCTTCTGAACAAGTGTTAGTGTTTTCTGCACAAAAGCGATTCTGCGAAGCAATGTGAACACTTCTGCTTCCCAGGCACAGAGAAGGTGCTAGAAAGGAATTCTCTGCCTGCCTTTCCCCAGTGCTCTGCAAGCTCTCCAGGACAACATAAAATCTGGGGCTCTGTGCTTTCTTTCGTTCTGAACAAGTGTTACTGTTTTCTGCACAAAAGCGATTCTTGCGAAGCAATGTGAACACTTCTGCTTCCCAGGCACAGAGAAGGTGCTAGCAGGGAATTCTCTGCCTGCCTTTCCCCAGTGCTCTGCAAGCTCTCCAGGACAACATAAAATCTGGGGATCTGTGCTTTCTTTCGTTCTGAACAAGTGTTACTGTTTTCTGCACAAAAGCGATTCTGCGAAGCAATATGAACAGGCACAGAGAAGGTGCTATCAGGGAATTCTCTGCCTGCCTTTCCCCAGTGCTCTGCAAGCTCTCCAGGACAACATAAAATCTGGGGCTCTGTGCTTTCTTTCGTTCTGAACAAGTGTTACTGTTTTCTGCACAAAAGCGATTCTGCGAAGCAATGTGAACAGGCACAGAGAAGGTGCTAGCAGGGAATTCTCTGCCTGCCTTTCCCCAGTGCTCTGCAAGCTCTCCAGGACAACATAAAATCTGGGGCTCTGTGCTTTCTTTCCTTCTGAACAAGTGTTACTGTTTTCTGCACAAAAGCGATTCTGCGAAGCAATGTGAACACTTCTGCTTCCCAGGCACAGAGAAGGTGCTATCAGGGAATTCTCTGCCTGCCTTTCCCCAGTGCTCTGCAAGCTCTCCAGGACAACATAAAATCTGGGGCTCTGTGCTTTCTTTCCTTCTGAACAAGTGTTACTGTTTTCTGCACAAAAGCGATTCTGCGAAGCAATGTGAACAGGCACAGAGAAGGTGCTATCAGGGAATTCTCTGCCTGCCTTTCCCCAGTGCTCTGCAAGCTCTCCAGGACAACATAAAATCTGGGGCTCTGTGCTTTCTTTCCTTCTGAACAAGTGTTACTGTTTTCTGCACAAAAGCGATTCTGCGAAGCAATGTGAACACTTCTGCTTCCCAGGCACAGAGAAGGTGCTAGCAAGGAATTCTCTGCCTGCCTTTCCCCAGTGCTCTGCAAGCTCTCCAGGACAACATAAAATCTGGGGCTCTGTGCTTTCTTTCCTTCTGAACAAGTGTTACTGTTTTCTGCACAAAAGCGATTCTGCGAAGCAATGTGAACAGGCACAGAGAAGGTGCTAGCAGGGAATTCTCTGCCTGCCTTTCCCCAGTGCTCTGCAAGCTCTCCAGGACAACATAAAATCTGGGGCTCTGTGCTTTCTTTCCTTCTGAACAAGTGTTACTGTTTTCTGCACAAAAGCGATTCTGCGAAGCAATGTGAACAGGCACAGAGAAGGTGCTATCAGGGAATTCTCTGCCTGCCTTTCCCCAGTGCTCTGCAAGCTCTCCAGGACAACATAGAATCTGGGGCTCTGTGCTTTCTTTTGTTCTGAACAAGTGTTAGTGTTTTCTGCACAAAAGCGATTCTGCGAAGCAATGTGAACACTTCTGCTTCCCAGGCACAGAGAAGGTGCTAGCAGGGAATTCTCTGCCTGCCTTCCCCCAGTGCTCTGCAAGCTCTCCAGGACAACATAGAATCTGGGGCTCTGTGCTTTCTTTCGTTCTGAACAAGTGTTAGTGTTTTCTGCACAAAAGCGATTCTGCGAAGCAATGTGAACACTTCTGCTTCCCAGGCACAGAGAAGGTGCTAGCAGGGAATTCTCTGCCTGCCTTTCCCCAGTGCTCTGCAAGCTCTCCAGGACAACATAGAATCTGGGGCTCTGTGCTTTCTTTCCTTCTGAACAAGTGTTACTGTTTTCTGCACAAAAGCGATTCTGCGAAACAATGTCAACAGGCACAGAGAAGGTGCTAGCAGGGAAGTCTCTGCCTGCCTTTCCCCAGTGCTCTGCAAGCTCTCCAGGACAACATAAAATCTGGGGCTCTGTGCTTTCTTTCCTTCTGAACAAGTGTTAGTGTTTTCTGCACAAAAGCGATTCTGCGAAGCAATGTGAACACTTCTGCTTCCCAGGCACAGAGAAGGTGCTAGCAAGGAATTCTCTGCCTGCCTTTCCCCAGTGCTCTGCAAGCTCTCCAGTACAACATAAAATCTGGGGCTCTGTGCTTTCTTTCGTTCTGAACAAGTGTTACTGTTTTCTGCACAAAAGCGATTCTTGCGAAGCAATGTGAACACTTCTGCTTCCCAGGCACAGAGAAGGTGCTAGCAGGGAATTCTCTGCCTGCCTTTCCCCAGTGCTCTGCAAGCTCTCCAGGACAACATAAAATCTGGGGCTCTGTGCTTTCTTTCCTTCTGAACAAGTGTTAGTGTTTTCTGCACAAAAGCGATTCTGCGAAGCAATGTGAACACTTCTGCTTCCCAGGCACAGAGAAGGTGCTAGGAAGGAATTCTCTGCCTGCCTTTCCCCAGTGCTCTGCAAGTTCTCCAGGACAACATAAAATCTGGGGCTCTGTGCTTTCTTTCCTTCTGAACAAGTGTTAGTGTTTTCTGCACAAAAGCGATTCTGCGAAGCAATGTGAACAGGCACAGAGAAGGTGCTAGCAAGGAATTCTCTGCCTGCTTTTCCCCAGTGCTCTGCAAGCTCTCCAGGACAACATAAAATCTGGGGCTCTGTGCTTTCTTTCCTTCTGAACAAGTGTTAGTGTTTTCTGCACAAAAGCGATTCTGCGAAGCAATGTGAACACTTCTGCTTCCCAGGCACAGAGAAGGTGCTAGCAGGGAATTCTCTGCCTGCCTTCCCCCAGTGCTCTGCAAGCTCTCCAGGACAACATAGAATCTGGGGCTCTGTGCTTTCTTTCGTTCTGAACAAGTGTTAGTGTTTTCTGCACAAAAGCGATTCTGCGAAACAATGTGAACACTTCTGCTTCCCAGGCACAGAGAAGGTGCTAGCAGGGAATTCTCTGCCTGCTTTTCCCCAGTGCTCTGCAAGCTCTCCAGGACAACATAAAATCTGGGGCTCTGTGCTTTCTTTCCTTCTGAACAAGTGTTACTGTTTTCTGCACAAAAGCGATTCTGCGAAGCAATGTGAACAGGCACAGAGAAGGTGCTAGCAGGGAATTTTCTGCCTGCCTTTCCCCAGTGCTCTGCAAGCTCTCCAGGACAACATAAAATCTGGGGCTCTGTGCTTTCTTTCCTTCTGAACAAGTGTTACTGTTTTCTGCACAAAAGCGATTCTGCGAAGCAATGTGAACAGGCACAGAGAAGGTGCTATCAGGGAATTCTCTGCCTGCTTTTCCCCAGTGCTCTGCAAGCTCTCCAGGACAACATAAAATCTGGGGCTCTGTGCTTTCTTTCCTTCTGAACAAGTGTTACTGTTTTCTGCACAAAAGCGATTCTGCGAAGCAATGTGAACACTTCTGCTTCCCAGGCACAGAGAAGGTGCTAGCAGGGAATTCTCTGCCTGCCTTTCCCCAGTGCTCTGCAAGCTCTCCAGGACAACATAGAATCTGGGGCTCTGTGCTTTCTTTCCTTCTGAACAAGTGTTAATGTTTTCGGCACAAAAGCGATTCTGCGAAGCAATGTAAACAGGCACAGAGAAGGTGCTATCAGGGAATTCTCTGCCTGCCTTTCCCCAGTGCTCTGCAAGCTCTCCAGGACAACATAGAATCTGGGGCTCTGTGCTTTCTTTCCTTCTGAACAAGTGTTACTGTTTTCTGCACAAAAGCGATTCTGCGAAGCAATGTGAACACTTCTGCTTCCCAGGCACAGAGAAGGTGCTAGCAGGGAATTCTCTGCCTGCCTTTCCCCAGTGCTCTGCAAGCTCTCCAGGACAACATAAAATCTGGGGCTCTGTGCTTTCTTTCCTTCTGAACAAGTGTTACTGTTTTCTGCACAAAAGCGATTCTGCGAAGCAATGTGAACAGGCACAGAGAAGGTGCTATCAGGGAATTCTCTGCCTGCCTTTCCCCAGTGCTCTGCAAGCTCTCCAGGACAACATAAAATCTGGGGATCTGTGCTTTCTTTCGTTCTGAACAAGTGTTACTGTTTTCTGCACAAAAGCGATTCTGCGAAGCAATGTGAACAGGCACAGAGAAGGTGCTAGCAGGGAATTCTCTGCCTGCCTTTCCCCAGTGCTCTGCAAGCTCTCCAGGACAACATAAAATCTGGGGCTCTGTGCTTTCTTTCCTTCTGAACAAGTGTTAGTGTTTTCTGCACAAAAGCGATTCTTGCGAAACAATGTGAACACTTCTGCTTCCCAGGCACAGAGAAGGTGCTAGCAGGGAATTCTCTGCCTGCTTTTCCCCAGTGCTCTGCAAGCTCTCCAGGACAACATAAAATCTGGGGCTCTGTGCTTTCTTTCCTTCTGAACAAGTGTTACTGTTTTCTGCACAAAAGCGATTCTGCGAAGCAATGTGAACAGGCACAGAGAAGGTGCTAGCAGGGAATTTTCTGCCTGCCTTTCCCCAGTGCTCTGCAAGCTCTCCAGGACAACATAAAATCTGGGGCTCTGTGCTTTCTTTCCTTCTGAACAAGTGTTACTGTTTTCTGCACAAAAGCGATTCTGCGAAGCAATGTGAACAGGCACAGAGAAGGTGCTATCAGGGAATTCTCTGCCTGCTTTTCCCCAGTGCTCTGCAAGCTCTCCAGGACAACATAAAATCTGGGGCTCTGTGCTTTCTTTCCTTCTGAACAAGTGTTACTGTTTTCTGCACAAAAGCGATTCTGCGAAGCAATGTGAACACTTCTGCTTCCCAGGCACAGAGAAGGTGCTAGCAGGGAATTCTCTGCCTGCCTTTCCCCAGTGCTCTGCAAGCTCTCCAGGACAACATAGAATCTGGGGCTCTGTGCTTTCTTTCCTTCTGAACAAGTGTTAATGTTTTCGGCACAAAAGCGATTCTGCGAAGCAATGTAAACAGGCACAGAGAAGGTGCTATCAGGGAATTCTCTGCCTGCCTTTCCCCAGTGCTCTGCAAGCTCTCCAGGACAACATAGAATCTGGGGCTCTGTGCTTTCTTTCCTTCTGAACAAGTGTTACTGTTTTCTGCACAAAAGCGATTCTGCGAAGCAATGTGAACACTTCTGCTTCCCAGGCACAGAGAAGGTGCTAGCAGGGAATTCTCTGCCTGCCTTTCCCCAGTGCTCTGCAAGCTCTCCAGGACAACATAAAATCTGGGGCTCTGTGCTTTCTTTCCTTCTGAACAAGTGTTACTGTTTTCTGCACAAAAGCGATTCTGCGAAGCAATGTGAACAGGCACAGAGAAGGTGCTATCAGGGAATTCTCTGCCTGCCTTTCCCCAGTGCTCTGCAAGCTCTCCAGGACAACATAAAATCTGGGGATCTGTGCTTTCTTTCGTTCTGAACAAGTGTTACTGTTTTCTGCACAAAAGCGATTCTGCGAAGCAATGTGAACAGGCACAGAGAAGGTGCTAGCAGGGAATTCTCTGCCTGCCTTTCCCCAGTGCTCTGCAAGCTCTCCAGGACAACATAAAATCTGGGGCTCTGTGCTTTCTTTCCTTCTGAACAAGTGTTAGTGTTTTCTGCACAAAAGCGATTCTTGCGAAGCAATGTGAACACTTCTGCTTCCCAGGCACAGAGAAGGTGCTAGCAAGGAATTCTCTGCCTGCCTTTCCCCAGTGCTCTGCAAGCTCTCCAGGACAACATAGAATCTGGGGCTCTGTGCTTTCTTTCCTTCTGAACAAGTGTTACTGTTTTCTGCACAAAAGCGATTCTGCGAAGCAATGTGAACACTTCTGCTTCCCAGGCACAGAGAAGGTGCTAGGAAGGAATTCTCTGCCTGCCTTTCCCCAGTGCTCTGCAAGCTCTCCAGGACAACATAAAATCTGGGGCTCTGTGCTTTCTTTCCTTCTGAACAAGTGTTACTGTTTTCTGCACAAAAGCGATTCTGCGAAGCAATGTGAACAGGCACAGAGAAGGTGCTAGCAAGGAATTCTCTGCCTGCCTTTCCCCAGTGCTCTGCAAGCTCTCCAGGACAACATAAAATCTGGGGCTCTGTGCTTTCTTTCCTTCTGAACAAGTGTTACTGTTTTCTGCACAAAAGCGATTCTGCGAAGCAATGTGAACAGGCACAGAGAAGGTGCTATCAGGGAATTCTCTGCCTGCCTTTCCCCAGTGCTCTGCAAGCTCTCCAGGACAACATAAAATCTGGGGCTCTGTGCTTTCTTTCCTTCTGAACAAGTGTTACTGTTTTCTGCACAAAAGCGATTCTGCGAAGCAATGTGAACACTTCTGCTTCCCAGGCACAGAGAAGGTGCTAGCAGGGAATTCTCTGCCTGCTTTTCCCCAGTGCTCTGCAAGCTCTCCAGGACAACATAAAATCTGGGGCTCTGTGCTTTCTTTCCTTCTGAACAAGTGTTACTGTTTTCTGCACAAAAGCGATTCTGCGAAGCAATGTGAACAGGCACAGAGAAGGTGCTAGCAGGGAATTTTCTGCCTGCCTTTCCCCAGTGCTCTGCAAGCTCTCCAGGACAACATAAAATCTGGGGCTCTGTGCTTTCTTTCCTTCTGAACAAGTGTTACTGTTTTCTGCACAAAAGCGATTCTGCGAAGCAATGTGAACAGGCACAGAGAAGGTGCTATCAGGGAATTCTCTGCCTGCTTTTCCCCAGTGCTCTGCAAGCTCTCCAGGACAACATAAAATCTGGGGCTCTGTGCTTTCTTTCCTTCTGAACAAGTGTTACTGTTTTCTGCACAAAAGCGATTCTGCGAAGCAATGTGAACACTTCTGCTTCCCAGGCACAGAGAAGGTGCTAGCAGGGAATTCTCTGCCTGCCTTTCCCCAGTGCTCTGCAAGCTCTCCAGGACAACATAGAATCTGGGGCTCTGTGCTTTCTTTCCTTCTGAACAAGTGTTAATGTTTTCGGCACAAAAGCGATTCTGCGAAGCAATGTAAACAGGCACAGAGAAGGTGCTATCAGGGAATTCTCTGCCTGCCTTTCCCCAGTGCTCTGCAAGCTCTCCAGGACAACATAGAATCTGGGGCTCTGTGCTTTCTTTCCTTCTGAACAAGTGTTACTGTTTTCTGCACAAAAGCGATTCTGCGAAGCAATGTGAACACTTCTGCTTCCCAGGCACAGAGAAGGTGCTAGCAGGGAATTCTCTGCCTGCCTTTCCCCAGTGCTCTGCAAGCTCTCCAGGACAACATAAAATCTGGGGCTCTGTGCTTTCTTTCCTTCTGAACAAGTGTTACTGTTTTCTGCACAAAAGCGATTCTGCGAAGCAATGTGAACAGGCACAGAGAAGGTGCTATCAGGGAATTCTCTGCCTGCCTTTCCCCAGTGCTCTGCAAGCTCTCCAGGACAACATAAAATCTGGGGATCTGTGCTTTCTTTCGTTCTGAACAAGTGTTACTGTTTTCTGCACAAAAGCGATTCTGCGAAGCAATGTGAACAGGCACAGAGAAGGTGCTAGCAGGGAATTCTCTGCCTGCCTTTCCCCAGTGCTCTGCAAGCTCTCCAGGACAACATAAAATCTGGGGCTCTGTGCTTTCTTTCCTTCTGAACAAGTGTTAGTGTTTTCTGCACAAAAGCGATTCTTGCGAAGCAATGTGAACACTTCTGCTTCCCAGGCACAGAGAAGGTGCTAGCAAGGAATTCTCTGCCTGCCTTTCCCCAGTGCTCTGCAAGCTCTCCAGGACAACATAGAATCTGGGGCTCTGTGCTTTCTTTCCTTCTGAACAAGTGTTACTGTTTTCTGCACAAAAGCGATTCTGCGAAGCAATGTGAACACTTCTGCTTCCCAGGCACAGAGAAGGTGCTAGGAAGGAATTCTCTGCCTGCCTTTCCCCAGTGCTCTGCAAGCTCTCCAGGACAACATAAAATCTGGGGCTCTGTGCTTTCTTTCCTTCTGAACAAGTGTTACTGTTTTCTGCACAAAAGCGATTCTGCGAAGCAATGTGAACAGGCACAGAGAAGGTGCTAGCAAGGAATTCTCTGCCTGCCTTTCCCCAGTGCTCTGCAAGCTCTCCAGGACAACATAAAATCTGGGGCTCTGTGCTTTCTTTCCTTCTGAACAAGTGTTACTGTTTTCTGCACAAAAGCGATTCTGCGAAGCAATGTGAACAGGCACAGAGAAGGTGCTATCAGGGAATTCTCTGCCTGCCTTTCCCCAGTGCTCTGCAAGCTCTCCAGGACAACATAAAATCTGGGGCTCTGTGCTTTCTTTCCTTCTGAACAAGTGTTACTGTTTTCTGCACAAAAGCGATTCTGCGAAGCAATGTGAACACTTCTGCTTCCCAGGCACAGAGAAGGTGCTAGCAGGGAATTCTCTGCCTGCCTTTCCCCAGTGCTCTGCAAGCTCTCCAGGACAACATAAAATCTGGGGCTCTGTGCTTTCTTTCCTTCTGAACAAGTGTTACTGTTTTATGCACAAAAGCGATTCTGCGAAGCAATGTGAACAGGCACAGAGAAGGTGCTATCAGGGAATTCTCTGCCTGCTTTTCCCCAGTGCTCTGCAAGCTCTCCAGGACAACATAAAATCTGGGGCTCTGCGCTTTCTTTCCTTCTGAACAAGTGTTAGTGTTTTCTGCACAAAAGCGATTCTTGCGAAGCAATGTGAACACTTCTGCTTCCCAGGCACAGAGAAGGTGCTAGCAAGGAATTCTCTGCCTGCCTTTCCCCAGTGCTCTGCAAGCTCTCCAGGACAACATAAAATCTGGGGCTCTGTGCTTTCTTTCCTTCTGAACAAGTGTTACTGTTTTCTGCACAAAAGCGATTCTGCGAAGCAATGTGAACACTTCTGCTTCCCAGGCACAGAGAAGGTGCTAGCAGGGAATTCTCTGCCTGCCTTTCCCCAGTGCTCTGCAAGCTCTCGAGGACAACATAGAATCTGGGGCTCTGTGCTTTCTTTCCTTCTGAACAAGTGTTAGTGTTTTCTGCACAAAAGCGATTCTGCGAAACAATGTGAACACTTCTGCTTCCCAGGCACAGAGAAGGTGCTATCAGGGAATTCTCTGCCTGCCTTTCCCCAGTGCTCTGCAAGCTCTCCAGGACAACATAAAATCTGGGGCTCTGTGCTTTCTTTCCTTCTGAACAAGTGTTAGTGTTTTCTGCACAAAAGCGATTCTGCGAAGCAATGTGAACACTTCTGCTTCCCAGGCACAGAGAAGGTGCTAGCAAGGAATTCTCTGCCTGCCTTTCCCCAGTGCTCTGCAAGCTCTCCAGGACAACATAAAATCTGGGGCTCTGTGCTTTCTTTCCTTCTGAACAAGTGTTACTGTTTTCTGCACAAAAGCGATTCTGCGAAGCAATGTGAACAGGCACAGAGAAGGTGCTATCAGGGAATTCTCTGCCTGCTTTTCCCCAGTGCTCTGCAAGCTCTCCAGGACAACATAAAATCTGGGGCTCTGTGCTTTCTTTCCTTCTGAACAAGTGTTAGTGTTTTCTGCACAGAAGCGATTCTGCGAAACAATGTGAACACTTCTGCTTCCCAGGCACAGAGAAGGTGCTAGCAGGGAATTCTCTGCCTGCCTTTCCCCAGTGCTCTGCAAGCTCTCCAGGACAACATAAAATCTGGGGCTCTGTGCTTTCTTTCCTTCTGAACAAGTGTTAGTGTTTTCTGCACAAAAGCGATTCTGCGAAGCAATGTGAACACTTCTGCTTCCCAGGCACAGAGAAGGTGCTAGCAGGGAATTCTCTGCCTGCCTTTCCCCAGTGCTCTGCAAGCTCTCCAGGACAACATAGAATCTGGGGCTCTGTGCTTTCTTTCGTTCTGAACAAGTGTTACTGTTTTCTGCACAAAAGCGATTCTGCGAAGCAATGTGAGCAGGCACAGAGAAGGTGCTATCAGGGAATTCTCTGCCTGCCTTTCCCCAGTGCTCTGCAAGCTCTCCAGGACAACATAAAATCTGGGGATCTGTGCTTTCTTTCGTTCTGAACAATTGTTAGTGTTTTCTGCACAAAAGCGATTCTTGCGAAGCAATGTGAACACTTCTGCTTCCCAGGCACAGAGAAGGAGCTAGCAAGGAATTCTCTGCCTGCCTTTCCCCAGTGCTCTGCAAGCTCTCCAGGACAACATAAAATCTGGGGCTCTGTGCTTTCTTTCCTTCTGAACAAGTGTTACTGTTTTCTGCACAAAAGCGATTCTGCGAAGCAATGTGAACACTTCTGCTTCCCAGGCACAGAGAAGGTGCTAGCAAGGAATTCTCTGCCTGCCTTTCCCCAGTGCTCTGCAAGCTCTCCAGGACAACATAGAATCTGGGGCTCTGTGCTTTCTTTCCTTCTGAACAAGTGTTACTGTTTTCTGCACAAAAGCGATTCTGCGAAGCAATGTGAACAGGCACAGAGAAGGTGCTATCAGGGAATTCTCTGCCTGCCTTTCCCCAGTGCTCTGCAAGCTCTCCAGGACAACATAAAATCTGGGGCTCTGTGCTTTCTTTTGTTCTGAACAAGTGTTAGTGTTTTCTGCACAAAAGCGATTCTGCGAAGCAATGTGAACACTTCTGCTTCCCAGGCACAGAGAAGGTGCTAGCAGGGAATTCTCTGCCTGCCTTCCCCCAGTGCTCTGCAAGCTCTCCAGGACAACATAGAATCTGGGGCTCTGTGCTTTCTTTCGTTCTGAACAAGTGTTAGTGTTTTCTGCACAAAAGCGATTCTGCGAAACAATGTGAACACTTCTGCTTCCCAGGCACAGAGAAGGTGCTAGCAGGGAATTCTCTGCCTGCTTTTCCCCAGTGCTCTGCAAGCTCTCCAGGACAACATAAAATCTGGGGCTCTGTGCTTTCTTTCCTTCTGAACAAGTGTTACTGTTTTCTGCACAAAAGCGATTCTGCGAAGCAATGTGAACAGGCACAGAGAAGGTGCTATCAGGGAATTCTCTGCCTGCCTTTCCCCAGTGCTCTGCAAGCTCTCCAGGACAACATAAAATCTGGGGCTCTGTGCTTTCTTTCCTTCTGAACAAGTGTTACTGTTTTCTGCACAAAAGCGATTCTGCGAAGCAATGTGAACAGGCACAGAGAAGGTGCTATCAGGGAATTCTCTGCCTGCTTTTCCCCAGTGCTCTGCAAGCTCTCCAGGACAACATAAAATCTGGGGCTCTGTGCTTTCTTTCCTTCTGAACAAGTGTTACTGTTTTCTGCACAAAAGCGATTCTGCGAAGCAATGTGAACACTTCTGCTTCCCAGGCACAGAGAAGGTGCTAGCAGGGAATTCTCTGCCTGCCTTTCCCCAGTGCTCTGCAAGCTCTCCAGGACAACATAGAATCTGGGGCTCTGTGCTTTCTTTCCTTCTGAACAAGTGTTAATGTTTTCGGCACAAAAGCGATTCTGCGAAGCAATGTAAACAGGCACAGAGAAGGTGCTATCAGGGAATTCTCTGCCTGCCTTTCCCCAGTGCTCTGCAAGCTCTCCAGGACAACATAAAATCTGGGGCTCTGTGCTTTCTTTCCTTCTGAACAAGTGTTACTGTTTTCTGCACAAAAGCGATTCTGCGAAGCAATGTGAACACTTCTGCTTCCCAGGCACAGAGAAGGTGCTAGCAGGGAATTCTCTGCCTGCCTTTCCCCAGTGCTCTGCAAGCTCTCCAGGACAACATAAAATCTGGGGCTCTGTGCTTTCTTTCGTTCTGAACAAGTGTTACTGTTTTCTGCACAAAAGCGATTCTGCGAAGCAATGTGAACAGGCACAGAGAAGGTGCTATCAGGGAATTCTCTGCCTGCCTTTCCCCAGTGCTCTGCAAGCTCTCCAGGACAACATAAAATCTGGGGATCTGTGCTTTCTTTCGTTCTGAACAAGTGTTACTGTTTTCTGCACAAAAGCGATTCTGCGAAGCAATGTGAACAGGCACAGAGAAGGTGCTAGCAGGGAATTCTCTGCCTGCCTTTCCCCAGTGCTCTGCAAGCTCTCCAGGACAACATAAAATCTGGGGCTCTGTGCTTTCTTTCCTTCTGAACAAGTGTTAGTGTTTTCTGCACAAAAGCGATTCTTGCGAAGCAATGTGAACACTTCTGCTTCCCAGGCACAGAGAAGGTGCTAGCAAGGAATTCTCTGCCTGCCTTTCCCCAGTGCTCTGCAAGCTCTCCAGGACAACATAGAATCTGGGGCTCTGTGCTTTCTTTCCTTCTGAACAAGTGTTACTGTTTTCTGCACAAAAGCGATTCTGCGAAGCAATGTGAACACTTCTGCTTCCCAGGCACAGAGAAGGTGCTAGGAAGGAATTCTCTGCCTGCCTTTCCCCAGTGCTCTGCAAGCTCTCCAGGACAACATAAAATCTGGGGCTCTGTGCTTTCTTTCGTTCTGAACAAGTGTTACTGTTTTCTGCACAAAAGCGATTCTGCGAAGCAATGTGAACAGGCACAGAGAAGGTGCTAGCAAGGAATTCTCTGCCTGCCTTTCCCCAGTGCTCTGCAAGCTCTCCAGGACAACATAAAATCTGGGGCTCTGTGCTTTCTTTCCTTCTGAACAAGTGTTACTGTTTTCTGCACAAAAGCGATTCTGCGAAGCAATGTGAACAGGCACAGAGAAGGTGCTAGCAGGGAATTCTCTGCCTGCCTTTCCCCAGTGCTCTGCAAGCTCTCCAGGACAACATAAAATCTGGGGCTCTGTGCTTTCTTTCCTTCTGAACAAGTGTTACTGTTTTCTGCACAAAAGGGATTCTGCGAAGCAATGTGAACACTTCTGCTTCCCAGGCACAGAGAAGGTGCTAGCAGGGAATTCTCTGCCTGCCTTTCCCCAGTGCTCTGCAAGCTCTCCAGGACAACATAAAATCTGGGGCTCTGTGCTTTCTTTCCTTCTGAACAAGTGTTACTGTTTTCTGCACAAAAGCGATTCTGCGAAGCAATGTGAACAGGCACAGAGAAGGTGCTATCAGGGAATTCTCTGCCTGCTTTTCCCCAGTGCTCTGCAAGCTCTCCAGGACAACATAAAATCTGGGGCTCTGTGCTTTCTTTCCTTCTGAACAAGTGTTAGTGTTTTCTGCACAAAAGCGATTCTTGCGAAGCAATGTGAACACTTCTGCTTCCCAGGCACAGAGAAGGTGCTAGCAAGGAATTCTCTGCCTGCCTTTCCCCAGTGCTCTGCAAGCTCTCCAGGACAACATAAAATCTGGGGCTCTGTGCTTTCTTTCCTTCTGAACAAGTGTTACTGTTTTCTGCACAAAAGCGATTCTGCGAAGCAATGTGAACACTTCTGCTTCCCAGGCACAGAGAAGGTGCTAGCAGGGAATTCTCTGCCTGCCTTTCCCCAGTGCTCTGCAAGCTCTCCAGGACAACATAGAATCTGGGGCTCTGTGCTTTCTTTCCTTCTGAACAAGTGTTACTGTTTTCTGCACAAAAGCGATTCTGCGAAACAATGTCAACAGGCACAGAGAAGGTGCTAGCAGGGAAGTCTCTGCCTGCCTTTCCCCAGTGCTCTGCAAGCTCTCCAGGACAACATAAAATCTGGGGCTCTGTGCTTTCTTTCCTTCTGAACAAGTGTTACTGTTTTCTGCACAAAAGCGATTCTGCGAAGCAATGTGAACACTTCTGCTTCCCAGGCACAGAGAAGGTGCTAGCAAGGAATTCTCTGCCTGCCTTTCCCCAGTGCTCTGCAAGCTCTCCAGGACAACATAAAATCTGGGGCTCTGTGCTTTCTTTCCTTCTGAACAAGTGTTACTGTTTTCTGCACAAAAGCGATTCTGCGAAGCAATGTGAACAGGCACAGAGAAGGTGCTAGCAGGGAATTCTCTGCCTGCCTTTCCCCAGTGCTCTGCAAGCTCTCCAGGACAACATAAAATCTGGGGCTCTGTGCTTTCTTTCCTTCTGAACAAGTGTTACTGTTTTCTGCACAAAAGCGATTCTGCGAAGCAATGTGAACAGGCACAGAGAAGGTGCTATCAGGGAATTCTCTGCCTGCCTTTCCCCAGTGCTCTGCAAGCTCTCCAGGACAACATAGAATCTGGGGCTCTGTGCTTTCTTTTGTTCTGAACAAGTGTTAGTGTTTTCTGCACAAAAGCGATTCTGCGAAGCAATGTGAACACTTCTGCTTCCCAGGCACAGAGAAGGTGCTAGCAGGGAATTCTCTGCCTGCCTTCCCCCAGTGCTCTGCAAGCTCTCCAGGACAACATAGAATCTGGGGCTCTGTGCTTTCTTTCGTTCTGAACAAGTGTTAGTGTTTTCTGCACAAAAGCGATTCTGCGAAGCAATGTGAACACTTCTGCTTCCCAGGCACAGAGAAGGTGCTAGCAGGGAATTCTCTGCCTGCCTTTCCCCAGTGCTCTGCAAGCTCTCCAGGACAACATAGAATCTGGGGCTCTGTGCTTTCTTTCCTTCTGAACAAGTGTTACTGTTTTCTGCACAAAAGCGATTCTGCGAAACAATGTCAACAGGCACAGAGAAGGTGCTAGCAGGGAAGTCTCTGCCTGCCTTTCCCCAGTGCTCTGCAAGCTCTCCAGGACAACATAAAATCTGGGGCTCTGTGCTTTCTTTCCTTCTGAACAAGTGTTAGTGTTTTCTGCACAAAAGCGATTCTTGCGAAGCAATGTGAACACTTCTGCTTCCCAGGCACAGAGAAGGTGCTAGCAAGGAATTCTCTGCCTGCCTTTCCCCAGTGCTCTGCAAGCTCTCCAGGACAACATAAAATCTGGGGCTCTGTGCTTTCTTTCCTTCTGAACAAGTGTTACTGTTTTCTGCACAAAAGCGATTCTGCGAAGCAATGTGAACACTTCTGCTTCCCAGGCACAGAGAAGGTGCTAGCAGGGAATTCTCTGCCTGCCTTTCCCCAGTGCTCTGCAAGCTCTCGAGGACAACATAGAATCTGGGGCTCTGTGCTTTCTTTCGTTCTGAACAAGTGTTAGTGTTTTCTGCACAAAAGCGATTCTGCGAAACAATGTGAACACTTCTGCTTCCCAGGCACAGAGAAGGTGCTATCAGGGAATTCTCTGCCTGCCTTTCCCCAGTGCTCTGCAAGCTCTCCAGGACAACATAAAATCTGGGGCTCTGTGCTTTCTTTCCTTCTGAACAAGTGTTAGTGTTTTCTGCACAAAAGCGATTCTGCGAAGCAATGTGAACACTTCTGCTTCCCAGGCACAGAGAAGGTGCTAGCAAGGAATTCTCTGCCTGCCTTTCCCCAGTGCTCTGCAAGCTCTCCAGTACAACATAAAATCTGGGGCTCTGTGCTTTCTTTCGTTCTGAACAAGTGTTACTGTTTTCTGCACAAAAGCGATTCTGCGAAGCAATGTGAACACTTCTGCTTCCCAGGCACAGAGAAGGTGCTAGCAGGGAATTCTCTGCCTGCCTTTCCCCAGTGCTCTGCAAGCTCTCCAGGACAACATAAAATCTGGGGCTCTGTGCTTTCTTTCCTTCTGAACAAGTGTTAGTGTTTTCTGCACAAAAGCGATTCTGCGAAGCAATGTGAACACTTCTGCTTCCCAGGCACAGAGAAGGTGCTAGGAAGGAATTCTCTGCCTGCCTTTCCCCAGTGCTCTGCAAGTTCTCCAGGACAACATAAAATCTGGGGCTCTGTGCTTTCTTTCCTTCTGAACAAGTGTTACTGTTTTCTGCACAAAAGCGATTCTGCGAAGCAATGTGAACAGGCACAGAGAAGGTGCTATCAGGGAATTCTCTGCCTGCTTTTCCCCAGTGCTCTGCAAGCTCTCCAGGACAACATAAAATCTGGGGCTCTGTGCTTTCTTTCCTTCTGAACAAGTGTTAGTGTTTTCTGCACAGAAGCGATTCTGCGAAACAATGTGAACACTTCTGCTTCCCAGGCACAGAGAAGGTGCTAGCAGGGAATTCTCTGCCTGCCTTTCCCCAGTGCTCTGCAAGCTCTCCAGGACAACATAAAATCTGGGGCTCTGTGCTTTCTTTCCTTCTGAACAAGTGTTAGTGTTTTCTGCACAAAAGCGATTCTGCGAAGCAATGTGAACACTTCTGCTTCCCAGGCACAGAGAAGGTGCTAGCAGGGAATTCTCTGCCTGCCTTTCCCCAGTGCTCTGCAAGCTCTCCAGGACAACATAGAATCTGGGGCTCTGTGCTTTCTTTCGTTCTGAACAAGTGTTACTGTTTTCTGCACAAAAGCGATTCTGCGAAGCAATGTGAGCAGGCACAGAGAAGGTGCTATCAGGGAATTCTCTGCCTGCCTTTCCCCAGTGCTCTGCAAGCTCTCCAGGACAACATAAAATCTGGGGATCTGTGCTTTCTTTCGTTCTGAACAATTGTTAGTGTTTTCTGCACAAAAGCGATTCTTGCGAAGCAATGTGAACACTTCTGCTTCCCAGGCACAGAGAAGGAGCTAGCAAGGAATTCTCTGCCTGCCTTTCCCCAGTGCTCTGCAAGCTCTCCAGGACAACATAAAATCTGGGGCTCTGTGCTTTCTTTCCTTCTGAACAAGTGTTACTGTTTTCTGCACAAAAGCGATTCTGCGAAGCAATGTGAACACTTCTGCTTCCCAGGCACAGAGAAGGTGCTAGCAAGGAATTCTCTGCCTGCCTTTCCCCAGTGCTCTGCAAGCTCTCCAGGACAACATAGAATCTGGGGCTCTGTGCTTTCTTTCCTTCTGAACAAGTGTTACTGTTTTCTGCACAAAAGCGATTCTGCGAAGCAATGTGAACAGGCACAGAGAAGGTGCTATCAGGGAATTCTCTGCCTGCCTTTCCCCAGTGCTCTGCAAGCTCTCCAGGACAACATAGAATCTGGGGCTCTGTGCTTTCTTTTGTTCTGAACAAGTGTTAGTGTTTTCTGCACAAAAGCGATTCTGCGAAGCAATGTGAACACTTCTGCTTCCCAGGCACAGAGAAGGTGCTAGCAGGGAATTCTCTGCCTGCCTTCCCCCAGTGCTCTGCAAGCTCTCCAGGACAACATAGAATCTGGGGCTCTGTGCTTTCTTTCGTTCTGAATAAGTGTTAGTGTTTTCTGCACAAAAGCGATTCTGCGAAACAATGTGAACACTTCTGCTTCCCAGGCACAGAGAAGGTGCTAGCAGGGAATTCTCTGCCTGCTTTTCCCCAGTGCTCTGCAAGCTCTCCAGGACAACATAAAATCTGGGGCTCTGTGCTTTCTTTCCTTCTGAACAAGTGTTACTGTTTTCTGCACAAAAGCGATTCTGCGAAGCAATGTGAACAGGCACAGAGAAGGTGCTATCAGGGAATTCTCTGCCTGCCTTTCCCCAGTGCTCTGCAAGCTCTCCAGGACAACATAAAATCTGGGGCTCTGTGCTTTCTTTCCTTCTGAACAAGTGTTACTGTTTTCTGCACAAAAGCGATTCTGCGAAGCAATGTGAACAGGCACAGAGAAGGTGCTATCAGGGAATTCTCTGCCTGCTTTTCCCCAGTGCTCTGCAAGCTCTCCAGGACAACATAAAATCTGGGGCTCTGTGCTTTCTTTCCTTCTGAACAAGTGTTACTGTTTTCTGCACAAAAGCGATTCTGCGAAGCAATGTGAACACTTCTGCTTCCCAGGCACAGAGAAGGTGCTAGCAGGGAATTCTCTGCCTGCCTTTCCCCAGTGCTCTGCAAGCTCTCCAGGACAACATAGAATCTGGGGCTCTGTGCTTTCTTTCCTTCTGAACAAGTGTTAATGTTTTCGGCACAAAAGCGATTCTGCGAAGCAATGTAAACAGGCACAGAGAAGGTGCTATCAGGGAATTCTCTGCCTGCCTTTCCCCAGTGCTCTGCAAGCTCTCCAGGACAACATAAAATCTGGGGCTCTGTGCTTTCTTTCCTTCTGAACAAGTGTTACTGTTTTCTGCACAAAAGCGATTCTGCGAAGCAATGTGAACACTTCTGCTTCCCAGGCACAGAGAAGGTGCTAGCAGGGAATTCTCTGCCTGCCTTTCCCCAGTGCTCTGCAAGCTCTCCAGGACAACATAAAATCTGGGGCTCTGTGCTTTCTTTCCTTCTGAACAAGTGTTACTGTTTTCTGCACAAAAGCGATTCTGCGAAGCAATGTGAACAGGCACAGAGAAGGTGCTATCAGGGAATTCTCTGCCTGCCTTTCCCCAGTGCTCTGCAAGCTCTCCAGGACAACATAAAATCTGGGGATCTGTGCTTTCTTTCGTTCTGAACAAGTGTTACTGTTTTCTGCACAAAAGCGATTCTGCGAAGCAATGTGAACAGGCACAGAGAAGGTGCTAGCAGGGAATTCTCTGCCTGCCTTTCCCCAGTGCTCTGCAAGCTCTCCAGGACAACATAAAATCTGGGGCTCTGTGCTTTCTTTCCTTCTGAACAAGTGTTAGTGTTTTCTGCACAAAAGCGATTCTTGCGAAGCAATGTGAACACTTCTGCTTCCCAGGCACAGAGAAGGTGCTAGCAAGGAATTCTCTGCCTGCCTTTCCCCAGTGCTCTGCAAGCTCTCCAGGACAACATAGAATCTGGGGCTCTGTGCTTTCTTTCCTTCTGAACAAGTGTTACTGTTTTCTGCACAAAAGCGATTCTGCGAAGCAATGTGAACACTTCTGCTTCCCAGGCACAGAGAAGGTGCTAGGAAGGAATTCTCTGCCTGCCTTTCCCCAGTGCTCTGCAAGCTCTCCAGGACAACATAAAATCTGGGGCTCTGTGCTTTCTTTCCTTCTGAACAAGTGTTACTGTTTTCTGCACAAAAGCGATTCTGCGAAGCAATGTGAACAGGCACAGAGAAGGTGCTATCAGGGAATTCTCTGCCTGCCTTTCCCCAGTGCTCTGCAAGCTCTCCAGGACAACATAGAATCTGGGGCTCTGTGCTTTCTTTTGTTCTGAACAAGTGTTAGTGTTTTCTGCACAAAAGCGATTCTGCGAAGCAATGTGAACACTTCTGCTTCCCAGGCACAGAGAAGGTGCTAGCAGGGAATTCTCTGCCTGCCTTCCCCCAGTGCTCTGCAAGCTCTCCAGGACAACATAGAATCTGGGGCTCTGTGCTTTCTTTCGTTCTGAACAAGTGTTAGTGTTTTCTGCACAAAAGCGATTCTGCGAAGCAATGTGAACACTTCTGCTTCCCAGGCACAGAGAAGGTGCTAGCAGGGAATTCTCTGCCTGCCTTTCCCCAGTGCTCTGCAAGCTCTCCAGGACAACATAGAATCTGGGGCTCTGTGCTTTCTTTCCTTCTGAACAAGTGTTACTGTTTTCTGCACAAAAGCGATTCTGCGAAACAATGTCAACAGGCACAGAGAAGGTGCTAGCAGGGAAGTCTCTGCCTGCCTTTCCCCAGTGCTCTGCAAGCTCTCCAGGACAACATAAAATCTGGGGCTCTGTGCTTTCTTTCCTTCTGAACAAGTGTTAGTGTTTTCTGCACAAAAGCGATTCTTGCGAAGCAATGTGAACACTTCTGCTTCCCAGGCACAGAGAAGGTGCTAGCAAGGAATTCTCTGCCTGCCTTTCCCCAGTGCTCTGCAAGCTCTCCAGGACAACATAAAATCTGGGGCTCTGTGCTTTCTTTCCTTCTGAACAAGTGTTACTGTTTTCTGCACAAAAGCGATTCTGCGAAGCAATGTGAACACTTCTGCTTCCCAGGCACAGAGAAGGTGCTAGCAGGGAATTCTCTGCCTGCCTTTCCCCAGTGCTCTGCAAGCTCTCGAGGACAACATAGAATCTGGGGCTCTGTGCTTTCTTTCGTTCTGAACAAGTGTTAGTGTTTTCTGCACAAAAGCGATTCTGCGAAACAATGTGAACACTTCTGCTTCCCAGGCACAGAGAAGGTGCTATCAGGGAATTCTCTGCCTGCCTTTCCCCAGTGCTCTGCAAGCTCTCCAGGACAACATAAAATCTGGGGCTCTGTGCTTTCTTTCCTTCTGAACAAGTGTTAGTGTTTTCTGCACAAAAGCGATTCTGCGAAGCAATGTGAACACTTCTGCTTCCCAGGCACAGAGAAGGTGCTAGCAAGGAATTCTCTGCCTGCCTTTCCCCAGTGCTCTGCAAGCTCTCCAGTACAACATAAAATCTGGGGCTCTGTGCTTTCTTTCGTTCTGAACAAGTGTTACTGTTTTCTGCACAAAAGCGATTCTGCGAAGCAATGTGAACACTTCTGCTTCCCAGGCACAGAGAAGGTGCTAGCAGGGAATTCTCTGCCTGCCTTTCCCCAGTGCTCTGCAAGCTCTCCAGGACAACATAAAATCTGGGGCTCTGTGCTTTCTTTCCTTCTGAACAAGTGTTAGTGTTTTCTGCACAAAAGCGATTCTGCGAAGCAATGTGAACACTTCTGCTTCCCAGGCACAGAGAAGGTGCTAGCAAGGAATTCTCTGCCTGCCTTTCCCCAGTGCTCTGCAAGTTCTCCAGGACAACATAAAATCTGGGGCTCTGTGCTTTCTTTCCTTCTGAACAAGTGTTACTGTTTTCTGCACAAAAGCGATTCTGCGAAGCAATGTGAACAGGCACAGAGAAGGTGCTATCAGGGAATTCTCTGCCTGCTTTTCCCCAGTGCTCTGCAAGCTCTCCAGGACAACATAAAATCTGGGGCTCTGTGCTTTCTTTCCTTCTGAACAAGTGTTAGTGTTTTCTGCACAGAAGCGATTCTGCGAAACAATGTGAACACTTCTGCTTCCCAGGCACAGAGAAGGTGCTAGCAGGGAATTCTCTGCCTGCCTTTCCCCAGTGCTCTGCAAGCTCTCCAGGA
Source organism: Strix aluco (assembly GCF_031877795.1). Lineage (NCBI taxonomy): Eukaryota > Metazoa > Chordata > Aves > Strigiformes > Strigidae > Strix > Strix aluco. Next base: position 2,464,641 of record NC_133964.1, read on the forward strand.
CAACATAAAATCTGGGGCTCTGTGCTTTCTTTCCTTCTGAACAAGTGTTAGTGTTTTCTGCACAAAAGCGATTCTGCGAAGCAATGTGAACACTTCTGCTTCCCAGGCACAGAGAAGGTGCTAGCAGGGAATTCTCTGCCTGCCTTTCCCCAGTGCTCTGCAAGCTCTCCAGGACAACATAGAATCTGGGGCTCTGTGCTTTCTTTCGTTCTGAACAAGTGTTACTGTTTTCTGCACAAAAGCGATTCTGCGAAGCAATGTGAGCAGGCACAGAGAAGGTGCTATCAGGGAATTCTCTGCCTGCCTTTCCCCAGTGCTCTGCAAGCTCTCCAGGACAACATAAAATCTGGGGATCTGTGCTTTCTTTCGTTCTGAACAATTGTTAGTGTTTTCTGCACAAAAGCGATTCTTGCGAAGCAATGTGAACACTTCTGCTTCCCAGGCACAGAGAAGGAGCTAGCAAGGAATTCTCTGCCTGCCTTTCCCCAGTGCTCTGCAAGCTCTCCAGGACAACATAAAATCTGGGGCTCTGTGCTTTCTTTCCTTCTGAACAAGTGTTACTGTTTTCTGCACAAAAGCGATTCTGCGAAGCAATGTGAACACTTCTGCTTCCCAGGCACAGAGAAGGTGCTAGCAAGGAATTCTCTGCCTGCCTTTCCCCAGTGCTCTGCAAGCTCTCCAGGACAACATAGAATCTGGGGCTCTGTGCTTTCTTTCCTTCTGAACAAGTGTTACTGTTTTCTGCACAAAAGCGATTCTGCGAAGCAATGTGAACAGGCACAGAGAAGGTGCTATCAGGGAATTCTCTGCCTGCCTTTCCCCAGTGCTCTGCAAGCTCTCCAGGACAACATAGAATCTGGGGCTCTGTGCTTTCTTTTGTTCTGAACAAGTGTTAGTGTTTTCTGCACAAAAGCGATTCTGCGAAGCAATGTGAACACTTCTGCTTCCCAGGCACAGAGAAGGTGCTAGCAGGGAATTCTCTGCCTGCCTTCCCCCAGTGCTCTGCAAGCTCTCCAGGACAACATAGAATCTGGGGCTCTGTGCTTTCTTTCGTTCTGAATAAGTGTTAGTGTTTTCTGCACAAAAGCGATTCTGCGAAACAATGTGAACACTTCTGCTTCCCAGGCACAGAGAAGGTGCTAGCAGGGAATTCTCTGCCTGCTTTTCCCCAGTGCTCTGCAAGCTCTCCAGGACAACATAAAATCTGGGGCTCTGTGCTTTCTTTCCTTCTGAACAAGTGTTACTGTTTTCTGCACAAAAGCGATTCTGCGAAGCAATGTGAACAGGCACAGAGAAGGTGCTATCAGGGAATTCTCTGCCTGCCTTTCCCCAGTGCTCTGCAAGCTCTCCAGGACAACATAAAATCTGGGGCTCTGTGCTTTCTTTCCTTCTGAACAAGTGTTACTGTTTTCTGCACAAAAGCGATTCTGCGAAGCAATGTGAACAGGCACAGAGAAGGTGCTATCAGGGAATTCTCTGCCTGCTTTTCCCCAGTGCTCTGCAAGCTCTCCAGGACAACATAAAATCTGGGGCTCTGTGCTTTCTTTCCTTCTGAACAAGTGTTACTGTTTTCTGCACAAAAGCGATTCTGCGAAGCAATGTGAACACTTCTGCTTCCCAGGCACAGAGAAGGTGCTAGCAGGGAATTCTCTGCCTGCCTTTCCCCAGTGCTCTGCAAGCTCTCCAGGACAACATAGAATCTGGGGCTCTGTGCTTTCTTTCCTTCTGAACAAGTGTTAATGTTTTCGGCACAAAAGCGATTCTGCGAAGCAATGTAAACAGGCACAGAGAAGGTGCTATCAGGGAATTCTCTGCCTGCCTTTCCCCAGTGCTCTGCAAGCTCTCCAGGACAACATAAAATCTGGGGCTCTGTGCTTTCTTTCCTTCTGAACAAGTGTTACTGTTTTCTGCACAAAAGCGATTCTGCGAAGCAATGTGAACACTTCTGCTTCCCAGGCACAGAGAAGGTGCTAGCAGGGAATTCTCTGCCTGCCTTTCCCCAGTGCTCTGCAAGCTCTCCAGGACAACATAAAATCTGGGGCTCTGTGCTTTCTTTCCTTCTGAACAAGTGTTACTGTTTTCTGCACAAAAGCGATTCTGCGAAGCAATGTGAACAGGCACAGAGAAGGTGCTATCAGGGAATTCTCTGCCTGCCTTTCCCCAGTGCTCTGCAAGCTCTCCAGGACAACATAAAATCTGGGGATCTGTGCTTTCTTTCGTTCTGAACAAGTGTTACTGTTTTCTGCACAAAAGCGATTCTGCGAAGCAATGTGAACAGGCACAGAGAAGGTGCTAGCAGGGAATTCTCTGCCTGCCTTTCCCCAGTGCTCTGCAAGCTCTCCAGGACAACATAAAATCTGGGGCTCTGTGCTTTCTTTCCTTCTGAACAAGTGTTAGTGTTTTCTGCACAAAAGCGATTCTTGCGAAGCAATGTGAACACTTCTGCTTCCCAGGCACAGAGAAGGTGCTAGCAAGGAATTCTCTGCCTGCCTTTCCCCAGTGCTCTGCAAGCTCTCCAGGACAACATAGAATCTGGGGCTCTGTGCTTTCTTTCCTTCTGAACAAGTGTTACTGTTTTCTGCACAAAAGCGATTCTGCGAAGCAATGTGAACACTTCTGCTTCCCAGGCACAGAGAAGGTGCTAGGAAGGAATTCTCTGCCTGCCTTTCCCCAGTGCTCTGCAAGCTCTCCAGGACAACATAAAATCTGGGGCTCTGTGCTTTCTTTCGTTCTGAACAAGTGTTACTGTTTTCTGCACAAAAGCGATTCTGCGAAGCAATGTGAACAGGCACAGAGAAGGTGCTAGCAAGGAATTCTCTGCCTGCCTTTCCCCAGTGCTCTGCAAGCTCTCCAGGACAACATAAAATCTGGGGCTCTGTGCTTTCTTTCCTTCTGAACAAGTGTTACTGTTTTCTGCACAAAAGCGATTCTGCGAAGCAATGTGAACAGGCACAGAGAAGGTGCTATCAGGGAATTCTCTGCCTGCTTTTCCCCAGTGCTCTGCAAGCTCTCCAGGACAACATAAAATCTGGGGCTCTGCGCTTTCTTTCCTTCTGAACAAGTGTTAGTGTTTTCTGCACAAAAGCGATTCTTGCGAAGCAATGTGAACACTTCTGCTTCCCAGGCACAGAGAAGGTGCTAGCAAGGAATTCTCTGCCTGCCTTTCCCCAGTGCTCTGCAAGCTCTCCAGGACAACATAAAATCTGGGGCTCTGTGCTTTCTTTCCTTCTGAACAAGTGTTACTGTTTTCTGCACAAAAGCGATTCTGCGAAGCAATGTGAACACTTCTGCTTCCCAGGCACAGAGAAGGTGCTAGCAGGGAATTCTCTGCCTGCCTTTCCCCAGTGCTCTGCAAGCTCTCGAGGACAACATAGAATCTGGGGCTCTGTGCTTTCTTTCGTTCTGAACAAGTGTTAGTGTTTTCTGCACAAAAGCGATTCTGCGAAACAATGTGAACACTTCTGCTTCCCAGGCACAGAGAAGGTGCTATCAGGGAATTCTCTGCCTGCCTTTCCCCAGTGCTCTGCAAGCTCTCCAGGACAACATAAAATCTGGGGCTCTGTGCTTTCTTTCCTTCTGAACAAGTGTTAGTGTTTTCTGCACAAAAGCGATTCTGCGAAGCAATGTGAACACTTCTGCTTCCCAGGCACAGAGAAGGTGCTAGCAAGGAATTCTCTGCCTGCCTTTCCCCAGTGCTCTGCAAGCTCTCCAGTACAACATAAAATCTGGGGCTCTGTGCTTTCTTTCGTTCTGAACAAGTGTTACTGTTTTCTGCACAAAAGCGATTCTTGCGAAGCAATGTGAACACTTCTGCTTCCCAGGCACAGAGAAGGTGCTAGCAGGGAATTCTCTGCCTGCCTTTCCCCAGTGCTCTGCAAGCTCTCCAGGACAACATAAAATCTGGGGCTCTGTGCTTTCTTTCCTTCTGAACAAGTGTTAGTGTTTTCTGCACAAAAGCGATTCTGCGAAGCAATGTGAACACTTCTGCTTCCCAGGCACAGAGAAGGTGCTAGGAAGGAATTCTCTGCCTGCCTTTCCCCAGTGCTCTGCAAGTTCTCCAGGACAACATAAAATCTGGGGCTCTGTGCTTTCTTTCCTTCTGAACAAGTGTTACTGTTTTCTGCACAAAAGCGATTCTGCGAAGCAATGTGAACAGGCACAGAGAAGGTGCTATCAGGGAATTCTCTGCCTGCTTTTCCCCAGTGCTCTGCAAGCTCTCCAGGACAACATAAAATCTGGGGCTCTGTGCTTTCTTTCCTTCTGAACAAGTGTTAGTGTTTTCTGCACAGAAGCGATTCTGCGAAACAATGTGAACACTTCTGCTTCCCAGGCACAGAGAAGGTGCTAGCAGGGAATTCTCTGCCTGCCTTTCCCCAGTGCTCTGCAAGCTCTCCAGGACAACATAAAATCTGGGGCTCTGTGCTTTCTTTCCTTCTGAACAAGTGTTAGTGTTTTCTGCACAAAAGCGATTCTGCGAAGCAATGTGAACACTTCTGCTTCCCAGGCACAGAGAAGGTGCTAGCAGGGAATTCTCTGCCTGCCTTTCCCCAGTGCTCTGCAAGCTCTCCAGGACAACATAGAATCTGGGGCTCTGTGCTTTCTTTCCTTCTGAACAAGTGTTACTGTTTTCTGCACAAAAGCGATTCTGCGAAGCAATGTGAACACTTCTGCTTCCCAGGCACAGAGAAGGTGCTAGGAAGGAATTCTCTGCCTGCCTTTCCCCAGTGCTCTGCAAGCTCTCCAGGACAACATAAAATCTGGGGCTCTGTGCTTTCTTTCGTTCTGAACAAGTGTTACTGTTTTCTGCACAAAAGCGATTCTGCGAAGCAATGTGAACAGGCACAGAGAAGGTGCTAGCAAGGAATTCTCTGCCTGCCTTTCCCCAGTGCTCTGCAAGCTCTCCAGGACAACATAAAATCTGGGGCTCTGTGCTTTCTTTCCTTCTGAACAAGTGTTACTGTTTTCTGCACAAAAGCGATTCTGCGAAGCAATGTGAACAGGCACAGAGAAGGTGCTATCAGGGAATTCTCTGCCTGCTTTTCCCCAGTGCTCTGCAAGCTCTCCAGGACAACATAAAATCTGGGGCTCTGCGCTTTCTTTCCTTCTGAACAAGTGTTAGTGTTTTCTGCACAAAAGCGATTCTTGCGAAGCAATGTGAACACTTCTGCTTCCCAGGCACAGAGAAGGTGCTAGCAAGGAATTCTCTGCCTGCCTTTCCCCAGTGCTCTGCAAGCTCTCCAGTACAACATAAAATCTGGGGCTCTGTGCTTTCTTTCGTTCTGAACAAGTGTTACTGTTTTCTGCACAAAAGCGATTCTTGCGAAGCAATGTGAACACTTCTGCTTCCCAGGCACAGAGAAGGTGCTAGCAGGGAATTCTCTGCCTGCCTTTCCCCAGTGCTCTGCAAGCTCTCCAGGACAACATAAAATCTGGGGCTCTGTGCTTTCTTTCCTTCTGAACAAGTGTTAGTGTTTTCTGCACAAAAGCGATTCTGCGAAGCAATGTGAACACTTCTGCTTCCCAGGCACAGAGAAGGTGCTAGGAAGGAATTCTCTGCCTGCCTTTCCCCAGTGCTCTGCAAGTTCTCCAGGACAACATAAAATCTGGGGCTCTGTGCTTTCTTTCCTTCTGAACAAGTGTTACTGTTTTCTGCACAAAAGCGATTCTGCGAAGCAATGTGAACAGGCACAGAGAAGGTGCTATCAGGGAATTCTCTGCCTGCTTTTCCCCAGTGCTCTGCAAGCTCTCCAGGACAACATAAAATCTGGGGCTCTGTGCTTTCTTTCCTTCTGAACAAGTGTTAGTGTTTTCTGCACAGAAGCGATTCTGCGAAACAATGTGAACACTTCTGCTTCCCAGGCACAGAGAAGGTGCTAGCAGGGAATTCTCTGCCTGCCTTTCCCCAGTGCTCTGCAAGCTCTCCAGGACAACATAAAATCTGGGGCTCTGTGCTTTCTTTCCTTCTGAACAAGTGTTAGTGTTTTCTGCACAAAAGCGATTCTGCGAAGCAATGTGAACACTTCTGCTTCCCAGGCACAGAGAAGGTGCTAGCAGGGAATTCTCTGCCTGCCTTTCCCCAGTGCTCTGCAAGCTCTCCAGGACAACATAGAATCTGGGGCTCTGTGCTTTCTTTCCTTCTGAACAAGTGTTACTGTTTTCTGCACAAAAGCGATTCTGCGAAGCAATGTGAACACTTCTGCTTCCCAGGCACAGAGAAGGTGCTAGGAAGGAATTCTCTGCCTGCCTTTCCCCAGTGCTCTGCAAGCTCTCCAGGACAACATAAAATCTGGGGCTCTGTGCTTTCTTTCGTTCTGAACAAGTGTTACTGTTTTCTGCACAAAAGCGATTCTGCGAAGCAATGTGAACAGGCACAGAGAAGGTGCTAGCAAGGAATTCTCTGCCTGCCTTTCCCCAGTGCTCTGCAAGCTCTCCAGGACAACATAAAATCTGGGGCTCTGTGCTTTCTTTCCTTCTGAACAAGTGTTACTGTTTTCTGCACAAAAGCGATTCTGCGAAGCAATGTGAACAGGCACAGAGAAGGTGCTATCAGGGAATTCTCTGCCTGCTTTTCCCCAGTGCTCTGCAAGCTCTCCAGGACAACATAAAATCTGGGGCTCTGCGCTTTCTTTCCTTCTGAACAAGTGTTAGTGTTTTCTGCACAAAAGCGATTCTTGCGAAGCAATGTGAACACTTCTGCTTCCCAGGCACAGAGAAGGTGCTAGCAAGGAATTCTCTGCCTGCCTTTCCCCAGTGCTCTGCAAGCTCTCCAGGACAACATAAAATCTGGGGCTCTGTGCTTTCTTTCCTTCTGAACAAGTGTTACTGTTTTCTGCACAAAAGCGATTCTGCGAAGCAATGTGAACACTTCTGCTTCCCAGGCACAGAGAAGGTGCTAGCAGGGAATTCTCTGCCTGCCTTTCCCCAGTGCTCTGCAAGCTCTCGAGGACAACATAGAATCTGGGGCTCTGTGCTTTCTTTCGTTCTGAACAAGTGTTAGTGTTTTCTGCACAAAAGCGATTCTGCGAAACAATGTGAACACTTCTGCTTCCCAGGCACAGAGAAGGTGCTATCAGGGAATTCTCTGCCTGCCTTTCCCCAGTGCTCTGCAAGCTCTCCAGGACAACATAAAATCTGGGGCTCTGTGCTTTCTTTCCTTCTGAACAAGTGTTAGTGTTTTCTGCACAAAAGCGATTCTGCGAAGCAATGTGAACACTTCTGCTTCCCAGGCACAGAGAAGGTGCTAGCAAGGAATTCTCTGCCTGCCTTTCCCCAGTGCTCTGCAAGCTCTCCAGTACAACATAAAATCTGGGGCTCTGTGCTTTCTTTCGTTCTGAACAAGTGTTACTGTTTTCTGCACAAAAGCGATTCTTGCGAAGCAATGTGAACACTTCTGCTTCCCAGGCACAGAGAAGGTGCTAGCAGGGAATTCTCTGCCTGCCTTTCCCCAGTGCTCTGCAAGCTCTCCAGGACAACATAAAATCTGGGGCTCTGTGCTTTCTTTCCTTCTGAACAAGTGTTAGTGTTTTCTGCACAAAAGCGATTCTGCGAAGCAATGTGAACACTTCTGCTTCCCAGGCACAGAGAAGGTGCTAGCAGGGAATTCTCTGCCTGCCTTTCCCCAGTGCTCTGCAAGCTCTCGAGGACAACATAGAATCTGGGGCTCTGTGCTTTCTTTCGTTCTGAACAAGTGTTAGTGTTTTCTGCACAAAAGCGATTCTGCGAAACAATGTGAACACTTCTGCTTCCCAGGCACAGAGAAGGTGCTAGCAGGGAATTCTCTGCCTGCCTTTCCCCAGTGCTCTGCAAGCTCTCCAGGACAACATAAAATCTGGGGCTCTGTGCTTTCTTTCCTTCTGAACAAGTGTTAGTGTTTTCTGCACAAAAGCGATTCTGCGAAGCAATGTGAACACTTCTGCTTCCCAGGCACAGAGAAGGTGCTAGCAGGGAATTCTCTGCCTGCCTTTCCCCAGTGCTCTGCAAGCTCTCCAGGACAACATAAAATATGGGGCTCTGTGCTTTCTTTCGTTCTGAACAAGTGTTACTGTTTTCTGCACAAAAGCGATTCTTGCGAAGCAATGTGAACACTTCTGCTTCCCAGGCACAGAGAAGGTGCTAGCAAGGAATTCTCTGCCTGCCTTTCCCCAGTGCTCTGCAAGCTCTCGAGGACAACATAGAATCTGGGGCTCTGTGCTTTCTTTCCTTCTGAACAAGTGTTAGTGTTTTCTGCACAAAAGCGATTCTGCGAAGCAATGTGAACACTTCTGCTTCCCAGGCACAGAGAAGGTGCTAGGAAGGAATTGTCTGCCTGCCTTTCCCCAGTGCTCTGCAAGTTCTCCAGGACAACATAAAATCTGGGGCTCTGTGCTTTCTTTCCTTCTGAACAAGTGTTACTGTTTTCTGCACAAAAGCGATTCTGCGAAGCAATGTGAACAGGCACAGAGAAGGTGCTATCAGGGAATTCTCTGCCTGCCTTTCCCCAGTGCTCTGCAAGCTCTCCAGGACAACATAAAATCTGGGGCTCTGTGCTTTCTTTCCTTCTGAACAAGTGTTACTGTTTTCTGCACAAAAGCGATTCTGCGAAGCAATGTGAACAGGCACAGAGAAGGTGCTATCAGGGAATTCTCTGCCTGCTTTTCCCCAGTGCTCTGCAAGCTCTCCAGGACAACATAAAATCTGGGGCTCTGTGCTTTCTTTCCTTCTGAACAAGTGTTAGTGTTTTCTGCACAGAAGCGATTCTGCGAAACAATGTGAACACTTCTGCTTCCCAGGCACAGAGAAGGTGCTAGCAGGGAATTCTCTGCCTGCCTTTCCCCAGTGCTCTGCAAGCTCTCCAGGACAACATAAAATCTGGGGCTCTGTGCTTTCTTTCCTTCTGAACAAGTGTTAGTGTTTTCTGCACAAAAGCGATTCTGCGAAGCAATGTGAACACTTCTGCTTCCCAGGCACAGAGAAGGTGCTAGCAGGGAATTCTCTGCCTGCCTTTCCCCAGTGCTCTGCAAGCTCTCCAGGACAACATAGAATCTGGGGCTCTGTGCTTTCTTTCGTTCTGAACAAGTGTTACTGTTTTCTGCACAAAAGCGATTCTGCGAAGCAATGTGAGCAGGCACAGAGAAGGTGCTATCAGGGAATTCTCTGCCTGCCTTTCCCCAGTGCTCTGCAAGCTCTCCAGGACAACATAAAATCTGGGGATCTGTGCTTTCTTTCGTTCTGAACAATTGTTAGTGTTTTCTGCACAAAAGCGATTCTTGCGAAGCAATGTGAACACTTCTGCTTCCCAGGCACAGAGAAGGTGCTAGCAAGGAATTCTCTGCCTGCCTTTCCCCAGTGCTCTGCAAGCTCTCCAGGACAACATAAAATCTGGGGCTCTGTGCTTTCTTTCCTTCTGAACAAGTGTTACTGTTTTCTGCACAAAAGCGATTCTGCGAAGCAATGTGAACACTTCTGCTTCCCAGGCACAGAGAAGGTGCTAGGAAGGAATTCTCTGCCTGCCTTTCCCCAGTGCTCTGCAAGCTCTCCAGGACAACATAAAATCTGGGGCTCTGTGCTTTCTTTCCTTCTGAACAAGTGTAACTGTTTTCTGCACAAAAGCAATTCTGCGAAGCAATGTGAACAGGCACAGAGAAGGTGCTATCAGGGAATTCTCTGCCTGCCTTTCCCCAGTGCTCTGCAAGCTCTCCAGGACAACATAAAATCTGGGGCTCTGTGCTTTCTTTCCTTCTGAACAAGTGTTACTGTTTTCTGCACAAAAGCGATTCTGCGAAGCAATGTGAACAGGCACAGAGAAGGTGCTATCAGGGAATTCTCTGCCTGCTTTTCCCCAGTGCTCTGCAAGCTCTCCAGGACAACATAAAATCTGGGGCTCTGTGCTTTCTTTCCTTCTGAACAAGTGTTACTGTTTTCTGCACAAAAGCGATTCTGCGAAGCAATGTGAACACTTCTGCTTCCCAGGCACAGAGAAGGTGCTAGCAAGGAATTCTCTGCCTGCCTTTCCCCAGTGCTCTGCAAGCTCTCGAGGACAACATAGAATCTGGGGCTCTGTGCTTTCTTTCCTTCTGAACAAGTGTTAGTGTTTTCTGCACAAAAGCGATTCTGCGAAGCAATGTGAACACTTCTGCTTCCCAGGCACAGAGAAGGTGCTAGCAGGGAATTCTCTGCCTGCCTTTCCCCAGTGCTCTGCAAGCTCTCCAGGACAACATAAAATCTGGGGCTCTGTGCTTTCTTTCCTTCTGAACAAGTGTTAGTGTTTTCTGCACAAAAGCGATTCTGCGAAGCAATGTGAACACTTCTGCTTCCCAGGCACAGAGAAGGTGCTAGCAAGGAATTCTCTGCCTGCCTTTCCCCAGTGCTCTGCAAGCTCTCCAGGCCAACATAAAATCTGGGGCTCTGTGCTTTCTTTCGTTCTGAACAAGTGTTACTGTATTCTGCACAAAAGCGATTCTGCGAAGCAATGTGAACACTTCTGCTTCCCAGGCACAGAGAAGGTGCTAGCAAGGAATTGTCTGCCTGCCTTTCCCCAGTGCTCTGCAAGTTCTCCAGGACAACATAAAATCTGGGGCTCTGTGCTTTCTTTCCTTCTGAACAAGTGTTACTGTTTTCTGCACAAAAGCGATTCTGCGAAGCAATGTGAACAGGCACAGAGAAGGTGCTATCAGGGAATTCTCTGCCTGCCTTTCCCCAGTGCTCTGCAAGCTCTCCAGGACAACATAAAATCTGGGGCTCTGTGCTTTCTTTCCTTCTGAACAAGTGTTACTGTTTTCTGCACAAAAGCGATTCTGCGAAGCAATGTGAACAGGCACAGAGAAGGTGCTATCAGGGAATTCTCTGCCTGCTTTTCCCCAGTGCTCTGCAAGCTCTCCAGGACAACATAAAATCTGGGGCTCTGTGCTTTCTTTCCTTCTGAACAAGTGTTAGTGTTTTCTGCACAGAAGCGATTCTGCGAAACAATGTGAACACTTCTGCTTCCCAGGCACAGAGAAGGTGCTAGCAGGGAATTCTCTGCCTGCCTTTCCCCAGTGCTCTGCAAGCTCTCCAGGACAACATAAAATCTGGGGCTCTGTGCTTTCTTTCCTTCTGAACAAGTGTTAGTGTTTTCTGCACAAAAGCGATTCTGCGAAGCAATGTGAACACTTCTGCTTCCCAGGCACAGAGAAGGTGCTAGCAGGGAATTCTCTGCCTGCCTTTCCCCAGTGCTCTGCAAGCTCTCCAGGACAACATAGAATCTGGGGCTCTGTGCTTTCTTTCGTTCTGAACAAGTGTTACTGTTTTCTGCACAAAAGCGATTCTGCGAAGCAATGTGAGCAGGCACAGAGAAGGTGCTATCAGGGAATTCTCTGCCTGCCTTTCCCCAGTGCTCTGCAAGCTCTCCAGGACAACATAAAATCTGGGGATCTGTGCTTTCTTTCGTTCTGAACAATTGTTAGTGTTTTCTGCACAAAAGCGATTCTTGCGAAGCAATGTGAACACTTCTGCTTCCCAGGCACAGAGAAGGTGCTAGCAAGGAATTCTCTGCCTGCCTTTCCCCAGTGCTCTGCAAGCTCTCCAGGACAACATAAAATCTGGGGCTCTGTGCTTTCTTTCCTTCTGAACAAGTGTTACTGTTTTCTGCACAAAAGCGATTCTGCGAAGCAATGTGAACACTTCTGCTTCCCAGGCACAGAGAAGGTGCTAGGAAGGAATTCTCTGCCTGCCTTTCCCCAGTGCTCTGCAAGCTCTCCAGGACAACATAAAATCTGGGGCTCTGTGCTTTCTTTCCTTCTGAACAAGTGTAACTGTTTTCTGCACAAAAGCGATTCTGCGAAGCAATGTGAACAGGCACAGAGAAGGTGCTATCAGGGAATTCTCTGCCTGCCTTTCCCCAGTGCTCTGCAAGCTCTCCAGGACAACATAAAATCTGGGGCTCTGTGCTTTCTTTCCTTCTGAACAAGTGTTACTGTTTTCTGCACAAAAGCGATTCTGCGAAGCAATGTGAACAGGCACAGAGAAGGTGCTATCAGGGAATTCTCTGCCTGCTTTTCCCCAGTGCTCTGCAAGCTCTCCAGGACAACATAAAATCTGGGGCTCTGTGCTTTCTTTCCTTCTGAACAAGTGTTACTGTTTTCTGCACAAAAGCGATTCTGCGAAGCAATGTGAACACTTCTGCTTCCCAGGCACAGAGAAGGTGCTAGCAAGGAATTCTCTGCCTGCCTTTCCCCAGTGCTCTGCAAGCTCTCGAGGACAACATAGAATCTGCGGCTCTGTGCTTTCTTTCCTTCTGAACAAGTGTTAGTGTTTTCTGCACAAAAGCGATTCTGAGAAGCAATGTGAACACTTCTGCTTCCCAGGCACAGAGAAGGTGCTAGCAGGGAATTCTCTGCCTGCCTTTCCCCAGTGCTCTGCAAGCTCTCCAGGACAACATAAAATCTGGGGCTCTGTGCTTTCTTTCCTTCTGAACAAGTGTTAGTGTTTTCTGCACAAAAGCGATTCTGCGAAGCAATGTGAGCAGGCACAGAGAAGGTGCTATCAGGGAATTCTCTGCCTGCCTTTCCCCAGTGCTCTGCAAGCTCTCCAGGACAACATAAAATCTGGGGATCTGTGCTTTCTTTCGTTCTGAACAATTGTTAGTGTTTTCTGCACAAAAGCGATTCTTGCGAAGCAATGTGAACACTTCTGCTTCCCAGGCACAGAGAAGGTGCTAGCAAGGAATTCTCTGCCTGCCTTTCCCCAGTGCTCTGCAAGCTCTCCAGGACAACATAAAATCTGGGGCTCTGTGCTTTCTTTCCTTCTGAACAAGTGTTACTGTTTTCTGCACAAAAGCGATTCTGCGAAGCAATGTGAACACTTCTGCTTCCCAGGCACAGAGAAGGTGCTAGGAAGGAATTCTCTGCCTGCCTTTCCCCAGTGCTCTGCAAGCTCTCCAGGACAACATAAAATCTGGGGCTCTGTGCTTTCTTTCCTTCTGAACAAGTGTTACTGTTTTCTGCACAAAAGCGATTCTGCGAAGCAATGTGAACACTTCTGCTTCCCAGGCACAGAGAAGGTGCTAGCAAGGAATTCTCTGCCTGCCTTTCCCCAGTGCTCTGCAAGCTCTCGAGGACAACATAGAATCTGCGGCTCTGTGCTTTCTTTCCTTCTGAACAAGTGTTAGTGTTTTCTGCACAAAAGCGATTCTGCGAAGCAATGTGAACACTTCTGCTTCCCAGGCACAGAGAAGGTGCTAGCAGGGAATTCTCTGCCTGCCTTTCCCCAGTGCTCTGCAAGATCTCCAGGACAACATAAAATCTGGGGCTCTGTGCTTTCTTTCCTTCTGAACAAGTGTTAGTGTTTTCTGCACAAAAGCGATTCTGCGAAGCAATGTGAACACTTCTGCTTCCCAGGCACAGAGAAGGTGCTACCAAGGAATTCTCTGCCTGCCTTTCCCCAGTGCTCTGCAAGCTCTCCAGGCCAACATAAAATCTGGGGCTCTGTGCTTTCTTTCGTTCTGAACAAGTGTTACTGTATTCTGCACAAAAGCGATTCTGCGAAGCAATGTGAACACTTCTGCTTCCCAGGCACAGAGAAGGTGCTAGCAAGGAATTCTCTGCCTGCCTTTCCCCAGTGCTCTGCAAGCTGTCCAGGACAACATAAAATCTGGGGCTCTGTGCTTTCTTTCCTTCTGAACAAGTGTTAGTGTTTTCTGCACAAAAGCGATTCTGCGAAGCAATGTGAACACTTCTGCTTCCCAGGCACAGAGAAGGTGCTAGCAGGGAATTCTCTGCCTGCCTTTCCCCAGTGCTCTGCAAGCTCTCCAGGACAACATAGAATCTGGGGCTCTGTGCTTTCTTTCCTTCTGAACAAGTGTTACTGTTTTCTGCACAAAAGCGATTCTGCGAAGCAATGTGAACACTTCTGCTTCCCAGGCACAGAGAAGGTGCTAGCAGGGAATTCTCTGCCTGCCTTTCCCCAGTGCTCTGCAAGCTGTCCAGTACAACATAAAATCTGGGGCTCTGTGCTTTCTTTCGTTCTGAACAAGTGTTACTGTTTTCTGCACAAAAGCGATTCTGCGAAGCAATGTGAACAGGCACAGAGAAGGTGCTAGCAGGGAATTCTCTGCCTGCCTTTCTCCAGTGCTCTGCAAGCTCTCCAGGACAACATAAAATCTGGGGCTCTGTGCTTTCTTTCCTTCTGAACAAGTGTTAGTGTTTTCTGCACAAAAGCGATTCTGCGAAGCAATGTGAACACTTCTGCTTCCCAGGCACAGAGAAGGTGCTAGCAGGGAATTCTCTGCCTGCCTTTCCCCAGTGCTCTGCAAGCTCTCCAGGACAACATAAAATCTGGGGCTCTGTGCTTTCTTTCGTTCTGAACAAGTGTTACTGTTTTCTGCACAAAAGCGATTCTTGCGAAGCAATGTGAACACTTCTGCTTCCCAGGCACAGAGAAGGTGCTAGCAGGGAATTCTCTGCCTGCCTTTCCCCAGTGCTCTGCAAGCTCTCCAGGACAACATAGAATCTGGGGCTCTGTGCTTTCTTTCGTTCTGAACAAGTGTTACTGTTTTCTGCACAAAAGCGATTCTGCGAAGCAATGTGAACAGGCACAGAGAAGGTGCTAGCAGGGAATTCTCTGCCTGCCTTTCCCCAGTGCTCTGCAAGCTCTTCAGGACAACATAAAATCTGGGGCTCTGTGCTTTCTTTCGTTCTGAACAAGTGTTAGTGTTTTCTGCACAAAAGCGATTCTTGCGAAGCAATGTGAACACTTCTGCTTCCCAGGCACAGAGAAGGTGCTAGGAAGGAATTCTCTGCCTGCCTTTCCCCAGTGCTCTGCAAGTTCTCGAGGACAACATAAAATCTGGGGCTCTGTGCTTTCTTTCGTTCTGAACAAGTGTTACTGTTTTCTGCACAAAAGCGATTCTGCGAAGCAATGTGAACAGGCACAGAGAAGGTGCTATCAGGGAATTCTCTGCCTGTCTTTCCCCAGTGCTCTGCAAGCTCTCGAGGACAACATAGAATCTGGGGCTCTGTGCTTTCTTTCGTTCTGAACAAGTGTTAGTGTTTTCTGCACAAAAGCGATTCTGCGAAACAATGTGAACACTTCTGCTTCCCAGGCACAGAGAAGGTGCTAGCAGGGAATTCTCTGCCTGCCTTTCCCCAGTGCTCTGCAAGCTCTCCAGGACAACATAAAATCTGGGGCTCTGTGCTTTCTTTCCTTCTGAACAAGTGTTAATGTTTTCTGCACAAAAGCGATTCTGCGAAGCAATGTGAACAGGCACAGAGAAGGTGCTAGCAGGGAATTCTCTGCCTGCCTTTCCCCAGTGCTCTGCAAGCTCTCCAGGACAACATAAAATCTGGGGCTCTGTGCTTTCTTTCGTTCTGAACAAGTGTTAGTGTTTTCTGCACAAAAGCGATTCTGCGAAGCAATGTGAACACTTCTGCTTCCCAGGCACAGAGAAGGTGCTAGCAAGGAATTCTCTGCCTGCCTTTCCCCAGTGCTCTGCAAGCTCTCCAGGACAACATAAAATCTGGGGCTCTGTGCTTTCTTTCGTTCTGAACAAGTGTTACTGTTTTCTGCACAAAAGCGATTCTGCGAAGCAATGTGAACAGGCACAGAGAAGGTGCTATCAGGGAATTCTCTGCCTGTCTTTCCCCAGTGCTCTGCAAGCTCTCGAGGACAACATAGAATCTGGGGCTCTGTGCTTTCTTTCCTTCTGAACAAGTGTTAGTGTTTTCTGCACAAAAGCGATTCTGCGAAGCAATGTGAACACTTCTGCTTCCCAGGCACAGAGAAGGTGCTAGCAGGGAATTCTCTGCCTGCCTTTCCCCAGTGCTCTGCAAGCTCTCCAGGACAACATAAAATCTGGGGCTCTGTGCTTTCTTTCCTTCTGAACAAGTGTTAGTGTTTTCTGCACAAAAGCGATTCTGCGAAGCAATGTGAACACTTCTGCTTCCCAGGCACAGAGAAGGTGCTAGCAAGGAATTCTCTGCCTGCCTTTCCCCAGTGCTCTGCAAGCTCTCCAGGACAACATAAAATCTGGGGCTCTGTGCTTTCTTTCGTTCTGAACAAGTGTTACTGTTTTCTGCACAAAAGCGATTCTGCGAAGCAATGTGAACAGGCACAGAGAAGGTGCTATCAGGGAATTCTCTGCCTGCCTTTCCCCAGTGCTCTGCAAGCTCTCCAGGACAACATAAAATCTGGGGCTCTGTGCTTTCTTTCCTTCTGAACAAGTGTTACTGTTTTCTGCACAAAAGCGATTCTGCGAAGCAATGTGAACAGGCACAGAGAAGGTGCTATCAGGGAATTCTCTGCCTGCTTTTCCCCAGTGCTCTGCAAGCTCTCCAGGACAACATAAAATCTGGGGCTCTGTGCTTTCTTTCCTTCTGAACAAGTGTTACTGTTTTCTGCACAAAAGCGATTCTGCGAAGCAATGTGAACACTTCTGCTTCCCAGGCACAGAGAAGGTGCTAGCAGGGAATTCTCTGCCTGCCTTTCCCCAGTGCTCTGCAAGCTCTCCAGGACAACATAAAATCTGGGGCTCTGTGCTTTCTTTCCTTCTGAACAAGTGTTAGTGTTTTCTGCACAAAAGCGATTCTGCGAAGCAATGTGAACACTTCTGCTTCCCAGGCACAGAGAAGGTGCTAGCAGGGAATTCTCTGCCTGCCTTTCCCCAGTGCTCTGCAAGCTCTCCAGGACAACATAAAATCTGGGGCTCTGTGCTTTCTTTCGTTCTGAACAAGTGTTACTGTTTTCTGCACAAAAGCGATTCTGCGAAGCAATGTGAACAGGCACAGAGAAGGTGCTATCAGGGAATTCTCTGCCTGCCTTTCCCCAGTGCTCTGCAAGCTCTCCAGGACAACATAAAATCTGGGGATCTGTGCTTTCTTTCGTTCTGAACAATTGTTAGTGTTTTCTGCACAAAAGCGATTCTTGCGAAGCAATGTGAACACTTCTGCTTCCCAGGCACAGAGAAGGTGCTAGCAAGGAATTCTCTGCCTGCCTTTCCCCAGTGCTCTGCAAGCTCTCCAGGACAACATAAAATCTGGGGCTCTGTGCTTTCTTTCCTTCTGAACAAGTGTTACTGTTTTCTGCACAAAAGCGATTCTGCGAAGCAATGTGAACACTTCTGCTTCCCAGGCACAGAGAAGGTGCTAGCAAGGAATTCTCTGCCTGCCTTTCCCCAGTGCTCTGCAAGCTCTCCAGGACAACATAAAATCTGGGGCTCTGTGCTTTCTTTCCTTCTGAACAAGTGTTACTGTTTTCTGCACAAAAGCGATTCTGCGAAGCAATGTGAACAGGCACAGAGAAGGTGCTATCAGGGAATTCTCTGCCTGCCTTTCCCCAGTGCTCTGCAAGCTCTCCAGGACAACATAAAATCTGGGGCTCTGTGCTTTCTTTCCTTCTGAACAAGTGTTACTGTTTTCTGCACAAAAGCGATTCTGCGAAGCAATGTGAACAGGCACAGAGAAGGTGCTATCAGGGAATTCTCTGCCTGCTTTTCCCCAGTGCTCTGCAAGCTCTCCAGGACAACATAAAATCTGGGGCTCTGTGCTTTCTTTCCTTCTGAACAAGTGTTACTGTTTTCTGCACAAAAGCGATTCTGCGAAGCAATGTGAACACTTCTGCTTCCCAGGCACAGAGAAGGTGCTAGCAAGGAATTCTCTGCCTGCCTTTCCCCAGTGCTCTGCAAGCTCTCGAGGACAACATAGAATCTGCGGCTCTGTGCTTTCTTTCCTTCTGAACAAGTGTTAGTGTTTTCTGCACAAAAGCGATTCTGCGAAGCAATGTGAACACTTCTGCTTCCCAGGCACAGAGAAGGTGCTAGCAGGGAATTCTCTGCCTGCCTTTCCCCAGTGCTCTGCAAGATCTCCAGGACAACATAAAATCTGGGGCTCTGTGCTTTCTTTCCTTCTGAACAAGTGTTAGTGTTTTCTGCACAAAAGCGATTCTGCGAAGCAATGTGAACACTTCTGCTTCCCAGGCACAGAGAAGGTGCTAGCAAGGAATTCTCTGCCTGCCTTTCCCCAGTGCTCTGCAAGCTCTCCAGGCCAACATAAAATCTGGGGCTCTGTGCTTTCTTTCGTTCTGAACAAGTGTTACTGTATTCTGCACAAAAGCGATTCTGCGAAGCAATGTGAACACTTCTGCTTCCCAGGCACAGAGAAGGTGCTAGCAAGGAATTCTCTGCCTGCCTTTCCCCAGTGCTCTGCAAGCTCTCCAGGACAACATAAAATCTGGGGCTCTGTGCTTTCTTTCGTTCTGAACAAGTGTTACTGTTTTCTGCACAAAAGCGATTCTGCGAAGCAATGTGAACAGGCACAGAGAAGGTGCTAGCAGGGAATTCTCTGCCTGCTTTTCCCCAGTGCTCTGCAAGCTCTCCAGGACAACATAAAATCTGGGGCTCTGTGCTTTCTTTCCTTCTGAACAAGTGTTAGTGTTTTCTGCACAAAAGCGATTCTGCGAAGCAATGTGAACACTTCTGCTTCCCAGGCACAGAGAAGGTGCTAGCAGGGAATTCTCTGCCTGCCTTTCCCCAGTGCTCTGCAAGCTCTCCAGGACAACATAGAATCTGGGGCTCTGTGCTTTCTTTCCTTCTGAACAAGTGTTAATGTTTTCTGCACAAAAGCGATTCTGCGAAGCAATGTGAACAGGCACAGAGAAGGTGCTAGCAGGGAATTCTCTGCCTGCCTTTCCCCAGTGCTCTGCAAGCTGTCCAGGACAACATAAAATCTGGGGCTCTGTGCTTTCTTTCCTTCTGAACAAGTGTTAGTGTTTTCTGCACAAAAGCGATTCTGCGAAGCAATGTGAACACTTCTGCTTCCCAGGCACAGAGAAGGTGCTAGCAGGGAATTCTCTGCCTGCCTTTCCCCAGTGCTCTGCAAGCTCTCCAGGACAACATAAAATCTGGGGCTCTGTGCTTTCTTTCCTTCTGAACAAGTGTTACTGTTTTCTGCACAAAAGCGATTCTGCGAAGCAATGTGAACACTTCTGCTTCCCAGGCACAGAGAAGGTGCTAGCAGGGAATTCTCTGCCTGCCTTTCCCCAGTGCTCTGCAAGATGTCCAGTACAACATAAAATCTGGGGCTCTGTGCTTTCTTTCGTTCTGAACAAGTGTTACTGTTTTCTGCACAAAAGCGATTCTGCGAAGCAATGTGAACAGGCACAGAGAAGGTGCTAGCAGGGAATTCTCTGCCTGCCTTTCTCCAGTGCTCTGCAAGCTCTCCAGGACAACATAAAATCTGGGGCTCTGTGCTTTCTTTCCTTCTGAACAAGTGTTAGTGTTTTCTGCACAAAAGCGATTCTGCGAAGCAATGTGAACACTTCTGCTTCCCAGGCACAGAGAAGGTGCTAGCAGGGAATTCTCTGCCTGCCTTTCCCCAGTGCTCTGCAAGCTCTCCAGGACAACATAAAATCTGGGGCTCTGTGCTTTCTTTCGTTCTGAACAAGTGTTACTGTTTTCTGCACAAAAGCGATTCTTGCGAAGCAATGTGAACACTTCTGCTTCCCAGGCACAGAGAAGGTGCTAGCAGGGAATTCTCTGCCTGCCTTTCCCCAGTGCTCTGCAAGCTCTCCAGGACAACATAGAATCTGGGGCTCTGTGCTTTCTTTCGTTCTGAACAAGTGTTACTGTTTTCTGCACAAAAGCGATTCTGCGAAGCAATGTGAACAGGCACAGAGAAGGTGCTAGCAGGGAATTCTCTGCCTGCCTTTCCCCACTGCTCTGCAAGCTCTCCAGGACAACATAAAATCTGGGGCTCTGTGCTTTCTTTCGTTCTGAACAAGTGTTAGTGTTTTCTGCACAAAAGCGATTCTTGCGAAGCAATGTGAACACTACTGCTTCCCAGGCACAGAGAAGGTGCTAGCAAGGAATTCTCTGCCTGCCTTTCCCCAGTGCTCTGCAAGCTCTCCAGGACAACATAAAATCTGGGGCTCTGTGCTTTCTTTCCTTCTGAACAAGTGTTAGTGTTTTCTGCACAAAAGCGATTCTGCGAAGCAATGTGAACACTTCTGCTTCCCAGGCACAGAGAAGGTGCTAGCAGGGAATTCTCTGCCTGCCTTTCCCCAGTGCTCTGCAAGTTCTCCAGGACAACATAGAATCTGGGGCTCTGTGCTTTCTTTCGTTCTGAACAAGTGTTACTGTTTTCTGCACAAAAGCGATTCTGCGAAGCAATGTGAACAGGCACAGAGAAGGTGCTAGCAGGGAATTCTCTGCCTGCCTTTCCCCAGTGCTCTGCAAGCTCTTCAGGACAACATAAAATCTGGGGCTCTGTGCTTTCTTTCGTTCTGAACAAGTGTTAGTGTTTTCTGCACAAAAGCGATTCTTGCGAAGCAATGTGAACACTTCTGCTTCCCAGGCACAGAGAAGGTGCTAGGAAGGAATTCTCTGCCTGCCTTTCCCCAGTGCTCTGCAAGTTCTCGAGGACAACATAAAATCTGGGGCTCTGTGCTTTCTTTCGTTCTGAACAAGTGTTACTGTTTTCTGCACAAAAGCGATTCTGCGAAGCAATGTGAACAGGCACAGAGAAGGTGCTATCAGGGAATTCTCTGCCTGTCTTTCCCCAGTGCTCTGCAAGCTCTCGAGGACAACATAGAATCTGGGGCTCTGTGCTTTCTTTCGTTCTGAACAAGTGTTAGTGTTTTCTGCACAAAAGCGATTCTGCGAAACAATGTGAACACTTCTGCTTCCCAGGCACAGAGAAGGTGCTATCAGGGAATTCTCTGCCTGCCTTTCCCCAGTGCTCTGCAAGCTCTCCAGGACAACATAAAATCTGGGGCTCTGTGCTTTCTTTCCTTCTGAACAAGTGTTACTGTTTTCTGCACAAAAGCGATTCTGCGAAGCAATGTGAACACTTCTGCTTCCCAGGCACAGAGAAGGTGCTAGCAGGGAATTCTCTGCCTGCCTTTCCCCAGTGCTCTGCAAGCTCTCCAGGACAACATAGAATCTGGGGCTCTGTGCTTTCTTTCCTTCTGAACAAGTGTTAATGTTTTCTGCACAAAAGCGATTCTGCGAAGCAATGTGAACAGGCACAGAGAAGGTGCTAGCAGGGAATTCTCTGCCTGCCTTTCCCCAGTGCTCTGCAAGCTCTCCAGGACAACATAAAATCTGGGGCTCTGTGCTTTCTTTCGTTCTGAACAAGTGTTAGTGTTTTCTGCACAAAAGCGATTCTGCGAAGCAATGTGAACACTTCTGCTTCCCAGGCACAGAGAAGGTGCTAGGAAGGAATTCTCTGCCTGCCTTTCCCCAGTGCTCTGCAAGCTCTCCAGGACAACATAAAATCTGGGGCTCTGTGCTTTCTTTCGTTCTGAACAAGTGTTACTGTTTTCTGCACAAAAGCGATTCTGCGAAGCAATGTGAACAGGCACAGAGAAGGTGCTATCAGGGAATTCTCTGCCTGTCTTTCCCCAGTGCTCTGCAAGCTCTCGAGGACAACATAGAATCTGGGGCTCTGTGCTTTCTTTCGTTCTGAACAAGTGTTAGTGTTTTCTGCACAAAAGCGATTCTGCGAAACAATGTGAACACTTCTGCTTCCCAGGCACAGAGAAGGTGCTATCAGGGAATTCTCTGCCTGCCTTTCCCCAGTGCTCTGCAAGCTCTCCAGGACAACATAAAATCTGGGGCTCTGTGCTTTCTTTCCTTCTGAACAAGTGTTACTGTTTTCTGCACAAAAGCGATTCTGCGAAGCAATGTGAACACTTCTGCTTCCCAGGCACAGAGAAGGTGCTAGCAAGGAATTCTCTGCCTGCCTTTCCCCAGTGCTCTGCAAGCTCTCCAGGACAACATAAAATCTGGGGCTCTGTGCTTTCTTTCCTTCTGAACAAGTGTTACTGTTTTCTGCACAAAAGCGATTCTGCGAAGCAATGTGAACAGGCACAGAGAAGGTGCTATCAGGGAATTCTCTGCCTGCTTTTCCCCAGTGCTCTGCAAGCTCTCCAGGACAACATAAAATCTGGGGCTCTGTGCTTTCTTTCCTTCTGAACAAGTGTTACTGTTTTCTGCACAAAAGCGATTCTGCGAAGCAATGTGAACACTTCTGCTTCCCAGGCACAGAGAAGGTGCTAGCAGGGAATTCTCTGCCTGCCTTTCCCCAGTGCTCTGCAAGCTCTCCAGGACAACATAGAATCTGGGGCTCTGTGCTTTCTTTCCTTCTGAACAAGTGTTACTGTTTTCTGCACAAAAGCGATTCTGCGAAGCAATGTGAACAGGCACAGAGAAGGTGCTAGCAGGGAATTCTCTGCCTGCCTTTCCCCAGTGCTCTGCAAGCTCTCCAGGACAACATAGAATCTGGGGCTCTGTGCTTTCTTTCCTTCTGAACAAGTGTTAGTGTTTTCTGCACAAAAGCGATTCTGCGAAGCAATGTGAACACTTCTGCTTCCCAGGCACAGAGAAGGTGCTATCAGGGAATTCTCTGCCTGCCTTTCCCCAGTGCTCTGCAAGCTCTCCAGGACAACATAAAATCTGGGGCTCTGTGCTTTCTTTCCTTCTGAACAAGTGTTACTGTTTTCTGCACAAAAGCGATTCTTGCGAGGCAATGTGAACACTTCTGCTTCCCAGGCACAGAGAAGGTGCTAGCAAGGAATTCTCTGCCTGCCTTTCCCCAGTGCTCTGCAAGCTCTCCAGGACAACATCAAATCTGGGGCTCTGTGCTTTCTTTCGTTCTGAACAAGTGTTACTGTTTTCTGCACAAAAGCGATTCTGCGAAGCAATGTGAACACTTCTGCTTCCCAGGCACAGAGAAGGTGCTAGCAAGGAATTCTCTGCCTGCCTTTCCCCAGTGCTCTGCAAGCTCTCCAGGACAACATAAAATCTGGGGCTCTGTGCTTTCTTTCGTTCTGAACAAGTGTTACTGTTTTCTGCACAAAAGCGATTCTGCGAAGCAATGTGAACACTTCTGCTTCCCAGGCACAGAGAAGGTGCTAGCAGGGAATTCTCTGCCTGCCTTTCCCCAGTGCTCTGCAAGCTCTCCAGGACAACATAAAATCTGGGGCTCTGTGCTTTCTTTCGTTCTGAACAAGTGTTACTGTTTTCTGCACAAAAGCGATTCTGCGAAGCAATGTGAACACTTCTGCTTCCCAGGCACAGAGAAGGTGCTAGCAAGGAATTCTCTGCCTGCCTTTCCCCAGTGCTCTGCAAGCTCTCCAGGACAACATAAAATCTGGGGCTCTGTGCTTTCTTTCGTTCTGAACAAGTGTTACTGTTTTCTGCACAAAAGCGATTCTGCGAAGCAATGTGAACACTTCTGCTTCCCAGGCACAGAGAAGGTGCTAGCAGGGAATTCTCTGCCTGCCTTTCCCCAGTGCTCTGCAAGCTCTCCAGGACAACATAAAATCTGGGGCTCTGTGCTTTCTTTCGTTCTGAACAAGTGTTACTGTTTTCTGCACAAAAGCGATTCTTGCGAAGCAATGTGAACACTTCAGCTTCCCAGGCACAGAGAAGGTGCTAGCAGGGAATTCTCTGCCTGCCTTTCCCCAGTGCTCTGCAAGCTCTCCAGGACAACATAGAATCTGGGGCTCTGTGCTTTCTTTCGTTCTGAACAAGTGTCAGTGTTTTCTGCACAAAAGCGATTCTGCGAAACAATGTGAACACTTCTGCTTCCCAGGCACAGAGAAGGTGCTAGCAGGGAATTCTCTGCCTGCCTTTCCCCAGTGCTCTGCAAGCTCTCCAGGACAACATAAAATCTGGGGCTCTGTGCTTTCTTTCCTTCTGAACAAGTGTTAGTGTTTTCTGCACAAAAGCGATTCTGCGAAGCAATGTGAACACTTCTGCTTCCCAGGCACAGAGAAGGTGCTAGCAGGGAATTCTCTGCCTGCCTTTCCCCAGTGCTCTGCAAGCTCTCCAGGACAACATAAAATCTGGGGCTCTGTGCTTTCTTTCCTTCTGAACAAGTGTTACTGTTTTCTGCACAAAAGCGATTCTTGCGAGGCAATGTGAACACTTCTGCTTCCCAGGCACAGAGAAGGTGCTAGCAAGGAATTCTCTGCCTGCCTTTCCCCAGTGCTCTGCAAGCTCTCCAGGACAACATAAAATCTGGGGCTCTGTGCTTTCTTTCGTTCTGAACAAGTGTTAGTGTTTTCTGCACAAAAGCGATTCTGCGAAGCAATGTGAACACTTCTGCTTCCCAGGCACAGAGAAGGTGCTAGCAAGGAATTCTCTGCCTGCCTTTCCCCAGTGCTCTGCAAGCTCTCCAGGACAACATAAAATCTGGGGCTCTGTGCTTTCTTTCGTTCTGAACAAGTGTTACTGTTTTCTGCACAAAAGCGATTCTGCGAAGCAATGTGAACAGGCACAGAGAAGGTGCTAGCAGGGAATTCTCTGCCTGCCTTTCCCCAGTGCTCTGCAAGCTCTCCAGGACAACATAAAATCTGGGGCTCTGTGCTTTCTTTCGTTCTGAACAAGTGTTACTGTTTTCTGCACAAAAGCGATTCTGCGAAGCAATGTGAACAGGCACAGAGAAGGTGCTATCAGGGAATTCTCTGCCTGCCTTTCTCCAGTGCTCTGCAAGCTCTCCAGGACAACATAAAATCTGGGGCTCTGTGCTTTCTTTCCTTCTGAACAAGTGTTACTGTTTTCTGCACAAAAGCGATTCTGCGAAGCAATGTGAACTGGCACAGAGAAGGTGCTATCAGGGAATTCTCTGCCTGCTTTTCCCCAGTGCTCTGCAAGCTCTCCAGGACAACATAAAATCTGGGGCTCTGTGCTTTCTTTCCTTCTGAACAAGTGTTACTGTTTTCTGCACAAAAGCGATTCTGCGAAGCAATGTGAACAGGCACAGAGAAGGTGCTAGCAGGGAATTCTCTGCCTGCCTTTCCCCAGTGCTCTGCAAGCTCTCCAGGACAACATAAAATCTGGGGCTCTGTGCTTTCTTTCCTTCTGAACAAGTGTTACTGTTTTCTGCACAAAAGCGATTCTGCGAAGCAATGTGAACACTTCTGCTTCCCAGGCACAGAGAAGGTGCTAGCAAGGAATTCTCTGCCTGCCTTTCCCCAGTGCTCTGCAAGCTCTCCAGGACAACATAGAATCTGGGGCTCTGTGCTTTCTTTCCTTCTGAACAAGTGTTACTGTTTTCTGCACAAAAGCGATTCTGCGAAACAATGTGAACAGGCACAGAGAAGGTGCTATCAGGGAATTCTCTGCCTGCCTTTCCCCAGTGCTCTGCAAGCTCTCCAGGACAACATAGAATCTGGGGCTCTGTGCTTTCTTTTGTTCTGAACAAGTGTTAGTGTTTTCTGCACAAAAGCGATTCTGCGAAGCAATGTGAACACTTCTGCTTCCCAGGCACAGAGAAGGTGCTAGCAGGGAATTCTCTGCCTGCCTTTCCCCAGTGCTCTGCAAGCTCTCCAGGACAACATAAAATCTGGGGCTCTGTGCTTTCTTTCCTTCTGAACAAGTGTTACTGTTTTCTGCACAAAAGCGATTCTTGCGAAGCAATGTGAACACTTCTGCTTCCCAGGCACAGAGAAGGTGCTATCGGGGAATTCTCTGCCTGCCTTTCCCCAGTGCTCTGCAAGCTCTCCAGGACAACATAAAATCTGGGGATCTGTGCTTTCTTTCCTTCTGAACAAGTGTTACTGTTTTCTGCACAAAAGCGATTCTGCGAAGCAATATGAACAGGCACAGAGAAGGTGCTATCAGGGAATTCTCTGCCTGCCTTTCCCCAGTGCTCTGCAAGCTCTCCAGGACAACATAAAATCTGGGGCTCTGTGCTTTCTTTCGTTCTGAACAAGTGTTACTGTTTTCTGCACAAAAGCGATTCTGCGAAGCAATGTGAACAGGCACAGAGAAGGTGCTAGCAGGGAATTCTCTGCCTGCCTTTCCCCAGTGCTCTGCAAGCTCTCCAGGACAACATAAAATCTGGGGCTCTGTGCTTTCTTTCCTTCTGAACAAGTGTTACTGTTTTCTGCACAAAAGCGATTCTGCGAAGCAATGTGAACAGGCACAGAGAAGGTGCTAGCAGGGAATTCTCTGCCTGCCTTTCCCCAGTGCTCTGCAAGCTCTCCAGGACAACATAGAATCTGGGGCTCTGTGCTTTCTTTCGTTCTGAACAAGTGTTAGTGTTTTCTGCACAAAAGCGATTCTGCGAAACAATGTGAACACTTCTGCTTCCCAGGCACAGAGAAGGTGCTAGCAGGGAATTCTCTGCCTGCCTTTGCCCAGTGCTCTGCAAGCTCTCCAGGACAACATAGAATCTGGGGCTCTGTGCTTTCTTTCGTTCTGAACAAGTGTTACTGTTTTCTGCACAAAAGCGATTCTGCGAAGCAATGTGAACAGGCACAGAGAAGGTGCTATCAGGGAATTCTCTGCCTGCCTTTCCCCAGTGCTCTGCAAGCTCTCCAGGACAACATAAAATCTGGGGCTCTGTGCTTTCTTTCGTTCTGAACAAGTGTTACTGTTTTCTGCACAAAAGCGATTCTGCGAAGCAATGTGAACACTTCTGCTTCCCAGGCACAGAGAAGGTGCTAGCAAGGAATTCTCTGCCTGCCTTTCCCCAGTGCTCTGCAAGCTCTCCAGGACAACATAAAATCTGGGGCTCTGTGCTTTCTTTCCTTCTGAACAAGTGTTACTGTTTTCTGCACAAAAGCGATTCTGCGAAGCAATGTGAACAGGCACAGAGAAGGTGCTAGCAGGGAATTCTCTGCCTGCCTTTCCCCAGTGCTCTGCAAGCTCTCCAGGACAACATAAAATCTGGGGCTCTGTGCTTTCTTTTGTTCTGAACAAGTGTTAGTGTTTTCTGCACAAAAGCGATTCCTGCGAAGCAATGTGAACACTTCTGCTTCCCAGGCACAGAGAAGGTGCTAGCAAGGAATTCTCTGCCTGCCTTTCCCCAGTGCTCTGCAAGCTCTCGAGGACAACATAGAATCTGGGGCTCTGTGCTTTTTTTCGTTCTGAACAAGTGTTAGTGTTTTATGCACAAAAGCGATTCTGCGAAGCAATGTGAACAGGCACAGAGAAGGTGCTATCAGGGAATTCTCTGCCTGCCTTTCCCCAGTGCTCTGCAAGCTCTCCAGGACAACATAAAATATGGGGCTCTGTGCTTTCTTTCGTTCTGAACAAGTGTTACTGTTTTCTGCACAAAAGCGATTCTGCGAAGCAATGTGAACAGGCACAGAGAAGGTGCTATCAGGGAATTCTCTGCCTGCTTTTCCCCAGTGGTCTGCAAGCTCTCCAGGACAACATAAAATCTGGGGCTCTATGCTTTCTTTCCTTCTGAACAAGTGTTACTGTTTTCTGCACAAAAGCGATTCTGCGAAGCAATGTGAACACTTCTGCTTCCCAGGCACAGAGAAGGTGCTAGCAGGGAATTCTCTGCCTGCCTTTCCCCAGTGCTC
Organism: Strix aluco; assembly: GCF_031877795.1. NCBI lineage: Eukaryota > Metazoa > Chordata > Aves > Strigiformes > Strigidae > Strix > Strix aluco. The sequence goes on from NC_133964.1 coordinate 2,491,908, forward strand.
TGCAAGCTCTCCAGGACAACATAGAATCTGGGGCTCTGTGCTTTCTTTCCTTCTGAACAAGTGTTACTGTTTTCTGCACAAAAGCGATTCTGCGAAGCAATGTGAACAGGCACAGAGAAGGTGCTAGCAGGGAATTCTCTGCCTGCCTTTCCCCAGTGCTCTGCAAGCTCTCCAGGACAACATAAAATCTGGGGCTCTGTGCTTTCTTTCCTTCTGAACAAGTGTTAGTGTTTTCTGCACAAAAGCGATTCTGCGAAGCAATGTGAACACTTCTGCTTCCCAGGCACAGAGAAGGTGCTAGCAAGGAATTCTCTGCCTGCCTTTCCCCAGTGCTCTGCAAGCTCTCCAGGACAACATAAAATCTGGGGCTCTGTGCTTTCTTTCCTTCTGAACAAGTGTTACTGTTTTCTGCACAAAAGCGATTCTGCGAAGCAATGTGAACAGGAACAGAGAAGGTGCTAGCAGGGAATTCTCTGCCTGCCTTTCCCCAGTGCTCTGCAAGCTCTCCAGGACAACATAAAATCTGGGGCTCTGTGCTTTCTTTCGTTCTGAACAAGTGTTACTGTTTTCTGCACAAAAGCGATTCTTGCGAAGCAATGTGAACACTTCTGCTTCCCAGGCACAGAGAAGGTGCTAGCAGGGAATTCTCTGCCTGCCTTTCCCCAGTGCTCTGCAAGCTCTCCAGGACAACATAAAATCTGGGGCTCTGTGCTTTCTTTCGTTCTGAACAAGTGTTACTGTTTTCTGCACAAAAGCGATTCTTGCGAAGCAATGTGAACACTTCTGCTTCCCAGGCACAGAGAAGGTGCTATCAGGGAATTCTCTGCCTGCCTTTCCCCAGTGCTCTGCAAGCTCTCCAGGACAACATAAAATCTGGGGATCTGTGCTTTCTTTCGTTCTGAACAAGTGTTACTGTTTTCTGCACAAAAGCGATTCTTGCGAAGCAATGTGAACACTTCTGCTTCCCAGGCACAGAGAAGGTGCTAGCAGGGAATTCTCTGCCTGCCTTTCCCCAGTGCTCTGCAAGCTCTCCAGGACAACATAAAATCTGGGGCTCTGTGCTTTCTTTCGTTCTGAACAAGTGTTACTGTTTTCTGCACAAAAGCGATTCTGCGAAGCAATGTGAACACTTCTGCTTCCCAGGCACAGAGAAGGTGCTAGCAAGGAATTCTCTGCCTGCCTTTCCCCAGTGCTCTGCAAGCTCTCCAGGACAACATAAAATCTGGGGCTCTGTGCTTTCTTTCCTTCTGAACAAGTGTTACTGTTTTCTGCACAAAAGCGATTCTGCGAAGCAATGTGAACAGGCACAGAGAAGGTGCTAGCAGGGAATTCTCTGCCTGCCTTTCCCCAGTGCTCTGCAAGCTCTCCAGGACAACATAAAATCTGGGGCTCTGTGCTTTCTTTTGTTCTGAACAAGTGTTAGTGTTTTCTGCACAAAAGCGATTCCTGCGAAGCAATGTGAACACTTCTGCTTCCCAGGCACAGAGAAGGTGCTAGCAAGGAATTCTCTGCCTGCCTTTCCCCAGTGCTCTGCAAGCTCTCGAGGACAACATAGAATCTGGGGCTCTGTGCTTTCTTTCGTTCTGAACAAGTGTTACTGTTTTCTGCACAAAAGCGATTCTTGCGAGGCAATGTGAACACTTCTGCTTCCCAGGCACAGAGAAGGTGCTATCAGGGAATTCTCTGCCTGCTTTTCCCCAGTGCTCTGCAAGCTCTCCAGGACAACATAAAATCTGGGGCTCTGTGCTTTCTTTCCTTCTGAACAAGTGTTACTGTTTTCTGCACAAAAGCGATTCTGCGAAGCAATGTGAACACTTCTGCTTCCCAGGCACAGAGAAGGTGCTAGCAGGGAATTCTCTGCCTGCCTTTCCCCAGTGCTCTGCAAGCTCTCCAGGACAACATAGAATCTGGGGCTCTGTGCTTTCTTTCCTTCTGAACAAGTGTTACTGTTTTCTGCACAAAAGCGATTCTTGCGAGGCAATGTGAACACTTCTGCTTCCCAGGCACAGAGAAGGTGCTAGCAAGGAATTCTCTGCCTGCCTTTCCCCAGTGCTCTGCAAGCTCTCCAGGACAACATAAAATCTGGGGCTCTGTGCTTTCTTTCGTTCTGAACAAGTGTTAGTGTTTTCTGCACAAAAGCGATTCTGCGAAGCAATGTGAACACTTCTGCTTCCCAGGCACAGAGAAGGTGCTAGCAAGGAATTCTCTGCCTGCCTTTCCCCAGTGCTCTGCAAGCTCTCCAGGACAACATAAAATCTGGGGCTCTGTGCTTTCTTTCGTTCTGAACAAGTGTTACTGTTTTCTGCACAAAAGCGATTCTGCGAAGCAATGTGAACAGGCACAGAGAAGGTGCTAGCAGGGAATTCTCTGCCTGCCTTTCCCCAGTGCTCTGCAAGCTCTCCAGGACAACATAAAATCTGGGGCTCTGTGCTTTCTTTCGTTCTGAACAAGTGTTACTGTTTTCTGCACAAAAGCGATTCTGCGAAGCAATGTGAACAGGCACAGAGAAGGTGCTATCAGGGAATTCTCTGCCTGCCTTTCTCCAGTGCTCTGCAAGCTCTCCAGGACAACATAAAATCTGGGGCTCTGTGCTTTCTTTCCTTCTGAACAAGTGTTACTGTTTTCTGCACAAAAGCGATTCTGCGAAGCAATGTGAACAGGCACAGAGAAGGTGCTAGCAGGGAATTCTCTGCCTGCCTTTCCCCAGTGCTCTGCAAGCTCTCCAGGACAACATAAAATCTGGGGCTCTGTGCTTTCTTTCCTTCTGAACAAGTGTTACTGTTTTCTGCACAAAAGCGATTCTGCGAAGCAATGTGAACACTTCTGCTTCCCAGGCACAGAGAAGGTGCTAGGAAGGAATTCTCTGCCTGCCTTTCCCCAGTGCTCTGCAAGCTCTCCAGGACAACATAGAATCTGGGGCTCTGTGCTTTCTTTCCTTCTGAACAAGTGTTACTGTTTTCTGCACAAAAGCGATTCTGCGAAACAATGTGAACAGGCACAGAGAAGGTGCTATCAGGGAATTCTCTGCCTGCCTTTCCCCAGTGCTCTGCAAGCTCTCCAGGACAACATAGAATCTGGGGCTCTGTGCTTTCTTTTGTTCTGAACAAGTGTTAGTGTTTTCTGCACAAAAGCGATTCTGCGAAGCAATGTGAACACTTCTGCTTCCCAGGCACAGAGAAGGTGCTAGCAGGGAATTCTCTGCCTGCCTTTCCCCAGTGCTCTGCAAGCTCTCCAGGACAACATAAAATCTGGGGCTCTGTGCTTTCTTTCCTTCTGAACAAGTGTTACTGTTTTCTGCACAAAAGCGATTCTTGCGAAGCAATGTGAACACTTCTGCTTCCCAGGCACAGAGAAGGTGCTATCGGGGAATTCTCTGCCTGCCTTTCCCCAGTGCTCTGCAAGCTCTCCAGGACAACATAAAATCTGGGGATCTGTGCTTTCTTTCCTTCTGAACAAGTGTTACTGTTTTCTGCACAAAAGCGATTCTGCGAAGCAATATGAACAGGCACAGAGAAGGTGCTAGCAGGGAATTCTCTGCCTGCCTTTCCCCAGTGCTCTGCAAGCTCTCCAGGACAACATAAAATCTGGGGCTCTGTGCTTTCTTTCGTTCTGAACAAGTGTTACTGTTTTCTGCACAAAAGCGATTCTGCGAAGCAATGTGAACAGGCACAGAGAAGGTGCTAGCAGGGAATTCTCTGCCTGCCTTTCCCCAGTGCTCTGCAAGCTCTCCAGGACAACATAAAATCTGGGGCTCTGTGCTTTCTTTCCTTCTGAACAAGTGTTACTGTTTTCTGCACAAAAGCGATTCTGCGAAGCAATGTGAACACTTCTGCTTCCCAGGCACAGAGAAGGTGCTAGCAGGGAATTCTCTGCCTGCCTTTCCCCAGTGCTCTGCAAGCTCTCCAGGACAACATAAAATCTGGGGCTCTGTGCTTTCTTTCCTTCTGAACAAGTGTTACTGTTTTCTGCACAAAAGCGATTCTGCGAAGCAATGTGAACAGGCACAGAGAAGGTGCTAGCAGGGAATTCTCTGCCTGCCTTTCCCCAGTGCTCTGCAAGCTCTCCAGGACAACATAGAATCTGGGGCTCTGTGCTTTCTTTCGTTCTGAACAAGTGTTAGTGTTTTCTGCACAAAAGCGATTCTGCGAAACAATGTGAACACTTCTGCTTCCCAGGCACAGAGAAGGTGCTAGCAGGGAATTCTCTGCCTGCCTTTCCCCAGTGCTCTGCAAGCTCTCCAGGACAACATAGAATCTGGGGCTCTGTGCTTTCTTTCGTTCTGAACAAGTGTTACTGTTTTCTGCACAAAAGCGATTCTGCGAAGCAATGTGAACAGGCACAGAGAAGGTGCTATCAGGGAATTCTCTGCCTGCCTTTCCCCAGTGCTCTGCAAGCTCTCCAGGACAACATAAAATCTGGGGCTCTGTGCTTTCTTTCGTTCTGAACAAGTGTTACTGTTTTCTGCACAAAAGCGATTCTGCGAAGCAATGTGAACACTTCTGCTTCCCAGGCACAGAGAAGGTGCTAGCAAGGAATTCTCTGCCTGCCTTTCCCCAGTGCTCTGCAAGCTCTCCAGGACAACATAAAATCTGGGGCTCTGTGCTTTCTTTCCTTCTGAACAAGTGTTACTGTTTTCTGCACAAAAGCGATTCTGCGAAGCAATGTGAACAGGCACAGAGAAGGTGCTAGCAGGGAATTCTCTGCCTGCCTTTCCCCAGTGCTCTGCAAGCTCTCCAGGACAACATAAAATCTGGGGCTCTGTGCTTTCTTTTGTTCTGAACAAGTGTTAGTGTTTTCTGCACAAAAGCGATTCCTGCGAAGCAATGTGAACAGGCACAGAGAAGGTGCTATCAGGGAATTCTCTGCCTGCCTTTCCCCAGTGCTCTGCAAGCTCTCCAGGACAACATAAAATATGGGGCTCTGTGCTTTCTTTCGTTCTGAACAAGTGTTACTGTTTTCTGCACAAAAGCGATTCTGCGAAGCAATGTGAACAGGCACAGAGAAGGTGCTATCAGGGAATTCTCTGCCTGCTTTTCCCCAGTGGTCTGCAAGCTCTCCAGGACAACATAAAATCTGGGGCTCTATGCTTTCTTTCCTTCTGAACAAGTGTTACTGTTTTCTGCACAAAAGCGATTCTGCGAAGCAATGTGAACACTTCTGCTTCCCAGGCACAGAGAAGGTGCTAGCAGGGAATTCTCTGCCTGCCTTTCCCCAGTGCTCTGCAAGCTCTCCAGGACAACATAGAATCTGGGGCTCTGTGCTTTCTTTCCTTCTGAACAAGTGTTACTGTTTTCTGCACAAAAGCGATTCTGCGAAGCAATGTGAACAGGCACAGAGAAGGTGCTAGCAGGGAATTCTCTGCCTGCCTTTCCCCAGTGCTCTGCAAGCTCTCCAGGACAACATAAAATCTGGGGCTCTGTGCTTTCTTTCCTTCTGAACAAGTGTTAGTGTTTTCTGCACAAAAGCGATTCTGCGAAGCAATGTGAACACTTCTGCTTCCCAGGCACAGAGAAGGTGCTAGCAAGGAATTCTCTGCCTGCCTTTCCCCAGTGCTCTGCAAGCTCTCCAGGACAACATAAAATCTGGGGCTCTGTGCTTTCTTTCGTTCTGAACAAGTGTTACTGTTTTCTGCACAAAAGCGATTCTTGTGAAGCAATGTGAACACTTCTGCTTCCCAGGCACAGAGAAGGTGCTAGCAGGGAATTCTCTGCCTGCCTTTCCCCAGTGCTCTGCAAGCTCTCCAGGACAACATAAAATCTGGGGCTCTGTGCTTTCTTTCGTTCTGAACAAGTGTTACTGTTTTCTGCACAAAAGCGATTCTGCGAAGCAATGTGAACAGGCACAGAGAAGGTGCTATCAGGGAATTCTCTGCCTGCCTTTCCCCAGTGCTCTGCAAGCTCTCCAGGACAACATAAAATCTGGGGCTCTGTGCTTTCTTTCCTTCTGAACAAGTGTTACTGTTTTCTGCACAAAAGCGATTCTGCGAAGCAATGTGAACAGGAACAGAGAAGGTGCTATCAGGGAATTCTCTGCCTGCCTTTCCCCAGTGCTCTGCAAGCTCTCCAGGACAACATAAAATCTGGGGCTCTGTGCTTTCTTTCGTTCTGAACAAGTGTTACTGTTTTCTGCACAAAAGCGATTCTTGCGAAGCAATGTGAACACTTCTGCTTCCCAGGCACAGAGAAGGTGCTAGCAGGGAATTCTCTGCCTGCCTTTCCCCAGTGCTCTGCAAGCTCTCCAGGACAACATAAAATCTGGGGCTCTGTGCTTTCTTTCGTTCTGAACAAGTGTTACTGTTTTCTGCACAAAAGCGATTCTTGCGAAGCAATGTGAACACTTCTGCTTCCCAGGCACAGAGAAGGTGCTATCAGGGAATTCTCTGCCTGCCTTTCCCCAGTGCTCTGCAAGCTCTCCAGGACAACATAAAATCTGGGGATCTGTGCTTTCTTTCGTTCTGAACAAGTGTTACTGTTTTCTGCACAAAAGCGATTCTTGCGAAGCAATGTGAACACTTCTGCTTCCCAGGCACAGAGAAGGTGCTATCAGGGAATTCTCTGCCTGCCTTTCCCCAGTGCTCTGCAAGCTCTCCAGGACAACATAAAATCTGGGGCTCTGTGCTTTCTTTCGTTCTGAACAAGTGTTACTGTTTTCTGCACAAAAGCGATTCTGCGAAGCAATGTGAACACTTCTGCTTCCCAGGCACAGAGAAGGTGCTAGCAAGGAATTCTCTGCCTGCCTTTCCCCAGTGCTCTGCAAGCTCTCCAGGACAACATAAAATCTGGGGCTCTGTGCTTTCTTTCCTTCTGAACAAGTGTTACTGTTTTCTGCACAAAAGCGATTCTGCGAAGCAATGTGAACAGGCACAGAGAAGGTGCTAGCAGGGAATTCTCTGCCTGCCTTTCCCCAGTGCTCTGCAAGCTCTCCAGGACAACATAAAATCTGGGGCTCTGTGCTTTCTTTTGTTCTGAACAAGTGTTAGTGTTTTCTGCACAAAAGCGATTCCTGCGAAGCAATGTGAACACTTCTGCTTCCCAGGCACAGAGAAGGTGCTAGCAAGGAATTCTCTGCCTGCCTTTCCCCAGTGCTCTGCAAGCTCTCGAGGACAACATAGAATCTGGGGCTCTGTGCTTTCTTTCGTTCTGAACAAGTGTTACTGTTTTCTGCACAAAAGCGATTCTGCGAAGCAATGTGAACAGGCACAGAGAAGGTGCTATCAGGGAATTCTCTGCCTGCCTTTCCCCAGTGCTCTGCAAGCTCTCCAGGACAACATAAAATATGGGGCTCTGTGCTTTCTTTCCTTCTGAACAAGTGTTACTGTTTTCTGCACAAAAGCGATTCTGCGAAGCAATGTGAACAGGCACAGAGAAGGTGCTATCAGGGAATTCTCTGCCTGCTTTTCCCCAGTGGTCTGCAAGCTCTCCAGGACAACATAAAATCTGGGGCTCTATGCTTTCTTTCCTTCTGAACAAGTGTTACTGTTTTCTGCACAAAAGCGATTCTGCGAAGCAATGTGAACACTTCTGCTTCCCAGGCACAGAGAAGGTGCTAGCAGGGAATTCTCTGCCTGCCTTTCCCCAGTGCTCTGCAAGCTCTCCAGGACAACATAGAATCTGGGGCTCTGTGCTTTCTTTCCTTCTGAACAAGTGTTAGTGTTTTCTGCACAAAAGCGATTCTGCGAAGCAATGTGAACACTTCTGCTTCCCAGGCACAGAGAAGGTGCTAGCAAGGAATTCTCTGCCTGCCTTTCCCCAGTGCTCTGCAAGCTCTCCAGGACAACATAAAATCTGGGGCTCTCTGCTTTCTTTCGTTCTGAACAAGTGTTACTGTTTTCTGCACAAAAGCGATTCTGCGAAGCAATGTGAACACTTCTGCTTCCCAGGCACAGAGAAGGTGCTAGCAGGGAATTCTCTGCCTGCCTTTCCCCAGTGCTCTGCAAGCTCTCCAGGACAACATCAAATCTGGGGCTCTGTGCTTTCTTTCGTTCTGAACAAGTGTTACTGTTTTCTGCACAAAAGCGATTCTGCGAAGCAATGTGAACAGGCACAGAGAAGGTGCTATCAGGGAATTCTCTGCCTGCTTTTCCCCAGTGCTCTGCAAGCTCTCCAGGACAACATAAAATCTGGGGCTCTGTGCTTTCTTTCGTTCTGAACAAGTGTTACTGTTTTCTGAACAAAAGCGATTCTGCGAAACAATGTGAACAGGCACAGAGAAGGTGCTATCAGGGAATTCTCTGCCTGCCTTTCCCCAGTGCTCTGCAAGCTCTCCAGGACAACATAGAATCTGGGGCTCTGTGCTTTCTTTCCTTCTGAACAAGTGTTAGTGTTTTCTGCACAAAAGCGATTCTGCGAAGCAATGTGAACACTTCTGCTTCCCAGGCACAGAGAAGGTGCTAGCAGGGAATTCTCTGCCTGCCTTTCCCCAGTGCTCTGCAAGCTCTCCAGGACAACATAAAATCTGGGGTTCTGTGCTTTCTTTCCTTCTGAACAAGTGTTACTGTTTTCTGCACAAAAGCGATTCTGCGAAGCAATGTGAACAGGCACAGAGAAGGTGCTATCAGGGAATTCTCTGCCTGCCTTTCCCCAGTGCTCTGCAAGCTCTCGAGGACAACATAAAATCTGGGGCTCTGTGCTTTCTTTCCTTCTGAACAAGTGTTACTGTTTTCTGCACAAAAGCGATTCTGCGAAGCAATGTGAACAGGCACAGAGAAGGTGCTAGCAGGGAATTCTCTGCCTGCTTTTCCCCAGTGGTCTGCAAGCTCTCCAGGACAACATAAAATCTGGGGCTCTGTGCTTTCTTTCCTTCTGAACAAGTGTTACTGTTTTCTGCACAAAAGCGATTCTGCGAAGCAATGTGAACACTTCTGCTTCCCAGGCACAGAGAAGGTGCTAGCAGGGAATTCTCTGCCTGCCTTTCCCCAGTGCTCTGCAAGCTCTCCAGGACAACAGAGAATCTGGGGCTCTGTGCTTTCTTTCCTTCTGAACAAGTGTTACTGTTTTCTGCACAAAAGCGATTCTGCGAAGCAATGTGAACACTTCTGCTTCCCAGGCACAGAGAAGGTGCTAGCAGGGAATTCTCTGCCTGCCTTCCCCCAGTGCTCTGCAAGCTCTCCAGGACAACATAGAATCTGGGGCTCTGTGCTTTCTTTCGTTCTGAACAAGTGTTAGTGTTTTCTGCACAAAAGCGATTCTGCGAAGCAATGTGAACACTTCTGCTTCCCAGGCACAGAGAATGTGCTAGCAGGGAATTCTCTGCCTGCCTTTCCCCAGTGCTCTGCAAGCTCTCCAGGACAACATAGAATCTGGGGCTCTGTGCTTTCTTTCCTTCTGAACAAGTGTTACTGTTTTCTGCACAAAAGCGATTCTGCGAAACAATGTCAACAGGCACAGAGAAGGTGCTAGCAGGGAAGTCTCTGCCTGCCTTTCCCCAGTGCTCTGCAAGCTCTCCAGGACAACATAAAATCTGGGGCTCTGTGCTTTCTTTCGTTCTGAACAAGTGTTACTGTTTTCTGCACAAAAGCGATTCTGCGAAGCAATGTGAACACTTCTGCTTCCCAGGCACAGAGAAGGTGCTAGCAAGGAATTCTCTGCCTGCCTTTCCCCAGTGCTCTGCAAGCTCTCCAGGACAACATAGAATCTGGGGCTCTGTGCTTTCTTTCGTTCTGAACAAGTGTTACTGTTTTCTGCACAAAAGCGATTCTTGCGAAGCAATGTGAACACTTCTGCTTCCCAGGCACAGAGAAGGTGCTAGCAGGGAATTCTCTGCCTGCCTTTCCCCAGTGCTCTGCAAGCTCTCCAGGACAACATAAAATCTGGGGATCTGTGCTTTCTTTCGTTCTGAACAAGTGTTACTGTTTTCTGCACAAAAGCGATTCTGCGAAGCAATATGAACAGGCACAGAGAAGGTGCTATCAGGGAATTCTCTGCCTGCCTTTCCCCAGTGCTCTGCAAGCTCTCCAGGACAACATAAAATCTGGGGCTCTGTGCTTTCTTTCCTTCTGAACAAGTGTTACTGTTTTCTGCACAAAAGCGATTCTGCGAAGCAATGTGAACAGGCACAGAGAAGGTGCTAGCAGGGAATTCTCTGCCTGCCTTTCCCCAGTGCTCTGCAAGCTCTCCAGGACAACATAAAATCTGGGGCTCTGTGCTTTCTTTCCTTCTGAACAAGTGTTACTGTTTTCTGCACAAAAGCGATTCTGCGAAGCAATGTGAACACTTCTGCTTCCCAGGCACAGAGAAGGTGCTAGCAGGGAATTCTCTGCCTGCCTTTCCCCAGTGCTCTGCAAGCTCTCCAGGACAACATCAAATCTGGGGCTCTGTGCTTTCTTTCCTTCTGAACAAGTGTTACTGTTTTCTGCACAAAAGCGATTCTGCGACGCAATGTGAACAGGCACAGAGAAGGTGCTATCAGGGAATTCTCTGCCTGCTTTTCCCCAGTGCTCTGCAAGCTCTCCAGGACAACATAAAATCTGGGGCTCTGTGCTTTCTTTCCTTCTGAACAAGTGTTACTGTTTTCTGCACAAAAGCGATTCTGCGAAGCAATGTGAACACTTCTGCTTCCCAGGCACAGAGAAGGTGCTAGCAAGGAATTCTCTGCCTGCCTTTCCCCAGTGCTCTGCAAGCTCTCGAGGACAACATAGAATCTGGGGCTCTGTGCTTTCTTTCGTTCTGAACAAGTGTTAGTGTTTTCTGCACAAAAGCGATTCTGCGAAGCAATGTGAACACTTCTGCTTCCCAGGCACAGAGAAGGTGCTAGCAGGGAATTCTCTGCCTGCCTTTCCCCAGTGCTCTGCAAGCTCTCCAGGACAACATAAAATCTGGGGCTCTGTGATTTCTTTCCTTCTGAACAAGTGTTACTGTTTTCTGCACAAAAGCGATTCTGCGAAGCAATGTGAACAGGCACAGAGAAGGTGCTATCGGGGAATTCTCTGCCTGCCTTTCCCCAGTGCTCTGCAAGCTCTCCAGGACAACATAAAATCTGGGGCTCTGTGCTTTCTTTCCTTCTGAACAAGTGTTACTGTTTTCTGCACAAAAGCGATTCTGCGAAACAATGTGAACACTTCTGCTTCCCAGGCACAGAGAAGGTGCTAGCAAGGAATTCTCTGCCTGCCTTTCCCCAGTGCTCTGCAAGTTCTCGAGGACAACATAAAATCTGGGGCTCTGTGCTTTCTTTCGTTCTGAACAAGTGTTAGTGTTTTCTGCACAAAAGCGATTCTGCGAAGCAATGTGAACAGGCACAGAGAAGGTGCTAGCAGGGAATTCTCTGCCTGCCTTTCCCCAGTGCTCTGCAAGCTCTCCACGACAACATAAAATCTGGGGCTCTGTGCTTTCTTTCCTTCTGAACAAGTGTTACTGTTTTCTGCACAAAAGCGATTCTGCGAAGCAATGTGAACAGGCACAGAGAAGGTGCTATCAGGGAATTCTCTGCCTGTTTTTCCCCAGTGCTCTGCAAGCTCTCCAGGACAACATAAAATCTGGGGCTCTGTGCTTTCTTTTGTTCTGAACAAGTGTTAGTGTTTTCTGCACAAAAGCGATTCCTGCGAAGCAATGTGAACACTTCTGCTTCCCAGGCACAGAGAAGGTGCTAGCAAGGAATTCTCTGCCTGCCTTTCCCCAGTGCTCTGCAAGCTCTCGAGGACAACATAGAATCTGGGGCTCTGTGCTTTCTTTCGTTCTGAACAAGTGTTAGTGTTTTCTGCACAAAAGCGATTCTGCGAAGCAATGTGAACAGGCACAGAGAAGGTGCTATCAGGGAATTCTCTGCCTGCCTTTCCCCAGTGCTCTGCAAGCTCTCCAGGACAACATAAAATATGGGGCTCTGTGCTTTCTTTCGTTCTGAACAAGTGTTACTGTTTTCTGCACAAAAGCGATTCTGCGAAGCAATGTGAACAGGCACAGAGAAGGTGCTATCAGGGAATTCTCTGCCTGCTTTTCCCCAGTGGTCTGCAAGCTCTCCAGGACAACATAAAATCTGGGGCTCTATGCTTTCTTTCCTTCTGAACAAGTGTTACTGTTTTCTGCACAAAAGCGATTCTGCGAAGCAATGTGAACACTTCTGCTTCCCAGGCACAGAGAAGGTGCTAGCAGGGAATTCTCTGCCTGCCTTTCCCCAGTGCTCTGCAAGCTCTCCAGGACAACATAGAATCTGGGGCTCTGTGCTTTCTTTCCTTCTGAACAAGTGTTACTGTTTTCTGCACAAAAGCGATTCTGCGAAGCAATGTGAACAGGCACAGAGAAGGTGCTAGCAGGGAATTCTCTGCCTGCCTTTCCCCAGTGCTCTGCAAGCTCTCCAGGACAACATAAAATCTGGGGCTCTGTGCTTTCTTTCCTTCTGAACAAGTGTTAGTGTTTTCTGCACAAAAGCGATTCTGCGAAGCAATGTGAACACTTCTGCTTCCCAGGCACAGAGAAGGTGCTAGCAAGGAATTCTCTGCCTGCCTTTCCCCAGTGCTCTGCAAGCTCTCCAGGACAACATAAAATCTGGGGCTCTGTGCTTTCTTTCGTTCTGAACAAGTGTTACTGTTTTCTGCACAAAAGCGATTCTTGTGAAGCAATGTGAACACTTCTGCTTCCCAGGCACAGAGAAGGTGCTAGCAGGGAATTCTCTGCCTGCCTTTCCCCAGTGCTCTGCAAGCTCTCCAGGACAACATAAAATCTGGGGCTCTGTGCTTTCTTTCCTTCTGAACAAGTGTTACTGTTTTCTGCACAAAAGCGATTCTGCGAAGCAATGTGAACAGGCACAGAGAAGGTGCTATCAGGGAATTCTCTGCCTGCCTTTCCCCAGTGCTCTGCAAGCTCTCCAGGACAACATAAAATCTGGGGCTCTGTGCTTTCTTTCCTTCTGAACAAGTGTTACTGTTTTCTGCACAAAAGCGATTCTGCGAAGCAATGTGAACAGGAACAGAGAAGGTGCTATCAGGGAATTCTCTGCCTGCCTTTCCCCAGTGCTCTGCAAGCTCTCCAGGACAACATAGAATCTGGGGCTCTGTGCTTTCTTTCCTTCTGAACAAGTGCTAGTGTTTTCTGCACAAAAGCGATTCTGCGAAGCAATGTGAACACTTCTGCTTCCCAGGCACAGAGAAGGTGCTAGCAGGGAATTCTCTGCCTGCCTTTCCCCAGTGCTCTGCAAGCTCTCCAGGACAACATAAAATCTGGGGTTCTGTGCTTTCTTTCCTTCTGAACAAGTGTTACTGTTTTCTGCACAAAAGCGATTCTGCGAAGCAATGTGAACAGGCACAGAGAAGGTGCTATCAGGGAATTCTCTGCCTGCTTTTCCCCAGTGCTCTGCAAGCTCTCCAGGACAACATAAAATCTGGGGCTCTGTGCTTTCTTTCGTTCTGAACAAGTGTTACTGTTTTCTGCACAAAAGCGATTCTTGCGAAGCAATGTGAACACTTCTGCTTCCCAGGCACAGAGAAGGTGCTAGCAAGGAATTCTCTGCCTGCCTTTCCCCAGTGCTCTGCAAGCTCTCGAGGACAACATAAAATCTGGGGCTCTGTGCTTTCTTTCGTTCTGAACAAGTGTTACTGTTTTCTGCACAAAAGCGATTCTGCGAAGCAATGTGAACAGGCACAGAGAAGGTGCTATCAGGGAATTCTCTGCCTGCCTTTCCCCAGTGCTCTGCAAGCTCTCGAGGACAACATAAAATCTGGGGCTCTCTGCTTTCTTTTCTTCTGAACAAGTGTTACTGTTTTCTGCACAAAAGCGATTCTGCGAAGCAATGTGAACAGGCACAGAGAAGGTGCTATCAGGGAATTCTCTGCCTGCTTTTCCCCAGTGGTCTGCAAGCTCTCCAGGACAACATAAAATCTGGGGCTCTGTGCTTTCTTTCCTTCTGAACAAGTGTTACTGTTTTCTGCACAAAAGCGATTCTGCGAAGCAATGTGAACACTTCTGCTTCCCAGGCACAGAGAAGGTGCTAGCAAGGAATTCTCTGCCTGCCTTTCCCCAGTGCTCTGCAAGCTCTCCAGGACAACATAAAATCTGGGGCTCTGTGCTTTCTTTCCTTCTGAACAAGTGTTACTGTTTTCTGCACAAAAGCGATTCTTGCGAAGCAATGTGAACACTTCTGCTTCCCAGGCACAGAGAAGGTGCTAGCAAGGAATTCTCTGCCTGCCTTTCCCCAGTGCTCTGCAAGCTCTCCAGGACAACATAAAATCTGGGGATCTGTGCTTTCTTTCGTTCTGAACAAGTGTTACTGTTTTCTGCACAAAAGCGATTCTTGCGAAGCAATGTGAACACTTCTGCTTCCCAGGCACAGAGAAGGTGCTAGCAAGGAATTCTCTGCCTGCCTTTCCCCAGTGCTCTGCAAGCTCTCCAGGACAACATAAAATCTGGGGCTCTGTGCTTTCTTTCGTTCTGAACAAGTGTTACTGTTTTCTGCACAAAAGCGATTCTGCGAAGCAATGTGAACAGGCACAGAGAAGGTGCTATCAGGGAATTCTCTGCCTGCCTTTCCCCAGTGCTCTGCAAGCTCTCCAGGACAACATAAAATCTGGGGCTCTGTGCTTTCTTTCCTTCTGAACAAGTGTTACTGTTTTCTGCACAAAAGTGATTCTGCGAAGCAATGTGAACAGGCACAGAGAAGGTGCTATCAGGGAATTCTCTGCCTGCTTTTCCCCAGTGCTCTGCAAGCTCTCCAGGACAACATAAAATCTGGGGCTCTGTGCTTTCTTTCGTTCTGAACAAGTGTTACTGTTTTCTGCACAAAAGCGATTCTGCGAAGCAATGTGAACACTTCTGCTTCCCAGGCACAGAGAAGGTGCTAGCAGGGAATTCTCTGCCTGCCTTTCCCCAGTGCTCTGCAAGCTCTCCAGGACAACATAGAATCTGGGGCTCTGTGCTTTCTTTCCTTCTGAACAAGTGTTAATGTTTTCGGCACAAAAGCGATTCTGCGAAGCAATGTAAACAGGCACAGAGAAGGTGCTAGCAGGGAATTCTCTGCCTGCCTTTCCCCAGTGCTCTGCAAGCTCTCCAGGACAACATAAAATCTGGGGCTCTGTGCTTTCTTTCCTTCTGAACAAGTGTTAGTGTTTTCTGCACAAAAGCGATTCTGCGAAGCAATGTGAACACTTCTGCTTCCCAGGCACAGAGAAGGTGCTAGCAGGGAATTCTCTGCCTGCCTTTCCCCAGTGCTCTGCAAGCTCTCCAGGACAACATAAAATCTGGGGCTCTGTGCTTTCTTTCGTTCTGAACAAGTGTTACTGTTTTCTGCACAAAAGCGATTCTGCGAAGCAATGTGAACAGGCACAGAGAAGGTGCTATCAGGGAATTCTCTGCCTGCTTTTCCCCAGTGCTCTGCAAGCTCTCCAGGACAACATAAAATCTGGGGCTCTGTGCTTTCTTTCGTTCTGAACAAGTGTTACTGTTTTCTGAACAAAAGCGATTCTGCGAAACAATGTGAACAGGCACAGAGAAGGTGCTATCAGGGAATTCTCTGCCTGCCTTTCCCCAGTGCTCTGCAAGCTCTCCAGGACAACATAAAATCTGGGGCTCTGTGCTTTCTTTCCTTCTGAACAAGTGTTAGTGTTTTCTGCACAAAAGCGATTCTGCGAAGCAATGTGAACACTTCTGCTTCCCAGGCACAGAGAAGGTGCTAGCAGGGAATTCTCTGCCTGCCTTTCCCCAGTGCTCTGCAAGCTCTCCAGGACAACATAAAATCTGGGGTTCTGTGCTTTCTTTCCTTCTGAACAAGTGTTACTGTTTTCTGCACAAAAGCGATTCTGCGAAGCAATGTGAACAGGCACAGAGAAGGTGCTATCAGGGAATTCTCTGCCTGCTTTTCCCCAGTGCTCTGCAAGCTCTCCAGGACAACATAAAATCTGGGGCTCTGTGCTTTCTTTCCTTCTGAACAAGTGTTACTGTTTTCTGCACAAAAGCGATTCTGCGAAGCAATGTGAACACTTCTGCTTCCCAGGCACAGAGAAGGTGCTAGCAAGGAATTCTCTGCCTGCCTTTCCCCAGTGCTCTGCAAGCTCTCCAGGACAACATAGAATCTGGGGCTCTGTGCTTTCTTTCCTTCTGAACAAGTGTTACTGTTTTCTGCACAAAAGCGATTCTGCGAAGCAATGTGAACAGGCACAGAGAAGGTGCTAGCAGGGAATTCTCTGCCTGCCTTTCCCCAGTGCTCTGCAAGCTCTCCAGGACAACATAAAATCTGGGGCTCTGTGCTTTCTTTCCTTCTGAACAAGTGTTAGTGTTTTCTGCACAAAAGCGATTCTGCGAAGCAATGTGAACACTTCTGCTTCCCAGGTACAGAGAAGGTGCTAGCAAGGAATTCTCTGCCTGCCTTTCCCCAGTGCTCTGCAAGCTCTCCAGGACAACATAAAATCTGGGGCTCTGTGCTTTCTTTCGTTCTGAACAAGTGTTACTGTTTTCTGCACAAAAGCGATTCTTGTGAAGCAATGTGAACAGGCACAGAGAAGGTGCTATCAGGGAATTCTCTGCCTGCCTTTCCCCAGTGCTCTGCAAGCTCTCGAGGACAACATAAAATCTGGGACTCTGTGCTTTCTTTCCTTCTGAACAAGTGTTACTGTTTTCTGCACAAAAGCGATTCTGCGAAGCAATGTGAACAGGCACAGAGAAGGTGCTAGCAGGGAATTCTCTGCCTGCTTTTCCCCAGTGGTCTGCAAGCTCTCCAGGACAACATAAAATCTGGGGCTCTGTGCTTTCTTTCCTTCTGAACAAGTGTTACTGTTTTCTGCACAAAAGCGATTCTGCGAAGCAATGTGAACACTTCTGCTTCCCAGGCACAGAGAAGGTGCTAGCAGGGAATTCTCTGCCTGCCTTTCCCCAGTGCTCTGCAAGCTCTCCAGGACAACAGAGAATCTGGGGCTCTGTGCTTTCTTTCCTTCTGAACAAGTGTTACTGTTTTCTGCACAAAAGCGATTCTGCGAAGCAATGTGAACACTTCTGCTTCCCAGGCACAGAGAAGGTGCTAGCAAGGAATTCTCTGCCTGCCTTTCCCCAGTGCTCTGCAAGCTCTCCAGGACAACATAAAATCTGGGGCTCTGTGCTTTCTTTCGTTCTGAACAAGTGTTACTGTTTTCTGCACAAAAGCGATTCTTGCGAAGCAATGTGAGCAGGCACAGAGAAGGTGCTATCAGGGAATTCTCTGCCTGCCTTTCCCCAGTGCTCTGCAAGCTCTCCAGGACAACATAAAATCTGGGGATCTGTGCTTTCTTTCGTTCTGAACAAGTGTTACTGTTTTCTGCACAAAAGCGATTCTTGCGAAGCAATGTGAACACTTCTGCTTCCCAGGCACAGAGAAGGTGCTAGCAAGGAATTCTCTGCCTGCCTTTCCCCAGTGCTCTGCAAGCTCTCGAGGACAACATAAAATCTGGGGCTCTGTGCTTTCTTTCGTTCTGAACAAGTGTTACTGTTTTCTGCACAAAAGCGATTCTGCGAAGCAATGTGAACAGGCACAGAGAAGGTGCTATCAGGGAATTCTCTGCCTGCCTTTCCCCAGTGCTATGCAAGCTCTCGAGGACAACATAAAATCTGGGGCTCTGTGCTTTCTTTCCTTCTGAACAAGTGTTACTGTTTTCTGCACAAAAGCGATTCTGCGAAGCAATGTGAACAGGCACAGAGAAGGTGCTATCAGGGAATTCTCTGCCTGCTTTTCCCCAGTGGTCTGCAAGCTCTCCAGGACAACATAAAATCTGGGGCTCTGTGCTTTCTTTCCTTCTGAACAAGTGTTACTGTTTTCTGCACAAAAGCGATTCTGCGAAGCAATGTGAACACTTCTGCTTCCCAGGCACAGAGAAGGTGCTAGCAGGGAATTCTCTGCCTGCCTTTCCCCAGTGCTCTGCAAGCTCTCCAGGACAACATAGAATCTGGGGCTCTGTGCTTTCTTTCCTTCTGAACAAGTGTTACTGTTTTCTGCACAAAAGCGATTCTGCGAAGCAATGTGAACACTTCTGCTTCCCAGGCACAGAGAAGGTGCTAGCAAGGAATTCTCTGCCTGCCTTTCCCCAGTGCTCTGCAAGCTCTCCAGGACAACATAAAATCTGGGGCTCTGTGCTTTCTTTCGTTCTGAACAAGTGTTACTGTTTTCTGCACAAAAGCGATTCTTGCGAAGCAATGTGAACACTTCTGCTTCCCAGGCACAGAGAAGGTGCTAGCAGGGAATTCTCTGCCTGCCTTTCCCCAGTGCTCTGCAAGCTCTCGAGGACAACATAAAATCTGGGGCTCTGTGCTTTCTTTCGTTCTGAACAAGTGTTACTGTTTTCTGCACAAAAGCGATTCTGCGAAGCAATGTGAGCAGGCACAGAGAAGGTGCTATCAGGGAACTCTCTGCCTGCCTTTCCCCAGTGCTCTGCAAGCTCTCCAGGACAACATAAAATCTGGGGATCTGTGCTTTCTTTCGTTCTGAACAAGTGTTACTGTTTTCTGCACAAAAGCGATTCTTGCGAAGCAATGTGAACACTTCTGCTTCCCAGGCACAGAGAAGGTGCTAGCAAGGAATTCTCTGCCTGCCTTTCCCCAGTGCTCTGCAAGCTCTCGAGGACAACATAAAATCTGGGGCTCTGTGCTTTCTTTCGTTCTGAACAAGTGTTACTGTTTTCTGCACAAAAGCGATTCTGCGAAGCAATGTGAACAGGCACAGAGAAGGTGCTATCAGGGAATTCTCTGCCTGCCTTTCCCCAGTGCTCTGCAAGCTCTCCAGGACAACATAAAATCTGGGGCTCTGTGCTTTCTTTCCTTCTGAACAAGTGTTACTGTTTTCTGCACAAAAGTGATTCTGCGAAGCAATGTGAACAGGCACAGAGAAGGTGCTATCAGGGAATTCTCTGCCTGCTTTTCCCCAGTGCTCTGCAAGCTCTCCAGGACAACATAAAATCTGGGGCTCTGTGCTTTCTTTCGTTCTGAACAAGTGTTACTGTTTTCTGCACAAAAGCGATTCTGCGAAGCAATGTGAACACTTCTGCTTCCCAGGCACAGAGAAGGTGCTAGCAGGGAATTCTCTGCCTGCTTTTCCCCAGTGCTCTGCAAGCTCTCCAGGACAACATAGAATCTGGGGCTCTGTGCTTTCTTTCCTTCTGAACAAGTGTTAATGTTTTCTGCACAAAAGCGATTCTGCGAAGCAATGTAAACAGGCACAGAGAAGGTGCTAGCAGGGAATTCTCTGCCTGCCTTTCCCCAGTGCTCTGCAAGCTCTCCAGGACAACATAAAATCTGGGGCTCTGTGCTTTCTTTCCTTCTGAACAAGTGTTAGTGTTTTCTGCACAAAAGCGATTCTGCGAAGCAATGTGAACACTTCTGCTTCCCAGGCACAGAGAAGGTGCTAGCAGGGAATTCTCTGCCTGCCTTTCCCCAGTGCTCTGCAAGCTCTCCAGGACAACATAAAATCTGGGGCTCTGTGCTTTCTTTCGTTCTGAACAAGTGTTACTGTTTTCTGCACAAAAGCGATTCTGCGAAGCAATGTGAACAGGCACAGAGAAGGTGCTATCAGGGAATTCTCTGCCTGCTTTTCCCCAGTGCTCTGCAAGCTCTCCAGGACAACATAAAATCTGGGGCTCTGTGCTTTCTTTCGTTCTGAACAAGTGTTACTGTTTTCTGAACAAAAGCGATTCTGCGAAACAATGTGAACAGGCACAGAGAAGGTGCTATCAGGGAATTCTCTGCCTGCTTTTCCCCAGTGCTCTGCAAGCTCTCCAGGACAACATAAAATCTGGGGTTCTGTGCTTTCTTTCCTTCTGAACAAGTGTTACTGTTTTCTGCACAAAAGCGATTCTGCGAAGCAATGTGAACAGGCACAGAGAAGGTGCTATCAGGGAATTCTCTGCCTGCTTTTCCCCAGTGCTCTGCAAGCTCTCCAGGACAACATAAAATCTGGGGCTCTGTGCTTTCTTTCCTTCTGAACAAGTGTTACTGTTTTCTGCACAAAAGCGATTCTGCGAAGCAATGTGAACACTTCTGCTTCCCAGGCACAGAGAAGGTGCTAGCAGGGAATTCTCTGCCTGCCTTTCCCCAGTGCTCTGCAAGCTCTCGAGGACAACATAAAATCTGGGGCTCTGTGCTTTCTTTCGTTCTGAACAAGTGTTACTGTTTTCTGCACAAAAGCGATTCTGCGAAGCAATGTGAACAGGCACAGAGAAGGTGCTATCAGGGAATTCTCTGCCTGCCTTTCCCCAGTGCTCTGCAAGCTCTCCAGGACAACATAAAATCTGGGGCTCTGTGCTTTCTTTCGTTCTGAACAAGTGTTACTGTTTTCTGCACAAAAGCGATTCTTGCGAAGCAATGTGAACACTTCTGCTTCCCAGGCACAGAGAAGGTGCTAGCAGGGAATTCTCTGCCTGCCTTTCCCCAGTGCTCTGCAAGCTCTCGAGGACAACATAAAATCTGGGGATCTGTGCTTTCTTTCGTTCTGAACAAGTGTTACTGTTTTCTGCACAAAAGCGATTCTTGCGAAGCAATGTGAACACTTCTGCTTCCCAGGCACAGAGAAGGTGCTAGCAAGGAATTCTCTGCCTGCCTTTCCCCAGTGCTCTGCAAGCTCTCGAGGACAACATAAAATCTGGGGCTCTGTGCTTTCTTTCGTTCTGAACAAGTGTTACTGTTTTCTGCACAAAAGCGATTCTGCGAAGCAATGTGAACAGGCACAGAGAAGGTGCTATCAGGGAATTCTCTGCCTGTCTTTCCCCAGTGCTCTGCAAGCTCTCCAGGACAACATAAAATCTGGGGCTCTGTGCTTTCTTTCGTTCTGAACAAGTGTTACTGTTTTCTGCACAAAAGCGATTCTGCGAAGCAATGTGAACAGGCACAGAGAAGGTGCTATCAGGGAATTCTCTGCCTGCCTTTCCCCAGTGCTCTGCAAGCTCTCCAGGACAACATAAAATCTGGGGCTCTGTGCTTTCTTTCCTTCTGAACAAGTGTTAGTGTTTTCTGCACAAAAGCGATTCTGCGAAACAATGTGAACACTTCTGCTTCCCAGGCACAGAGAAGGTGCTAGCAGGGAATTCTCTGCCTGCCTTTCCCCAGTGCTCTGCAAGCTCTCCAGGACAACATAAAATCTGGGGCTCTGTGCTTTCTTTCCTTCTGAACAAGTGTTAGTCTTTTCTGCACAAAAGCGATTCTGCGAAGCAATGTGAACACTTCTGCTTCCCAGGCACAGAGAAGGTGCTAGCAGGGAATTCTCTGCCTGCCTTTCCCCAGTGCTCTGCAAGCTCTCCAGGACAACATAAAATCTGGGGCTCTGTGCTTTCTTTCGTTCTGAACAAGTGTTACTGTTTTCTGCACAAAAGCGATTCTGCGAAGCAATGTGAGCAGGCACAGAGAAGGTGCTATCAGGGAATTCTCTGCCTGCCTTTCCCCAGTGCTCTGCAAGCTCTCCAGGACAACATAAAATCTGGGGATCTGTGCTTTCTTTCGTTCTGAACAATTGTTAGTGTTTTCTGCACAAAAGCGATTCTTGCGAAGCAATGTGAACACTTCTGCTTCCCAGGCACAGAGAAGGTGCTAGCAAGGAATTCTCTGCCTGCCTTTCCCCAGTGCTCTGCAAGCTCTCCAGGACAACATAAAATCTGGGGCTCTGTGCTTTCTTTCCTTCTGAACAAGTGTTACTGTTTTCTGCACAAAAGCGATTCTGCGAAGCAATGTGAACACTTCTGCTTCCCAGGCACAGAGAAGGTGCTAGGAAGGAATTCTCTGCCTGCCTTTCCCCAGTGCTCTGCAAGCTCTCCAGGACAACATAAAATCTGGGGCTCTGTGCTTTCTTTCCTTCTGAACAAGTGTAACTGTTTTCTGCACAAAAGCGATTCTGCGAAGCAATGTGAACAGGCACAGAGAAGGTGCTATCAGGGAATTCTCTGCCTGCCTTTCCCCAGTGCTCTGCAAGCTCTCCAGGACAACATAAAATCTGGGGCTCTGTGCTTTCTTTCCTTCTGAACAAGTGTTACTGTTTTCTGCACAAAAGCGATTCCTGCGAAGCAATGTGAACAGGCACAGAGAAGGTGCTATCAGGGAATTCTCTGCCTGCTTTTCCCCAGTGCTCTGCAAGCTCTCCAGGACAACATAAAATCTGGGGCTCTGTGCTTTCTTTCCTTCTGAACAAGTGTTACTGTTTTCTGCACAAAAGCGATTCTTGCGAAGCAATGTGAACACTTCTGCTTCCCAGGCACAGAGAAGGTGCTAGCAAGGAATTCTCTGCCTGCCTTTCCCCAGTGCTCTGCAAGCTCTCGAGGACAACATAGAATCTGGGGCTCTGTGCTTTCTTTCGTTCTGAACAAGTGTTAGTGTTTTCTGCACAAAAGCGATTCTGCGAAGCAATGTGAACACTTCTGCTTCCCAGGCACAGAGAAGGTGCTAGCAGGGAATTCTCTGCCTGCCTTTCCCCAGTGCTCTGCAAGCTCTCCAGGACAACATAAAATCTGGGGCTCTGTGCTTTCTTTCCTTCTGAACAAGTGTTAGTGTTTTCTGCACAAAAGCGATTCTGCGAAGCAATGTGAACACTTCTGCTTCCCAGGCACAGAGAAGGTGCTAGCAGGGAATTCTCTGCCTGCCTTTCCCCAGTGCTCTGCAAGCTCTCCAGGACAACATAAAATCTGGGGCTCTGTGCTTTCTTTCCTTCTGAACAAGTGTTACTGTTTTCTGCACAAAAGCGATTCTGCGAAGCAATGTGAACACTTCTGCTTCCCAGGCACAGAGAAGGTGCTAGCAAGGAATTCTCTGCCTGCCTTTCCCCAGTGCTCTGCAAGCTCTCCAGGACAACATAAAATCTGGGGCTCTGTGCTTTCTTTCGTTCTGAACAAGTGTTACTGTTTTCTGCACAAAAGCGATTCTGCGAAGCAATGTGAACAGGCACAGAGAAGGTGCTATCAGGGAATTCTCTGCCTGCCTTTCCCCAGTGCTCTGCAAGCTCTCCAGGACAACATAAAATCTGGGGCTCTGTGCTTTCTTTCGTTCTGAACAAGTGTTACTGTTTTCTGCACAAAAGCGATTCTGCGAAGCAATGTGAACAGGCACAGAGAAGGTGCTAGCAGGGAATTCTCTGCCTGCCTTTCCCCAGTGCTCTGCAAGCTCTCCAGGACAACATAAAATCTGGGGCTCTGTGCTTTCTTTCCTTCTGAACAAGTGTTAGTGTTTTCTGCACAAAAGCGATTCTTGCGAAGCAATGTGAACAGGCACAGAGAAGGTGCTAGCAAGGAATTCTCTGCCTGCCTTTCCCCAGTGCTCTGCAAGCTCTCCAGGACAACATAAAATCTGGGGCTCTGTGCTTTCTTTCCTTCTGAACAAGTGTTACTGTTTTCTGCACAAAAGCGATTCTGCGAAGCAATGTGAACAGGCACAGAGAAGGTGCTATCAGGGAATTCTCTGCCTGCTTTTCCCCAGTGCTCTGCAAGCTCTCCAGGACAACATAAAATCTGGGGCTCTTTGCTTTCTTTCCTTCTGAACAAGTGTTTCTGTTTTCTGCACAAAAGCGATTCTGCGAAGCAATGTGAACACTTCTGCTTCCCAGGCACAGAGAAGGTGCTAGGAAGGAATTCTCTGCCTGCCTTTCCCCAGTGCTCTGCTAGCTCTCGAGGACAACATAGAATCTGGGGCTCTGTGCTTTCTTTCGTTCTGAACAAGTGTTAGTGTTTTCTGCACAAAAGCGATTCTGCGAAACAATGTGAACACTTCTGCTTCCCAGGCACAGAGAAGGTGCTAGCAGGGAATTCTCTGCCTGCCTTTCCCCAGTGCTCTGCAAGCTCTCCAGGACAACATAAAATCTGGGGCTCTGTGCTTTCTTTCCTTCTGAACAAGTGTTACTGTTTTCTGCACAAAAGCGATTCTGCGAAGCAATGTGAACACTTCTGCTTCCCAGGCACAGAGAAGGTGCTAGCAGGGAATTCTCTGCCTGCCTTTCCCCAGTGCTCTGCAAGCTCTCCAGGACAACATAGAATCTGGGGCTCTGTGCTTTCTTTCCTTCTGAACAAGTGTTACTGTTTTCTGCACAAAAGCGATTCTGCGAAGCAATGTGAACAGGCACAGAGAAGGTGCTATCAGGGAATTCTCTGCCTGCCTTTCCCCAGTGCTCTGCAAGCTCTCCAGGACAACATAAAATCTGGGGCTCTGTGCTTTCTTTCCTTCTGAACAAGTGTTACTGTTTTCTGCACAAAAGCGATTCTGCGAAGCAATGTGAACACTTCTGCTTCCCAGGCACAGAGAAGGTGCTAGCAGGGAATTCTCTGCCTGCCTTTCCCCAGTGCTCTGCAAGCTCTCGAGGACAACATAGAATCTGGGGCTCTGTGCTTTCTTTCGTTCTGAACAAGTGTTAATGTTTTCTGCACAAAAGCGATTCTGCGAAGCAATGTGAACACTTCTGCTTCCCAGGCACAGAGAAGGTGCTAGCAGGGAATTCTCTGCCTGCCTTTCCCCAGTGCTCTGCAAGCTCTCCAGGACAACATAGAATCTGGGGCTCTGTGCTTTCTTTCCTTCTGAACAAGTTTTACTGTTTTCTGCACAAAAGCGATTCTGCGAAGCAATGTGAACAGGCACAGAGAAGGTGCTAGCAGGGAATTCTCTGCCTGCCTTTCCCCAGTGCTCTGCAAGCTCTCCAGGACAACATAAAATCTGGGGCTCTGTGCTTTCTTTCCTTCTGAACAAGTGTTACTGTTTTCTGCACAAAAGCGATTCTTGCGAAGCAATGTGAACACTTCTGCTTCCCAGGCACAGAGAAGGTGCTATCAGGGAATTCTCTGCCTGCCTTTCCCCAGTGCTCTGCAAGCTCTCCAGGACAACATAAAATCTGGGGCTCTGTGCTGTCTTTCGTTCTGAACAAGTGTTAGTGTTTTCTGCACAAAAGCGATTCTTGCGAAGCAATGTGAACACTTCTGCTTCCCAGGCACAGAGAAGGTGCTAGCAAGGAATTCTCTGCCTGCCTTTCCCCAGTGCTCTGCAAGTTCTCCAGGACAACATAAAATCTGGGGCTCTGTGCTTTCTTTCCTTCTGAACAAGTGTTACTGTTTTCTGCACAAAAGCGATTCTGCGAAGCAATGTGAACACTTCTGCTTCCCAGGCACAGAGAAGGTGCTAGGAAGGAAATCTCTGCCTGCCTTTCCCCAGTGCTCTGCAAGCTCTCCAGGACAACATAAAATCTGGGGCTCTGTGCTTTCTTTCCTTCTGAACAAGTGTTACTGTTTTCTGCACAAAAGCGATTCTGCGAAGCAATGTGAACAGGCACAGAGAAGGTGCTATCAGGGAATTCTCTGCCTGCCTTTCCCCAGTGCTCTGCAAGCTCTCCAGGACAACATAAAATCTGGGGCTCTGTGCTTTCTTTCCTTCTGAACAAGTGTTACTGTTTTCTGCACAAAAGCGATTCTGCGAAGCAATGTGAACACTTCTGCTTCCCAGGCACAGAGAAGGTGCTAGCAGGGAATTCTCTGCCTGCCTTTCCCCAGTGCTCTGCAAGCTCTCCAGGACAACATAAAATCTGGGGCTCTGTGCTTTCTTTCGTTCTGAACAAGTGTTACTGTTTTCTGCACAAAAGCGATTCTTGCGAAGCAATGTGAACACTTCTGCTTCCCAGGCACAGAGAAGGTGCTAGCAGGGAATTCTCTGCCTGCCTTTCCCCAGTGCTCTGCAAGCTATCCAGGACAACATAAAATCTGGGGCTCTGTGCTTTCTTTCGTTCTGAACAAGTGTTACTGTTTTCTGCACAAAAGCGATTCTGCGAAGCAATGTGAACAGGCACAGAGAAGGTGCTAGCAGGGAATTCTCTGCCTGCCTTTCCCCAGTGCTCTGCAAGCTCTCCAGGACAACATAAAATCTGGGGCTCTGTGCTTTCTTTCCTTCTGAACAAGTGTTAGTGTTTTCTGCACAAAAGCGATTCTGCGAAGCAATGTGAACACTTCTGCTTCCCAGGCACAGAGAAGGTGCTAGCAGGGAATTCTCTGCCTGCCTTTCCCCAGTGCTCTGCAAGCTCTCCAGGACAACATAGAATCTGGGGCTCTGTGCTTTCTTTCCTTCTGAACAAGTGTTAGTGTTTTCTGCACAAAAGCGATTCTGCGAAGCAATGTGAGCAGGCACAGAGAAGGTGCTATCAGGGAATTCTCTGCCTGCCTTTCCCCAGTGCTCTGCAAGCTCTCCAGGACAACATAAAATCTGGGGATCTGTGCTTTCTTTCGTTCTGAACAATTGTTAGTGTTTTCTGCACAAAAGCGATTCTTGCGAAGCAATGTGAACACTTCTGCTTCCCAGGCACAGAGAAGGTGCTAGCAAGGAATTCTCTGCCTGCCTTTCCCCAGTGCTCTGCAAGCTCTCCAGGACAACATAAAATCTGGGGCTCTGTGCTTTCTTTCCTTCTGAACAAGTGTTACTGTTTTCTGCACAAAAGCGATTCTGCGAAGCAATGTGAACACTTCTGCTTCCCAGGCACAGAGAAGGTGCTAGCAAGGAATTCTCTGCCTGCCTTTCCCCAGTACTCTGCAAGCTCTCCAGGACAACATAAAATCTGGGGCTCTGTGCTTTCTTTCCTTCTGAACTAGTGTAACTGTTTTCTGCACAAAAGCGATTCTGCGAAGCAATGTGAACAGGCACAGAGAAGGTGCTATCAGGGAATTCTCTGCCTGCCTTTCCCCAGTGCTCTGCAAGCTCTCCAGGACAACATAAAATCTGGGGCTCTGTGCTTTCTTTCCTTCTGAACAAGTGTTACTGTTTTCTGCACAAAAGCGATTCTGCGAAGCAATGTGAACAGGCACAGAGAAGGTGCTATCAGGGAATTCTCTGCCTGTTTTTCCCCAGTGCTCTGCAAGCTCTCCAGGACAACATAAAATCTGGGGCTCTGTGCTTTCTTTCGTTCTGAACAAGTGTTACTGTTTTCTGCACAAAAGCGATTCTGCGAAGCAATGTGAACACTTCTGCTTCCCAGGCACAGAGAAGGTGCTATCAGGGAATTCTCTGCCTGCCTTTCCCCAGTGCTCTGCAAGCTCTCCAGGACAACATAAAATCTGGGGCTCTGTGCTTTCTTTCGTTCTGAACAAGTGTTAGTGTTTTCTGCACAAAAGCGATTCTGCGAAGCAATGTGAACACTTCTGCTTCCCAGGCACAGAGAAGGTGCTAGCAAGGAATTCTCTGCCTGCCTTTCCCCAGTGCTCTGCAAGCTCTCCAGGACAACATAAAATCTGGGGCTCTGTGCTTTCTTTCGTTCTGAACAAGTGTTACTGTTTTCTGCACAAAAGCGATTCTGCGAAGCAATGTGAACAGGCACAGAGAAGGTGCTAGCAGGGAATTCTCTGCCTGCCTTTCCCCAGTGCTCTGCAAGCTCTCCAGGACAACATAAAATCTGGGGCTCTGTGCTTTCTTTCGTTCTGAACAAGTGTTACTGTTTTCTGCACAAAAGCGATTCTGCGAAGCAATGTGAACAGGCACAGAGAAGGTGCTAGCAGGGAATTCTCTGCCTGCTTTTCCCCAGTGCTCTGCAAGCTCTCCAGGACAACATAAAATCTGGGGCTCTGTGCTTTCTTTCCTTCTGAACAAGTGTTACTGTTTTCTGCACAAAAGCGATTCTGCGAAGCAATGTGAACAGGCACAGAGAAGGTGCTATCGGGGAATTCTCTGCCTGCCTTTCCCCAGTGCTCTGCAAGCTCTCCAGGACAACATAAAATCTGGGGCTCTGTGCTTTCTTTCCTTCTGAACAAGTGTTACTGTTTTCTGCACAAAAGCGATTCTGCGAAACAATGTGAACACTTCTGCTTCCCAGGCACAGAGAAGGTGCTAGCAAGGAATTCTCTGCCTGCCTTTCCCCAGTGCTCTGCAAGCTCTCCAGGACAACATAAAATCTGGGGCTCTGTGCTTTCTTTCGTTCTGAACAAGTGTTAGTGTTTTCTGCACAAAAGCGATTCTGCGAAGCAATGTGAACAGGCACAGAGAAGGTGCTATCAGGGAATTCTCTGCCTGCCTTTCCCCAGTGCTCTGCAAGCTCTCCAGGACAACATAAAATCTGGGGCTCTGTGCTTTCTTTCCTTCTGAACAAGTGTTACTGTTTTCTGCACAAAAGCGATTCTGCGAAGCAATGTGAACAGGCACAGAGAAGGTGCTATCAGGGAATTCTCTGCCTGTTTTTCCCCAGTGCTCTGCAAGCTCTCCAGGACAACATAAAATCTGGGGCTCTGTGCTTTCTTTTGTTCTGAACAAGTGTTAGTGTTTTCTGCACAAAAGCGATTCCTGCGAAGCAATGTGAACACTTCTGCTTCCCAGGCACAGAGAAGGTGCTAGCAAGGAATTCTCTGCCTGCCTTTCCCCAGTGCTCTGCAAGCTCTCGAGGACAACATAGAATCTGGGGCTCTGTGCTTTCTTTCGTTCTGAACAAGTGTTAGTGTTTTATGCACAAAAGCGATTCTGCGAAGCAATGTGAACAGGCACAGAGAAGGTGCTATCAGGGAATTCTCTGCCTGCCTTTCCCCAGTGCTCTGCAAGCTCTCCAGGACAACATAAAATATGGGGCTCTGTGCTTTCTTTCGTTCTGAACAAGTGTTACTGTTTTCTGCACAAAAGCGATTCTGCGAAGCAATGTGAACAGGCACAGAGAAGGTGCTATCAGGGAATTCTCTGCCTGCTTTTCCCCAGTGGTCTGCAAGCTCTCCAGGACAACATAAAATCTGGGGCTCTATGCTTTCTTTCCTTCTGAACAAGTGTTACTGTTTTCTGCACAAAAGCGATTCTGCGAAGCAATGTGAACACTTCTGCTTCCCAGGCACAGAGAAGGTGCTAGCAGGGAATTCTCTGCCTGCCTTTCCCCAGTGCTCTGCAAGCTCTCCAGGACAACATAGAATCTGGGGCTCTGTGCTTTCTTTCCTTCTGAACAAGTGTTACTGTTTTCTGCACAAAAGCGATTCTGCGAAGCAATGTGAACAGGCACAGAGAAGGTGCTAGCAGGGAATTCTCTGCCTGCCTTTCCCCAGTGCTCTGCAAGCTCTCCAGGACAACATAAAATCTGGGGCTCTGTGCTTTCTTTCCTTCTGAACAAGTGTTACTGTTTTCTGCACAAAAGCGATTCTGCGAAGCAATGTGAACACTTCTGCTTCCCAGGCACAGAGAAGGTGCTAGCAAGGAATTCTCTGCCTGCCTTTCCCCAGTGCTCTGCAAGCTCTCCAGGACAACATAAAATCTGGGGCTCTGTGCTTTCTTTCGTTCTGAACAAGTGTTACTGTTTTCTGCACAAAAGCGATTCTTGTGAAGCAATGTGAACACTTCTGCTTCCCAGGCACAGAGAAGGTGCTAGCAGGGAATTCTCTGCCTGCCTTTCCCCAGTGCTCTGCAAGCTCTCCAGGACAACATAAAATCTGGGGCTCTGTGCTTTCTTTCGTTCTGAACAAGTGTTACTGTTTTCTGCACAAAAGCGATTCTGCGAAGCAATGTGAACAGGCACAGAGAAGGTGCTATCAGGGAATTCTCTGCCTGCCTTTCCCCAGTGCTCTGCAAGCTCTCCAGGACAACATAAAATCTGGGGCTCTGTGCTTTCTTTCCTTCTGAACAAGTGTTACTGTTTTCTGCACAAAAGCGATTCTGCGAAGCAATGTGAACAGGAACAGAGAAGGTGCTATCAGGGAATTCTCTGCCTGCCTTTCCCCAGTGCTCTGCAAGCTCTCCAGGACAACATAAAATCTGGGGCTCTGTGCTTTCTTTCGTTCTGAACAAGTGTTACTGTTTTCTGCACAAAAGCGATTCTTGCGAAGCAATGTGAACACTTCTGCTTCCCAGGCACAGAGAAGGTGCTAGCAGGGAATTCTCTGCCTGCCTTTCCCCAGTGCTCTGCAAGCTCTCCAGGACAACATCAAATCTGGGGCTCTGTGCTTTCTTTCGTTCTGAACAAGTGTTACTGTTTTCTGCACAAAAGCGATTCTGCGAAGCAATGTGAACAGGCACAGAGAAGGTGCTATCAGGGAATTCTCTGCCTGCTTTTCCCCAGTGCTCTGCAAGCTCTCCAGGACAACATAAAATCTGGGGCTCTGTGCTTTCTTTCGTTCTGAACAAGTGTTACTGTTTTCTGAACAAAAGCGATTCTGCGAAACAATGTGAACAGGCACAGAGAAGGTGCTATCAGGGAATTCTCTGCCTGCTTTTCCCCAGTGCTCTGCAAGCTCTCCAGGACAACATAAAATCTGGGGCTCTGTGCTTTCTTTCCTTCTGAACAAGTGTTAGTGTTTTCTGCACAAAAGCGATTCTGCGAAGCAATGTGAACACTTCTGCTTCCCAGGCACAGAGAAGGTGCTAGCAGGGAATTCTCTGCCTGCCTTTCCCCAGTGCTCTGCAAGCTCTCCAGGACAACATAAAATCTGGGGTTCTGTGCTTTCTTTCCTTCTGAACAAGTGTTACTGTTTTCTGCACAAAAGCGATTCTGCGAAGCAATGTGAACAGGCACAGAGAAGGTGCTATCAGGGAATTCTCTGCCTGCTTTTCCCCAGTGCTCTGCAAGCTCTCCAGGACAACATAAAATCTGGGGCTCTGTGCTTTCTTTCCTTCTGAACAAGTGTTACTGTTTTCTGCACAAAAGCGATTCTGCGAAGCAATGTGAACACTTCTGCTTCCCAGGCACAGAGAAGGTGCTAGCAGGGAATTCTCTGCCTGCCTTTCCCCAGTGCTCTGCAAGCTCTCCAGGACAACATAGAATCTGGGGCTCTGTGCTTTCTTTCCTTCTGAACAAGTGTTAGTGTTTTCTGCACAAAAGCGATTCTGCGAAGCAATGTGAGCAGGCACAGAGAAGGTGCTATCAGGGAATTCTCTGCCTGCCTTTCCCCAGTGCTCTGCAAGCTCTCCAGGACAACATAAAATCTGGGGATCTGTGCTTTCTTTCGTTCTGAACAATTGTTAGTGTTTTCTGCACAAAAGCGATTCTTGCGAAGCAATGTGAACACTTCTGCTTCCCAGGCACAGAGAAGGTGCTAGCAAGGAATTCTCTGCCTGCCTTTCCCCAGTGCTCTGCAAGCTCTCCAGGACAACATAAAATCTGGGGCTCTGTGCTTTCTTTCCTTCTGAACAAGTGTTACTGTTTTCTGCACAAAAGCGATTCTGCGAAGCAATGTGAACACTTCTGCTTCCCAGGCACAGAGAAGGTGCTAGCAAGGAATTCTCTGCCTGCCTTTCCCCAGTGCTCTGCAAGCTCTCCAGGACAACATAAAATCTGGGGCTCTGTGCTTTCTTTCCTTCTGAACTAGTGTAACTGTTTTCTGCACAAAAGCGATTCTGCGAAGCAATGTGAACAGGCACAGAGAAGGTGCTATCAGGGAATTCTCTGCCTGCCTTTCCCCAGTGCTCTGCAAGCTCTCCAGGACAACATAAAATCTGGGGCTCTGTGCTTTCTTTCCTTCTGAACAAGTGTTACTGTTTTCTGCACAAAAGCGATTCTGCGAAGCAATGTGAACAGGCACAGAGAAGGTGCTATCAGGGAATTCTCTGCCTGTTTTTACCCAGTGCTCTGCAAGCTCTCCAGGACAACATAAAATCTGGGGCTCTGTGCTTTCTTTCGTTCTGAACAAGTGTTACTGTTTTCTGCACAAAAGCGATTCTGCGAAGCAATGTGAACACTTCTGCTTCCCAGGCACAGAGAAGGTGCTATCAGGGAATTCTCTGCCTGCCTTTCCCCAGTGCTCTGCAAGCTCTCCAGGACAACATAAAATCTGGGGCTCTGTGCTTTCTTTCGTTCTGAACAAGTGTTAGTGTTTTCTGCACAAAAGCGATTCTGCGAAGCAATGTGAACACTTCTGCTTCCCAGGCACAGAGAAGGTGCTAGCAAGGAATTCTCTGCCTGCCTTTCCCCAGTGCTCTGCAAGCTCTCCAGGACAACATAAAATCTGGGGCTCTGTGCTTTCTTTCGTTCTGAACAAGTGTTACTGTTTTCTGCACAAAAGCGATTCTGCGAAGCAATGTGAACAGGCACAGAGAAGGTGCTAGCAGGGAATTCTCTGCCTGCCTTTCCCCAGTGCTCTGCAAGCTCTCCAGGACAACATAAAATCTGGGGCTCTGTGCTTTCTTTCCTTCTGAACAAGTGTTACTGTTTTCTGCACAAAAGCGATTCTGCGAAGCAATGTGAACAGGCACAGAGAAGGTGCTAGCAGGGAATTCTCTGCCTGCTTTTCCCCAGTGCTCTGCAAGCTCTCCAGGACAACATAAAATCTGGGGCTCTGTGCTTTCTTTCCTTCTGAACAAGTGTTACTGTTTTCTGCACAAAAGCGATTCTGCGAAGCAATGTGAACAGGCACAGAGAAGGTGCTATCGGGGAATTCTCTGCCTGCCTTTCCCCAGTGCTCTGCAAGCTCTCCAGGACAACATAAAATCTGGGGCTCTGTGCTTTCTTTCCTTCTGAACAAGTGTTACTGTTTTCTGCACAAAAGCGATTCTGCGAAACAATGTGAACACTTCTGCTTCCCAGGCACAGAGAAGGTGCTAGGAAGGAATTCTCTGCCTGCCTTTCCCCAGTGCTCTGCAAGTTCTCGAGGACAACATAAAATCTGGGGCTCTGTGCTTTCTTTCGTTCTGAACAAGTGTTAGTGTTTTCTGCACAAAAGCGATTCTGCGAAGCAATGTGAACAGGCACAGAGAAGGTGCTATCAGGGAATTCTCTGCCTGCCTTTCCCCAGTGCTCTGCAAGCTCTCCAGGACAACATAAAATCTGGGGCTCTGTGCTTTCTTTCCTTCTGAACAAGTGTTACTGTTTTCTGCACAAAAGCGATTCTGCGAAGCAATGTGAACAGGCACAGAGAAGGTGCTATCAGGGAATTCTCTGCCTGTTTTTCCCCAGTGCTCTGCAAGCTCTCCAGGACAACATAAAATCTGGGGCTCTGTGCTTTCTTTTGTTCTGAACAAGTGTTAGTGTTTTCTGCACAAAAGCGATTCCTGCGAAGCAATGTGAACACTTCTGCTTCCCAGGCACAGAGAAGGTGCTAGCAAGGAATTCTCTGCCTGCCTTTCCCCAGTGCTCTGCAAGCTCTCGAGGACAACATAGAATCTGGGGCTCTGTGCTTTCTTTCGTTCTGAACAAGTGTTAGTGTTTTATGCACAAAAGCGATTCTGCGAAGCAATGTGAACAGGCACAGAGAAGGTGCTATCAGGGAATTCTCTGCCTGCCTTTCCCCAGTGCTCTGCAAGCTCTCCAGGACAACATAAAATCTGGGGCTCTGTGCTTTCTTTCGTTCTGAACAAGTGTTACTGTTTTCTGCACAAAAGCGATTCTGCGAAGCAATGTGAACAGGCACAGAGAAGGTGCTATCAGGGAATTCTCTGCCTGCTTTTCCCCAGTGGTCTGCAAGCTCTCCAGGACAACATAAAATCTGGGGCTCTATGCTTTCTTTCCTTCTGAACAAGTGTTACTGTTTTCTGCACAAAAGCGATTCTGCGAAGCAATGTGAACACTTCTGCTTCCCAGGCACAGAGAAGGTGCTAGCAGGGAATTCTCTGCCTGCCTTTCCCCAGTGCTCTGCAAGCTCTCCAGGACAACATAGAATCTGGGGCTCTGTGCTTTCTTTCCTTCTGAACAAGTGTTACTGTTTTCTGCACAAAAGCGATTCTGCGAAGCAATGTGAACAGGCACAGAGAAGGTGCTAGCAGGGAATTCTCTGCCTGCCTTTCCCCAGTGCTCTGCAAGCTCTCCAGGACAACATAAAATCTGGGGCTCTGTGCTTTCTTTCCTTCTGAACAAGTGTTAGTGTTTTCTGCACAAAAGCGATTCTGCGAAGCAATGTGAACACTTCTGCTTCCCAGGCACAGAGAAGGTGCTAGCAAGGAATTCTCTGCCTGCCTTTCCCCAGTGCTCTGCAAGCTCTCCAGGACAACATAAAATCTGGGGCTCTGTGCTTTCTTTCGTTCTGGACAAGTGTTACTGTTTTCTGCACAAAAGCGATTCTTGTGAAGCAATGTGAACACTTCTGCTTCCCAGGCACAGAGAAGGTGCTAGCAGGGAATTCTCTGCCTGCCTTTCCCCAGTGCTCTGCAAGCTCTCCAGGACAACATAAAATCTGGGGCTCTGTGCTTTCTTTCGTTCTGAACAAGTGTTACTGTTTTCTGCACAAAAGCGATTCTGCGAAGCAATGTGAACAGGCACAGAGAAGGTGCTAGCAAGGAATTCTCTGCCTGCCTTTCCCCAGTGCTCTGCAAGCTCTCCAGGACAACATAAAATCTGGGGCTCTGTGCTTTCTTTCCTTCTGAACAAGTGTTACTGTTTTCTGCACAAAAGCGATTCTGCGAAGCAATGTGAACAGGAACAGAGAAGGTGCTATCAGGGAATTCTCTGCCTGCCTTTCCCCAGTGCTCTGCAAGCTCTCCAGGACAACATAAAATCTGGGGCTCTGTGCTTTCTTTCGTTCTGAACAAGTGTTACTGTTTTCTGCACAAAAGCGATTCTTGCGAAGCAATGTGAACACTTCTGCTTCCCAGGCACAGAGAAGGTGCTAGCAGGGAATTCTCTGCCTGCCTTTCCCCAGTGCTCTGCAAGCTCTCCAGGACAACATCAAATCTGGGGCTCTGTGCTTTCTTTCGTTCTGAACAAGTGTTACTGTTTTCTGCACAAAAGCGATTCTGCGAAGCAATGTGAACAGGCACAGAGAAGGTGCTATCAGGGAATTCTCTGCCTGCTTTTCCCCAGTGCTCTGCAAGCTCTCCAGGACAACATAAAATCTGGGGCTCTGTGCTTTCTTTCGTTCTGAACAAGTGTTACTGTTTTCTGAACAAAAGCGATTCTGCGAAACAATGTGAACAGGCACAGAGAAGGTGCTATCAGGGAATTCTCTGCCTGCTTTTCCCCAGTGCTCTGCAAGCTCTCCAGGACAACATAAAATCTGGGGCTCTGTGCTTTCTTTCCTTCTGAACAAGTGTTACTGTTTTCTGCACAAAAGCGATTCTGCGAAGCAATGTGAACACTTCTGCTTCCCAGGCACAGAGAAGGTGCTAGCAGGGAATTCTCTGCCTGCCTTTCCCCAGTGCTCTGCAAGCTCTCCAGGACAACATAAAATCTGGGGCTCTGTGCTTTCTTTCGTTCTGAACAAGTGTTACTGTTTTCTGCACAAAAGCGATTCTTGCGAAGCAATGTGAACACTTCTGCTTCCCAGGCACAGAGAAGGTGCTAGCAAGGAATTCTCTGCCTGCCTTTCCCCAGTGCTCTGCAAGCTCTCGAGGACAACATAAAATCTGGGGCTCTGTGCTTTCTTTCGTTCTGAACAAGTGTTACTGTTTTCTGCACAAAAGCGATTCTGCGAAGCAATGTGAACAGGCACAGAGAAGGTGCTATCAGGGAATTCTCTGCCTGCCTTTCCCCAGTGCTCTGCAAGCTCTCGAGGACAACATAAAATCTGGGGCTCTGTGCTTTCTTTCCTTCTGAACAAGTGTTACTGTTTTCTGCACAAAAGCGATTCTGCGAAGCAATGTGAACAGGCACAGAGAAGGTGCTAGCAGGGAATTCTCTGCCTGCTTTTCCCCAGTGGTCTGCAAGCTCTCCAGGACAACATAAAATCTGGGGCTCTGTGCTTTCTTTCCTTCTGAACAAGTGTTACTGTTTTCTGCACAAAAGCGATTCTGCGAAGCAATGTGAACACTTCTGCTTCCCAGGCACAGAGAAGGTGCTAGCAGGGAATTCTCTGCCTGCCTTTCCCCAGTGCTCTGCAAGCTCTCCAGGACAACAGAGAATCTGGGGCTCTGTGCTTTCTTTCCTTCTGAACAAGTGTTACTGTTTTCTGCACAAAAGCGATTCTGCGAAGCAATGTGAACACTTCTGCTTCCCAGGCACAGAGAAGGTGCTAGCAGGGAATTCTCTGCCTGCCTTCCCCCAGTGCTCTGCAAGCTCTCCAGGACAACATAGAATCTGGGGCTCTGTGCTTTCTTTCGTTCTGAACAAGTGTTAGTGTTTTCTGCACAAAAGCGATTCTGCGAAGCAATGTGAACACTTCTGCTTCCCAGGCACAGAGAATGTGCTAGCAGGGAATTCTCTGCCTGCCTTTCCCCAGTGCTCTGCAAGCTCTCCAGGACAACATAGAATCTGGGGCTCTGTGCTTTCTTTCCTTCTGAACAAGTGTTACTGTTTTCTGCACAAAAGCGATTCTGCGAAGCAATGTCAACAGGCACAGAGAAGGTGCTAGCAGGGAATTCTCTGCCTGCCTTTCCCCAGTGCTCTGCAAGCTCTCCAGGACAACATAAAATCTGGGGCTCTGTGCTTTCTTTCGTTCTGAACAAGTGTTACTGTTTTCTGCACAAAAGCGATTCTGCGAAGCAATGTGAACAGGCACAGAGAAGGTGCTAGCAGGGAATTCTCTGCCTGCCTTTCCCCAGTGCTCTGCAAGCTCTCCAGGACAACATAAAATCTGGGGCTCTGTGCTTTCTTTCCTTCTGAACAAGTGTTACTGTTTTCTGCACAAAAGCGATTCTGCGAAGCAATGTGAACACTTCTGCTTCCCAGGCACAGAGAAGGTGCTAGCAGGGAATTCTCTGCCTGCCTTTCCCCAGTGCTCTGCAAGCTCTCCAGGACAACATAAAATCTGGGGCTCTGTGCTTTCTTTCCTTCTGAACAAGTGTTACTGTTTTCTGCACAAAAGCGATTCTGCGACGCAATGTGAACAGGCACAGAGAAGGTGCTATCAGGGAATTCTCTGCCTGCTTTTCCCCAGTGCTCTGCAAGCTCTCCAGGACAACATAAAATCTGGGGCTCTGTGCTTTCTTTCCTTCTGAACAAGTGTTACTGTTTTCTGCACAAAAGCGATTCTGCGAAGCAATGTGAACACTTCTGCTTCCCAGGCACAGAGAAGGTGCTAGCAAGGAATTCTCTGCCTGCCTTTCCCCAGTGCTCTGCAAGCTCTCGAGGACAACATAGAATCTGGGGCTCTGTGCTTTCTTTCGTTCTGAACAAGTGTTAGTGTTTTCTGCACAAAAGCGATTCTGCGAAACAATGTGAACACTTCTGCTTCCCAGGCACAGAGAAGGTGCTAGCAGGGAATTCTCTGCCTGCCTTTCCCCAGTGCTCTGCAAGCTCTCCAGGACAACATAAAATCTGGGGCTCTGTGATTTCTTTCCTTCTGAACAAGTGTTACTGTTTTCTGCACAAAAGCGATTCTGCGAAGCAATGTGAACAGGCACAGAGAAGGTGCTATCGGGGAATTCTCTGCCTGCCTTTCCCCAGTGCTCTGCAAGCTCTCCAGGACAACATAAAATCTGGGGCTCTGTGCTTTCTTTCCTTCTGAACAAGTGTTACTGTTTTCTGCACAAAAGCGATTCTGCGAAGCAATGTGAACACTTCTGCTTCCCAGGCACAGAGAAGGTGCTAGCAAGGAATTCTCTGCCTGCCTTTCCCCAGTGCTCTGCAAGTTCTCGAGGACAACATAAAATCTGGGGCTCTGTGCTTTCTTTCGTTCTGAACAAGTGTTAGTGTTTTCTGCACAAAAGCGATTCTGCGAAGCAATGTGAACAGGCACAGAGAAGGTGCTATCAGGGAATTCTCTGCCTGCCTTTCCCCAGTGCTCTGCAAGCTCTCCAGGACAACATAAAATCTGGGGCTCTGTGCTTTCTTTCCTTCTGAACAAGTGTTACTGTTTTCTGCACAAAAGCGATTCTGCGAAGCAATGTGAACAGGCACAGAGAAGGTGCTATCAGGGAATTCTCTGCCTGTTTTTCCCCAGTGCTCTGCAAGCTCTCCAGGACAACATAAAATCTGGGGCTCTGTGCTTTCTTTTGTTCTGAACAAGTGTTAGTGTTTTCTGCACAAAAGCGATTCCTGCGAAGCAATGTGAACACTTCTGCTTCCCAGGCACAGAGAAGGTGCTAGCAAGGAATTCTCTGCCTGCCTTTCCCCAGTGCTCTGCAAGCTCTCGAGGACAACATAGAATCTGGGGCTCTGTGCTTTCTTTCGTTCTGAACAAGTGTTAGTGTTTTCTGCACAAAAGCGATTCTGCGAAGCAATGTGAACAGGCACAGAGAAGGTGCTATCAGGGAATTCTCTGCCTGCCTTTCCCCAGTGCTCTGCAAGCTCTCCAGGACAACATAAAATATGGGGCTCTGTGCTTTCTTTCGTTCTGAACAAGTGTTACTGTTTTCTGCACAAAAGCGATTCTTGCGAAGCAATGTGAACAGGCACAGAGAAGGTGCTAGCAGGGAATTCTCTGCCTGCTTTTCCCCAGTGGTCTGCAAGCTCTCCAGGACAACATAAAATCTGGGGCTCTATGCTTTCTTTCCTTCTGAACAAGTGTTACTGTTTTCTGCACAAAAGCGATTCTGCGAAGCAATGTGAACACTTCTGCTTCCCAGGCACAGAGAAGGTGCTAGCAGGGAATTCTCTGCCTGCCTTTCCCCAGTGCTCTGCAAGCTCTCCAGGACAACATAGAATCTGGGGCTCTGTGCTTTCTTTCCTTCTGAACAAGTGTTACTGTTTTCTGCACAAAAGCGATTCTGCGAAGCAATGTGAACAGGCACAGAGAAGGTGCTAGCAGGGAATTCTCTGCCTGCCTTTCCCCAGTGCTCTGCAAGCTCTCCAGGACAACATAAAATCTGGGGCTCTGTGCTTTCTTTCCTTCTGAACAAGTGTTAGTGTTTTCTGCACAAAAGCGATTCTGCGAAGCAATGTGAACACTTCTGCTTCCCAGGCACAGAGAAGGTGCTATCAGGGAATTCTCTGCCTGCCTTTCCCCAGTGCTCTGCAAGCTCTCCAGGACAACATAAAATCTGGGGCTCTGTGCTTTCTTTCGTTCTGAACAAGTGTTACTGTTTTCTGCACAAAAGCGATTCTGCGAAGCAATGTGAACAGGCACAGAGAAGGTGCTATCAGGGAATTCTCTGCCTGCCTTTCCCCAGTGCTCTGCAAGCTCTCCAGGACAACATAAAATCTGGGGCTCTGTGCTTTCTTTCCTTCTGAACAAGTGTTACTGTTTTCTGCACAAAAGCGATTCTGCGAAGCAATGTGAACAGGAACAGAGAAGGTGCTATCAGGGAATTCTCTGCCTGCCTTTCCCCAGTGCTCTGCAAGCTCTCCAGGACAACATAGAATCTGGGGCTCTGTGCTTTCTTTCCTTCTGAACAAGTGTTACTGTTTTCTGCACAAAAGCGATTCTTGCGAAGCAATGTGAACACTTCTGCTTCCCAGGCACAGAGAAGGTGCTAGCAGGGAATTCTCTGCCTGCCTTTCCCCAGTGCTCTGCAAGCTCTCCAGGACAACATCAAATCTGGGGCTCTGTGCTTTCTTTCGTTCTGAACAAGTGTTACTGTTTTCTGCACAAAAGCGATTCTGCGAAGCAATGTGAACAGGCACAGAGAAGGTGCTATCAGGGAATTCTCTGCCTGCTTTTCCCCAGTGCTCTGCAAGCTCTCCAGGACAACATAAAATCTGGGGCTCTGTGCTTTCTTTCGTTCTGAACAAGTGTTAGTGTTTTCTGCACAAAAGCGATTCTGCGAAACAATGTGAACAGGCACAGAGAAGGTGCTATCAGGGAATTCTCTGCCTGCCTTTCCCCAGTGCTCTGCAAGCTCTCCAGGACAACATAGAATCTGGGGCTCTGTGCTTTCTTTCCTTCTGAACAAGTGTTAGTGTTTTCTGCACAAAAGCGATTCTGCGAAGCAATGTGAACACTTCTGCTTCCCAGGCACAGAGAAGGTGCTAGCAGGGAATTCTCTGCCTGCTTTTCCCCAGTGCTCTGCAAGCTCTCCAGGACAACATAAAATCTGGGGCTCTGTGCTTTCTTTCCTTCTGAACAAGTGTTACTGTTTTCTGCACAAAAGCGATTCTGCGAAGCAATGTGAACACTTCTGCTTCCCAGGCACAGAGAAGGTGCTAGCAGGGAATTCTCTGCCTGCCTTTCCCCAGTGCTCTGCAAGCTCTCCAGGACAACATAAAATCTGGGGCTCTGTGCTTTCTTTCGTTCTGAACAAGTGTTACTGTTTTCTGCACAAAAGCGATTCTGCGAAGCAATGTGAACAGGCACAGAGAAGGTGCTATCAGGGAATTCTCTGCCTGCCTTTCCCCAGTGCTCTGCAAGCTCTCG
Organism: Strix aluco; assembly: GCF_031877795.1. Classification (NCBI taxonomy): domain Eukaryota; kingdom Metazoa; phylum Chordata; class Aves; order Strigiformes; family Strigidae; genus Strix; species Strix aluco. Next base: position 2,531,830 of record NC_133964.1, read on the forward strand.
AGGACAACATAAAATCTGGGGCTCTGTGCTTTCTTTCCTTCTGAACAAGTGTTACTGTTTTCTGCACAAAAGCGATTCTGCGAAGCAATGTGAACAGGCACAGAGAAGGTGCTAGCAGGGAATTCTCTGCCTGCTTTTCCCCAGTGGTCTGCAAGCTCTCCAGGACAACATAAAATCTGGGGCTCTGTGCTTTCTTTCCTTCTGAACAAGTGTTACTGTTTTCTGCACAAAAGCGATTCTGCGAAGCAATGTGAACACTTCTGCTTCCCAGGCACAGAGAAGGTGCTAGCAGGGAATTCTCTGCCTGCCTTTCCCCAGTGCTCTGCAAGCTCTCCAGGACAACAGAGAATCTGGGGCTCTGTGCTTTCTTTCCTTCTGAACAAGTGTTACTGTTTTCTGCACAAAAGCGATTCTGCGAAGCAATGTGAACACTTCTGCTTCCCAGGCACAGAGAAGGTGCTAGCAAGGAATTCTCTGCCTGCCTTTCCCCAGTGCTCTGCAAGCTCTCCAGGACAACATAAAATCTGGGGCTCTGTGCTTTCTTTCGTTCTGAACAAGTGTTACTGTTTTCTGCACAAAAGCGATTCTTGCGAAGCAATGTGAACACTTCTGCTTCCCAGGCACAGAGAAGGTGCTAGCAGGGAATTCTCTGCCTGCCTTTCCCCAGTGCTCTGCAAGCTCTCGAGGACAACATAAAATCTGGGGCTCTGTGCTTTCTTTCGTTCTGAAAAAGTGTTACTGTTTTCTGCACAAAAGCGATTCTGCGAAGCAATGTGAGCAGGCACAGAGAAGGTGCTATCAGGGAATTCTCTGCCTGCCTTTCCCCAGTGCTCTGCAAGCTCTCCAGGACAACATAAAATCTGGGGATCTGTGCTTTCTTTCGTTCTGAACAAGTGTTAGTGTTTTCTGCACAAAAGCGATTCTTGCGAAGCAATGTGAACACTTCTGCTTCCCAGGCACAGAGAAGGTGCTAGCAAGGAATTCTCTGCCTGCCTTTCCCCAGTGCTCTGCAAGCTCTCGAGGACAACATAAAATCTGGGGCTCTGTGCTTTCTTTCGTTCTGAACAAGTGTTACTGTTTTCTGCACAAAAGCGATTCTGCGAAGCAATGTGAACAGGCACAGAGAAGGTGCTATCAGGGAATTCTCTGCCTGCCTTTCCCCAGTGCTCTGCAAGCTCTCCAGGACAACATAAAATCTGGGGCTCTGTGCTTTCTTTCCTTCTGAACAAGTGTTACTGTTTTCTGCACAAAAGTGATTCTGCGAAGCAATGTGAACAGGCACAGAGAAGGTGCTATCAGGGAATTCTCTGCCTGCTTTTCCCCAGTGCTCTGCAAGCTCTCCAGGACAACATAAAATCTGGGGCTCTGTGCTTTCTTTCGTTCTGAACAAGTGTTACTGTTTTCTGCACAAAAGCGATTCTGCGAAGCAATGTGAACACTTCTGCTTCCCAGGCACAGAGAAGGTGCTAGCAGGGAATTCTCTGCCTGCCTTTCCCCAGTGCTCTGCAAGCTCTCCAGGACAACATAGAATCTGGGGCTCTGTGCTTTCTTTCCTTCTGAACAAGTGTTAATGTTTTCGGCACAAAAGCGATTCTGCGAAGCAATGTAAACAGGCACAGAGAAGGTGCTAGCAGGGAATTCTCTGCCTGCCTTTCCCCAGTGCTCTGCAAGCTCTCCAGGACAACATAAAATCTGGGGCTCTGTGCTTTCTTTCCTTCTGAACAAGTGTTAGTGTTTTCTGCACAAAAGCGATTCTGCGAAGCAATGTGAACACTTCTGCTTCCCAGGCACAGAGAAGGTGCTAGCAGGGAATTCTCTGCCTGCCTTTCCCCAGTGCTCTGCAAGCTCTCCAGGACAACATAAAATCTGGGGCTCTGTGCTTTCTTTCGTTCTGAACAAGTGTTACTGTTTTCTGCACAAAAGCGATTCTGCGAAGCAATGTGAACAGGCACAGAGAAGGTGCTATCAGGGAATTCTCTGCCTGCTTTTCCCCAGTGCTCTGCAAGCTCTCCAGGACAACATAAAATCTGGGGCTCTGTGCTTTCTTTCGTTCTGAACAAGTGTTACTGTTTTCTGAACATAAGCGATTCTGCGAAACAATGTGAACAGGCACAGAGAAGGTGCTATCAGGGAATTCTCTGCCTGCCTTTCCCCAGTGCTCTGCAAGCTCTCCAGGACAACATAGAATCTGGGGCTCTGTGCTTTCTTTCCTTCTGAACAAGTGTTAGTGTTTTCTGCACAAAAGCGATTCTGCGAAGCAATGTGAACACTTCTGCTTCCCAGGCACAGAGAAGGTGCTAGCAGGGAATTCTCTGCCTGCCTTTCCCCAGTGCTCTGCAAGCTCTCCAGGACAACATAAAATCTGGGGTTCTGTGCTTTCTTTCCTTCTGAACAAGTGTTACTGTTTTCTGCACAAAAGCGATTCTGCGAAGCAATGTGAACAGGCACAGAGAAGGTGCTATCAGGGAATTCTCTGCCTGCTTTTCCCCAGTGCTCTGCAAGCTCTCCAGGACAACATAAAATCTGGGGCTCTGTGCTTTCTTTCCTTCTGAACAAGTGTTACTGTTTTCTGCACAAAAGCGATTCTGCGAAGCAATGTGAACACTTCTGCTTCCCAGGCACAGAGAAGGTGCTATCAGGGAATTCTCTGCCTGCCTTTCCCCAGTGCTCTGCAAGCTCTCCAGGACAACATAAAATCTGGGGCTCTGTGCTTTCTTTCGTTCTGAACAAGTGTTACTGTTTTCTGCACAAAAGCGATTCTTGCGAAGCAATGTGAACACTTCTGCTTCCCAGGCACAGAGAAGGTGCTAGCAAGGAATTCTCTGCCTGCCTTTCCCCAGTGCTCTGCAAGCTCTCGAGGACAACATAAAATCTGGGGCTCTGTGCTTTCTTTCGTTCTGAACAAGTGTTACTGTTTTCTGCACAAAAGCGATTCTGCGAAGCAATGTGAACAGGCACAGAGAAGGTGCTAGCAGGGAATTCTCTGCCTGCTTTTCCCCAGTGCTCTGCAAGCTCTCCAGGACAACATAAAATCTGGGGCTCTGTGCTTTCTTTCCTTCTGAACAAGTGTTACTGTTTTCTGCACAAAAGCGATTCTGCGAAGCAATGTGAACACTTCTGCTTCCCAGGCACAGAGAAGGTGCTAGCAGGGAATTCTCTGCCTGCCTTTCCCCAGTGCTCTGCAAGCTCTCCAGGACAACAGAGAATCTGGGGCTCTGTGCTTTCTTTCCTTCTGAACAAGTGTTACTGTTTTCTGCACAAAAGCGATTCTGCGAAGCAATGTGAACACTTCTGCTTCCCAGGCACAGAGAAGGTGCTAGCAGGGAATTCTCTGCCTGCCTTTCCCCAGTGCTCTGCAAGCTCTCCAGGACAACATAAAATCTGGGGCTCTGTGCTTTCTTTCGTTCTGAACAAGTGTTACTGTTTTCTGCACAAAAGCGATTCTGCGAAGCAATGTGAACAGGCACAGAGAAGGTGCTATCAGGGAATTCTCTGCCTGCCTTTCCCCAGTGCTCTGCAAGCTCTCGAGGACAACATAAAATCTGGGGCTCTGTGCTTTCTTTCCTTCTGAACAAGTGTTACTGTTTTCTGCACAAAAGCGATTCTGCGAAGCAATGTGAACAGGCACAGAGAAGGTGCTAGCAGGGAATTCTCTGCCTGCTTTTCCCCAGTGGTCTGCAAGCTCTCCAGGACAACATAAAATCTGGGGCTCTGTGCTTTCTTTCCTTCTGAACAAGTGTTACTGTTTTCTGCACAAAAGCGATTCTGCGAAGCAATGTGAACACTTCTGCTTCCCAGGCACAGAGAAGGTGCTAGCAGGGAATTCTCTGCCTGCCTTTCCCCAGTGCTCTGCAAGCTCTCCAGGACAACAGAGAATCTGGGGCTCTGTGCTTTCTTTCCTTCTGAACAAGTGTTACTGTTTTCTGCACAAAAGCGATTCTGCGAAGCAATGTGAACACTTCTGCTTCCCAGGCACAGAGAAGGTGCTAGCAAGGAATTCTCTGCCTGCCTTTCCCCAGTGCTCTGCAAGCTCTCCAGGACAACATAAAATCTGGGGCTCTGTGCTTTCTTTCGTTCTGAACAAGTGTTACTGTTTTCTGCACAAAAGCGATTCTTGCGAAGCAATGTGAACACTTCTGCTTCCCAGGCACAGAGAAGGTGCTAGCAGGGAATTCTCTGCCTGCCTTTCCCCAGTGCTCTGCAAGCTCTCGAGGACAACATAAAATCTGGGGCTCTGTGCTTTCTTTCGTTCTGAAAAAGTGTTACTGTTTTCTGCACAAAAGCGATTCTGCGAAGCAATGTGAGCAGGCACAGAGAAGGTGCTATCAGGGAATTCTCTGCCTGCCTTTCCCCAGTGCTCTGCAAGCTCTCCAGGACAACATAAAATCTGGGGATCTGTGCTTTCTTTCGTTCTGAACAAGTGTTAGTGTTTTCTGCACAAAAGCGATTCTTGCGAAGCAATGTGAACACTTCTGCTTCCCAGGCACAGAGAAGGTGCTAGCAAGGAATTCTCTGCCTGCCTTTCCCCAGTGCTCTGCAAGCTCTCGAGGACAACATAAAATCTGGGGCTCTGTGCTTTCTTTCGTTCTGAACAAGTGTTACTGTTTTCTGCACAAAAGCGATTCTGCGAAGCAATGTGAACAGGCACAGAGAAGGTGCTATCAGGGAATTCTCTGCCTGCCTTTCCCCAGTGCTCTGCAAGCTCTCCAGGACAACATAAAATCTGGGGCTCTGTGCTTTCTTTCCTTCTGAACAAGTGTTACTGTTTTCTGCACAAAAGTGATTCTGCGAAGCAATGTGAACAGGCACAGAGAAGGTGCTATCAGGGAATTCTCTGCCTGCTTTTCCCCAGTGCTCTGCAAGCTCTCCAGGACAACATAAAATCTGGGGCTCTGTGCTTTCTTTCGTTCTGAACAAGTGTTACTGTTTTCTGCACAAAAGCGATTCTGCGAAGCAATGTGAACACTTCTGCTTCCCAGGCACAGAGAAGGTGCTAGCAGGGAATTCTCTGCCTGCCTTTCCCCAGTGCTCTGCAAGCTCTCCAGGACAACATAGAATCTGGGGCTCTGTGCTTTCTTTCCTTCTGAACAAGTGTTAATGTTTTCGGCACAAAAGCGATTCTGCGAAGCAATGTAAACAGGCACAGAGAAGGTGCTAGCAGGGAATTCTCTGCCTGCCTTTCCCCAGTGCTCTGCAAGCTCTCCAGGACAACATAAAATCTGGGGCTCTGTGCTTTCTTTCCTTCTGAACAAGTGTTAGTGTTTTCTGCACAAAAGCGATTCTGCGAAGCAATGTGAACACTTCTGCTTCCCAGGCACAGAGAAGGTGCTAGCAGGGAATTCTCTGCCTGCCTTTCCCCAGTGCTCTGCAAGCTCTCCAGGACAACATAAAATCTGGGGCTCTGTGCTTTCTTTCGTTCTGAACAAGTGTTACTGTTTTCTGCACAAAAGCGATTCTGCGAAGCAATGTGAACAGGCACAGAGAAGGTGCTATCAGGGAATTCTCTGCCTGCTTTTCCCCAGTGCTCTGCAAGCTCTCCAGGACAACATAAAATCTGGGGCTCTGTGCTTTCTTTCGTTCTGAACAAGTGTTACTGTTTTCTGAACATAAGCGATTCTGCGAAACAATGTGAACAGGCACAGAGAAGGTGCTATCAGGGAATTCTCTGCCTGCCTTTCCCCAGTGCTCTGCAAGCTCTCCAGGACAACATAGAATCTGGGGCTCTGTGCTTTCTTTCCTTCTGAACAAGTGTTAGTGTTTTCTGCACAAAAGCGATTCTGCGAAGCAATGTGAACACTTCTGCTTCCCAGGCACAGAGAAGGTGCTAGCAGGGAATTCTCTGCCTGCCTTTCCCCAGTGCTCTGCAAGCTCTCCAGGACAACATAAAATCTGGGGTTCTGTGCTTTCTTTCCTTCTGAACAAGTGTTACTGTTTTCTGCACAAAAGCGATTCTGCGAAGCAATGTGAACAGGCACAGAGAAGGTGCTATCAGGGAATTCTCTGCCTGCTTTTCCCCAGTGCTCTGCAAGCTCTCCAGGACAACATAAAATCTGGGGCTCTGTGCTTTCTTTCCTTCTGAACAAGTGTTACTGTTTTCTGCACAAAAGCGATTCTGCGAAGCAATGTGAACACTTCTGCTTCCCAGGCACAGAGAAGGTGCTATCAGGGAATTCTCTGCCTGCCTTTCCCCAGTGCTCTGCAAGCTCTCCAGGACAACATAAAATCTGGGGCTCTGTGCTTTCTTTCGTTCTGAACAAGTGTTACTGTTTTCTGCACAAAAGCGATTCTTGCGAAGCAATGTGAACACTTCTGCTTCCCAGGCACAGAGAAGGTGCTAGCAAGGAATTCTCTGCCTGCCTTTCCCCAGTGCTCTGCAAGCTCTCGAGGACAACATAAAATCTGGGGCTCTGTGCTTTCTTTCGTTCTGAACAAGTGTTACTGTTTTCTGCACAAAAGCGATTCTGCGAAGCAATGTGAACAGGCACAGAGAAGGTGCTAGCAGGGAATTCTCTGCCTGCTTTTCCCCAGTGCTCTGCAAGCTCTCCAGGACAACATAAAATCTGGGGCTCTGTGCTTTCTTTCCTTCTGAACAAGTGTTACTGTTTTCTGCACAAAAGCGATTCTGCGAAGCAATGTGAACACTTCTGCTTCCCAGGCACAGAGAAGGTGCTAGCAGGGAATTCTCTGCCTGCCTTTCCCCAGTGCTCTGCAAGCTCTCCAGGACAACAGAGAATCTGGGGCTCTGTGCTTTCTTTCCTTCTGAACAAGTGTTACTGTTTTCTGCACAAAAGCGATTCTGCGAAGCAATGTGAACACTTCTGCTTCCCAGGCACAGAGAAGGTGCTAGCAAGGAATTCTCTGCCTGCCTTTCCCCAGTGCTCTGCAAGCTCTCGAGGACAACATAGAATCTGGGGCTCTGTGCTTTCTTTCGTTCTGAACAAGTGTTAGTGTTTTCTGCACAAAAGCGATTCTGCGAAACAATGTGAACACTTCTGCTTCCCAGGCACAGAGAAGGTGCTAGCAGGGAATTCTCTGCCTGCCTTTCCCCAGTGCTCTGCAAGCTCTCCAGGACAACATAAAATCTGGGGCTCTGTGATTTCTTTCCTTCTGAACAAGTGTTACTGTTTTCTGCACAAAAGCGATTCTGCGAAGCAATGTGAACAGGCACAGAGAAGGTGCTATCGGGGAATTCTCTGCCTGCCTTTCCCCAGTGCTCTGCAAGCTCTCCAGGACAACATAAAATCTGGGGCTCTGTGCTTTCTTTCCTTCTGAACAAGTGTTACTGTTTTCTGCACAAAAGCGATTCTGCGAAGCAATGTGAACACTTCTGCTTCCCAGGCACAGAGAAGGTGCTAGCAAGGAATTCTCTGCCTGCCTTTCCCCAGTGCTCTGCAAGTTCTCGAGGACAACATAAAATCTGGGGCTCTGTGCTTTCTTTCGTTCTGAACAAGTGTTAGTGTTTTCTGCACAAAAGCGATTCTGCGAAGCAATGTGAACAGGCACAGAGAAGGTGCTATCAGGGAATTCTCTGCCTGCCTTTCCCCAGTGCTCTGCAAGCTCTCCAGGACAACATAAAATCTGGGGCTCTGTGCTTTCTTTCCTTCTGAACAAGTGTTACTGTTTTCTGCACAAAAGCGATTCTGCGAAGCAATGTGAACAGGCACAGAGAAGGTGCTATCAGGGAATTCTCTGCCTGTTTTTCCCCAGTGCTCTGCAAGCTCTCCAGGACAACATAAAATCTGGGGCTCTGTGCTTTCTTTTGTTCTGAACAAGTGTTAGTGTTTTCTGCACAAAAGCGATTCCTGCGAAGCAATGTGAACACTTCTGCTTCCCAGGCACAGAGAAGGTGCTAGCAAGGAATTCTCTGCCTGCCTTTCCCCAGTGCTCTGCAAGCTCTCGAGGACAACATAGAATCTGGGGCTCTGTGCTTTCTTTCGTTCTGAACAAGTGTTAGTGTTTTCTGCACAAAAGCGATTCTGCGAAGCAATGTGAACAGGCACAGAGAAGGTGCTATCAGGGAATTCTCTGCCTGCCTTTCCCCAGTGCTCTGCAAGCTCTCCAGGACAACATAAAATATGGGGCTCTGTGCTTTCTTTCGTTCTGAACAAGTGTTACTGTTTTCTGCACAAAAGCGATTCTTGCGAAGCAATGTGAACAGGCACAGAGAAGGTGCTAGCAGGGAATTCTCTGCCTGCTTTTCCCCAGTGGTCTGCAAGCTCTCCAGGACAACATAAAATCTGGGGCTCTATGCTTTCTTTCCTTCTGAACAAGTGTTACTGTTTTCTGCACAAAAGCGATTCTGCGAAGCAATGTGAACACTTCTGCTTCCCAGGCACAGAGAAGGTGCTAGCAGGGAATTCTCTGCCTGCCTTTCCCCAGTGCTCTGCAAGCTCTCCAGGACAACATAGAATCTGGGGCTCTGTGCTTTCTTTCCTTCTGAACAAGTGTTACTGTTTTCTGCACAAAAGCGATTCTGCGAAGCAATGTGAACAGGCACAGAGAAGGTGCTAGCAGGGAATTCTCTGCCTGCCTTTCCCCAGTGCTCTGCAAGCTCTCCAGGACAACATAAAATCTGGGGCTCTGTGCTTTCTTTCCTTCTGAACAAGTGTTAGTGTTTTCTGCACAAAAGCGATTCTGCGAAGCAATGTGAACACTTCTGCTTCCCAGGCACAGAGAAGGTGCTATCAGGGAATTCTCTGCCTGCCTTTCCCCAGTGCTCTGCAAGCTCTCCAGGACAACATAAAATCTGGGGCTCTGTGCTTTCTTTCGTTCTGAACAAGTGTTACTGTTTTCTGCACAAAAGCGATTCTGCGAAGCAATGTGAACAGGCACAGAGAAGGTGCTATCAGGGAATTCTCTGCCTGCCTTTCCCCAGTGCTCTGCAAGCTCTCCAGGACAACATAAAATCTGGGGCTCTGTGCTTTCTTTCCTTCTGAACAAGTGTTACTGTTTTCTGCACAAAAGCGATTCTGCGAAGCAATGTGAACAGGAACAGAGAAGGTGCTATCAGGGAATTCTCTGCCTGCCTTTCCCCAGTGCTCTGCAAGCTCTCCAGGACAACATAGAATCTGGGGCTCTGTGCTTTCTTTCCTTCTGAACAAGTGTTACTGTTTTCTGCACAAAAGCGATTCTTGCGAAGCAATGTGAACACTTCTGCTTCCCAGGCACAGAGAAGGTGCTAGCAGGGAATTCTCTGCCTGCCTTTCCCCAGTGCTCTGCAAGCTCTCCAGGACAACATCAAATCTGGGGCTCTGTGCTTTCTTTCGTTCTGAACAAGTGTTACTGTTTTCTGCACAAAAGCGATTCTGCGAAGCAATGTGAACAGGCACAGAGAAGGTGCTATCAGGGAATTCTCTGCCTGCTTTTCCCCAGTGCTCTGCAAGCTCTCCAGGACAACATAAAATCTGGGGCTCTGTGCTTTCTTTCGTTCTGAACAAGTGTTAGTGTTTTCTGCACAAAAGCGATTCTGCGAAACAATGTGAACAGGCACAGAGAAGGTGCTATCAGGGAATTCTCTGCCTGCCTTTCCCCAGTGCTCTGCAAGCTCTCCAGGACAACATAGAATCTGGGGCTCTGTGCTTTCTTTCCTTCTGAACAAGTGTTAGTGTTTTCTGCACAAAAGCGATTCTGCGAAGCAATGTGAACACTTCTGCTTCCCAGGCACAGAGAAGGTGCTAGCAGGGAATTCTCTGCCTGCTTTTCCCCAGTGCTCTGCAAGCTCTCCAGGACAACATAAAATCTGGGGCTCTGTGCTTTCTTTCCTTCTGAACAAGTGTTACTGTTTTCTGCACAAAAGCGATTCTGCGAAGCAATGTGAACACTTCTGCTTCCCAGGCACAGAGAAGGTGCTAGCAGGGAATTCTCTGCCTGCCTTTCCCCAGTGCTCTGCAAGCTCTCCAGGACAACATAAAATCTGGGGCTCTGTGCTTTCTTTCGTTCTGAACAAGTGTTACTGTTTTCTGCACAAAAGCGATTCTGCGAAGCAATGTGAACAGGCACAGAGAAGGTGCTATCAGGGAATTCTCTGCCTGCCTTTCCCCAGTGCTCTGCAAGCTCTCGAGGACAACATAAAATCTGGGGCTCTGTGCTTTCTTTCCTTCTGAACAAGTGTTACTGTTTTCTGCACAAAAGCGATTCTGCGAAGCAATGTGAACAGGCACAGAGAAGGTGCTAGCAGGGAATTCTCTGCCTGCTTTTCCCCAGTGGTCTGCAAGCTCTCCAGGACAACATAAAATCTGGGGCTCTGTGCTTTCTTTCCTTCTGAACAAGTGTTACTGTTTTCTGCACAAAAGCGATTCTGCGAAGCAATGTGAACACTTCTGCTTCCCAGGCACAGAGAAGGTGCTAGCAGGGAATTCTCTGCCTGCCTTTCCCCAGTGCTCTGCAAGCTCTCCAGGACAACAGAGAATCTGGGGCTCTGTGCTTTCTTTCCTTCTGAACAAGTGTTACTGTTTTCTGCACAAAAGCGATTCTGCGAAGCAATGTGAACACTTCTGCTTCCCAGGCACAGAGAAGGTGCTAGCAAGGAATTCTCTGCCTGCCTTTCCCCAGTGCTCTGCAAGCTCTCCAGGACAACATAAAATCTGGGGCTCTGTGCTTTCTTTCGTTCTGAACAAGTGTTACTGTTTTCTGCACAAAAGCGATTCTTGCGAAGCAATGTGAACACTTCTGCTTCCCAGGCACAGAGAAGGTGCTAGCAGGGAATTCTCTGCCTGCCTTTCCCCAGTGCTCTGCAAGCTCTCGAGGACAACATAAAATCTGGGGCTCTGTGCTTTCTTTCGTTCTGAAAAAGTGTTACTGTTTTCTGCACAAAAGCGATTCTGCGAAGCAATGTGAGCAGGCACAGAGAAGGTGCTATCAGGGAATTCTCTGCCTGCCTTTCCCCAGTGCTCTGCAAGCTCTCCAGGACAACATAAAATCTGGGGATCTGTGCTTTCTTTCGTTCTGAACAAGTGTTAGTGTTTTCTGCACAAAAGCGATTCTTGCGAAGCAATGTGAACACTTCTGCTTCCCAGGCACAGAGAAGGTGCTAGCAAGGAATTCTCTGCCTGCCTTTCCCCAGTGCTCTGCAAGCTCTCGAGGACAACATAAAATCTGGGGCTCTGTGCTTTCTTTCGTTCTGAACAAGTGTTACTGTTTTCTGCACAAAAGCGATTCTGCGAAGCAATGTGAACAGGCACAGAGAAGGTGCTATCAGGGAATTCTCTGCCTGCCTTTCCCCAGTGCTCTGCAAGCTCTCCAGGACAACATAAAATCTGGGGCTCTGTGCTTTCTTTCCTTCTGAACAAGTGTTACTGTTTTCTGCACAAAAGTGATTCTGCGAAGCAATGTGAACAGGCACAGAGAAGGTGCTATCAGGGAATTCTCTGCCTGCTTTTCCCCAGTGCTCTGCAAGCTCTCCAGGACAACATAAAATCTGGGGCTCTGTGCTTTCTTTCGTTCTGAACAAGTGTTACTGTTTTCTGCACAAAAGCGATTCTGCGAAGCAATGTGAACACTTCTGCTTCCCAGGCACAGAGAAGGTGCTAGCAGGGAATTCTCTGCCTGCCTTTCCCCAGTGCTCTGCAAGCTCTCCAGGACAACATAGAATCTGGGGCTCTGTGCTTTCTTTCCTTCTGAACAAGTGTTAATGTTTTCGGCACAAAAGCGATTCTGCGAAGCAATGTAAACAGGCACAGAGAAGGTGCTAGCAGGGAATTCTCTGCCTGCCTTTCCCCAGTGCTCTGCAAGCTCTCCAGGACAACATAAAATCTGGGGCTCTGTGCTTTCTTTCCTTCTGAACAAGTGTTAGTGTTTTCTGCACAAAAGCGATTCTGCGAAGCAATGTGAACACTTCTGCTTCCCAGGCACAGAGAAGGTGCTAGCAGGGAATTCTCTGCCTGCCTTTCCCCAGTGCTCTGCAAGCTCTCCAGGACAACATAAAATCTGGGGCTCTGTGCTTTCTTTCGTTCTGAACAAGTGTTACTGTTTTCTGCACAAAAGCGATTCTGCGAAGCAATGTGAACAGGCACAGAGAAGGTGCTATCAGGGAATTCTCTGCCTGCTTTTCCCCAGTGCTCTGCAAGCTCTCCAGGACAACATAAAATCTGGGGCTCTGTGCTTTCTTTCGTTCTGAACAAGTGTTACTGTTTTCTGAACATAAGCGATTCTGCGAAACAATGTGAACAGGCACAGAGAAGGTGCTATCAGGGAATTCTCTGCCTGCCTTTCCCCAGTGCTCTGCAAGCTCTCCA